>NW_020799101.1:40766710-40836388 GCF_003259725.1 Athene cunicularia | reverse complement strand
CCTCGCCTTTAAAGCAGCTTGGGAGGTTGGGGGTTTGGTGGTGGGGTTTTTTTTGTTGTTTTTTTGTGTTTGTTTTTTTTTAAGAAAAAACCCACAACAGATTTTTTCACATCTGATTTTCTTCCTGCTTTTAGCACATCTCAGTGCAACTTTCAGTATTTTTAGCCACTGCTGTCTAGTTCGATGCTGCTTCTCAAATACAAGATCTACATATGGGGAGAGAAGTGAAGTATTCGAAGCTGATTAAACCTTCAACTTCCCCAAATACACACATTTTCCTTGAAATACTGGATTAGAAACTCCACGCTATAATAAAACAGGCTAGTGTGTTTGACAAAGTGTAATAAAACGTGTGAAATGTTTCTCATAACAGACCGTGTTAGTGCTGAAATAATGTAGCTTTTGGCTACTGTAATTGCATGTAATCACATTGTAACCACACATCTCTGACTGACTTGATACTGTGAGCGGAGCTTATGGTAGAAATAACTACAGGAGCGCCCTGTATGAACTTTTTAAGTGTTGGAAAACAGAAACCGTGACTCAGTAGCGCTTTGTGTGGATAGAATTTTTGCTGGTTGCAGGGTTGTTGAGCTTTTTTGAATTTATTTCTGGTCTGTGTAAGTTCTACCTCAGGTAAATTTAAAGTTACAGGTTCTCTACATATCTGAAACCAGACTTGAAATCACTTTGATAATGTATGTCCTTGGTGAGCTAATAAAGTTTTCATGTATATTGCCCAGCAGTCACTTGATGATTGCACATTGAATATACATATACACATGCTGTGTGTATATATATATAGAGAGAGGATAAGTTGGTAGAAAATCACATGCCATTTAGGATGCAATTTCTTTCTCCCCATTCCATCTATCTGACTTTTAGTAGAGATTTCTATTTCTATTGTGTTTTTATAGATGAACATGAAAAGGCTTTTTTTGGGGATAGGCTTTTGTGTTGCTGGGACTTCAGATGTGCTCTGTTGAAAAAGCAGGGCAGCATCCTTAAAATAGAAAAAAAGAAGCTGATTTTGAACAGCTAGTTCATTTTGTGTTCTAGACTCTTATTAAGTAGTCCTGGGTGGGTGGGTGGTTGTGGGTGCCTTTGTGGGGAAGTGTTTAGTCCTCAAAACTGAAAACCAGATTTTGTATCTTAATAGATCTCAAAACCTGTGGAGAACAGTTTTGTGTTTTTCCTCTGGTTTAACTTACACGAAGCTTCAAAGTGCAAAGTTTAAAGGGTGGAAGTAGGTGTCTTGTATTTCCTAGGTGTCAAGAGCATTTATCATGGAGTGTAAGTTGGCTGTCTCCTGAGCTTTGAGGTCATTTCCCACATGCATGTGGCAGCTGGTTTGCACAGAGGAGGGTTTCCTCCTACAGTAACCTAATCCTAACAAATACTTCTTATTGAATACCTAGTTCACTTAAAATTTGTGAATTTGAGTTAATTTTCTGGAAAGGAATATGATTATTTTCAAGCAGGTAACTCCCAGTGATGGGTGATTCACTCTTGTCTTTGGTTCACACCAACTAGATACTCAATAGAAGAATCAATTTTTTTTTTTTTATATTCCATATATAATAAGGATCAAGATACAATCATCTGAATATGGGAATGGCATTCTTGTAAGTTATCAGAAGCATTTACTTTAAATTCTCACATTCAGAAATCTGCAGGCTGTTTGAAAAATTGTTTATGATCTTTTGTTAGAGAGCTGACCTAATGCTGAACTTGTGAGGTAGACACACAAAAGTAGAATTCTGTGTATGCAAATAAAGGTAACTTTTTTAGTTCCCTAAACAGTGATTAGGCTAGTCACAATAGTACAAATGTTTTTGTACTGGATTTAAATTACTTCCATAATTTAGAAGATAGAGGTAGCTAAGGTTGCCTGGTGCTTCGTATCCATCCGTTTAATCTTAGCTGCATGGCCTTTTGGGGGGGTTAGTTTGTCTGTTTTTCTCCAAAGCTTATACATCTGAACTTTTTTCCCCCCTCCTTCTATTCTTTGTCTCTGCCTTTCACACATGTTTAGAAGTTTTTTGGGTTGGGGGGGCAGGCAAAGAAATCCCAATACACAGGCTTTTTCAATAAAGAAATTTGGGGAAAAGGTTTTTAACTTTTTTTTTTTTTTCTTGTTTGAAAAGTGTTGGACCTTTGGGATCTCTTTCTGGCAGGAGCAAATGACTTCTGCTTTTGTGTTTGTGTCAGAGATGTGCTGTTTGCTCTTTTTAAAGCTTCTGCACGTTTTACCAAATGCTGTTTGTTAACCAAATGATCTGAAGAGTTGAGGCAATATGAGAACAAAGAGCACTTTGACATATCAAGCAAGGCGTTATATGAAAATGCAGTTTGAAGGTGTCATAGCCCCTGTGTCTGTAAGGCCTAAAATATATACACACAGGCAACCATGCTTTGATATATCCTGATTTTGCTCAATTTTACAGTACTATCTTTTAAGCTTTTAATGTGGAAAAACTGTTACAGAAAGGATTTCACATGAGCCTTAGTTACTTTCTTAGACTGTATTTGAATAATTCTAACTGGGTTTTCCTTTTTTCCAGAATGGTGAACACACATAGAAGATTATCAGCACTGTGTAGAATTTGCATTTGATCCAAAAGCTTCCAAGAGCACTCAACATGGAGAAGCAGCAGATTGTCTTGGGTAGCCGGGATGGTGGGACTGTGTCTGGTGCAGCACCTGCTTTTTTTGTCATCTTGAAACAGCCACAGGGAAATGGTAAAGCTGACCAGGGAATCCTAGTAGCAAACCGCGATGCTTGCGCTCTGGCCAGCAGTGTATCAACTCCAGTAAAATCCAAAGTCAAGACCTGCCTCCCAGCTGAATGTGTTTCGGGGGGCATTACCGTCACCCTAGATAACAACAGCATGTGGAATGAGTTCTACCATCGCAACACAGAAATGATTCTGACGAAGCAGGGGAGGCGCATGTTCCCTTACTGCCGATACTGGATTAAAGGTCTGGATGTCTATCGGAGGTACATCCTAGTCATGGACATATCCCCAGTGGACAATTACCGATACAAATGGAACGGCCATTTGTGGGAGCCCAGTGGTAGGGCAGAACCACACGTTCTTGGGCGAGTGTTTATTCATCCAACATCCCCCTCCACTGGCTACTGCTGGATGCAGCAGCCGATATCCTTCTACAGACTCAAGCTTACCAACAATACCCTGGACCAGGAGGGACATATTATCTTGCATTCCATGCACCGTTATCTGCCACGACTTCACTTGGTGCCTGCAGACAAAGCCACAGAAATCATTCAGCTCAATGGCCCTGACGTCCACACATTTACCTTTCCACAGACAGAGTTCTTTGCAGTTACAGCCTACCAGAACATCCAGATTACCCGTCTGAAAATAGATTACAATCCTTTTGCTAAAGGATTCAGAGATGATGGGGTGAATAGTCGACCTCAGCGTGATGTGAAACAAAACAGTAACTTGGAATTGGAAGGTGGTGGTGTTCTCAGCGCCGCGAGCATTCATGGCCACCCTGCTGAAGCTGATGTGTTAGACTTTCGTCAGAGAACTTTAAATTCTTCATTCATTGGTCAGAACCCATCAGACATTGATCTGGACAAAGAGTCCTTTACCGCAGAAAGGGACTTCCTGGGTGTCCTGGACACTGACCTGTCTTCGGGTGATATGCCAAAGCTAAAACAAGAAGTCTCTGAAAGGTGCGTTAACATTCTATTTTTAGCACAGGTACTGGTTGAGGAGGGTATAAAATGATCAGTATACAGATTTACAACTAAAGGTTGCCTGACTTGAGATGGCAAAACACTTAGCATTATTAAAAGCTTTTCTTTGCTTAAACTGTCCTCAGTCTGGCCTTCCTAATGTGCCTGAGGAGTGTAAGTGTTCAGTATTTTTTCCTATGTTGCTTTAAATCACTTTACAAAGAAGTGTTGAGGGATTTCTCTTAACTCTTTTAGCGTTTTAGAAGATTCAGTTTAATTTTTCAGAGTTTTAAACAGAGCACATTGCAGTCAGAACGTTACCTTTCTTTTTAGAGTTGCTTACCACAGTGACATGAAGTCTCTATATCTTCAGTTTTCCTTCGTGTATGGGTGAGGATGCGTGGTATCTATGGGTATTTAGGTTGGGTATGTGTAGGGATTGCTACAAGGCAGTTGTAACTGGCAGTATGCCACTTTTTTGTCAATAGTTGCTTGTATGAATTCTTTTATTTCACAAAGTAGTATGAGGTAGCCTGCCTGTTGGTTATCAGTTGCCTCATCTTTGCTGTGAGGCGAGAGAATCTGCACCTAGGGGAGTACTAAAGATTAACAATTAGACTGTTCGGGCCGTAATGTACTCCATGGTAATTTTATGTCTACGTACTTACCCAGTATTGGCTTTTTGCACCATTCTATTCATATCACGCAAACCGTTAGTAAAGCAATCTAGTGTATGTTGGAAGCCCACCCATAAACGGCTAACCAGTAAGTGCTCATGTTGGTAGAGCAAGCCTGGCGTAACCAATTATTTTACTGCACTTTCACTTAGTTTCCAAAATCGAAGCAATAGAATAGAGCAGATTTAGTGAATCTGTGTCGAGGTGCTAGAAACACTTCGAACCTGAGGAAGTGATTTAAAAAACCAAGGGGTTTCTCTCCTGCCATGTTTCTTCGTGTCTGTCTGTGAATACCAGACTTAACTGCTAAAGATTTAGGGACCAAAGCAGCCTTATGTAGATAGCACACCAAGAAATTATTTAACTGCAGGATATTAGGATGATGTTAATAGTGTAATTAGAAGTCAGTTCTTAGAGGAAAAAAAGTTGCATTTATGACATAGTTATGCAGTTTATTTCAAAGCTGTATTACTATACTACTTCAGTGTGTTTTAGAGCTGACAAGGGTTTGCTCTATTGTTTGTTTTTCTTGCAGAAAGCATCTCCTTGCCTTTAGAGTAACTGAAAAAACAAACTACAGAGTTCTCCGTTCTTTGAGACTATTGAGTTTAGTTGTAATAATTCTTAAGAATACTAGAATTGTTTTGTGATCTAGAGTACCCTCACCTTTCTTCTGCAGTATTTTCCAGTGTCAGTGTATTAGGAAGAAGAACATCTTCTAGATTACTTATATTGTCCAAAAACGTTGTTGTAAATTGTAGAGAAACCCATCTTGAAGACTGAAAATATTCTTTCAGAGAGGATGAGCTTTCTTTAGTTCCTAAGAATAGAGAACGGAGAAGTGGTTAGATAACTTTCCATATTGGAAGTAAACCAGTAAAATTCTGAAAAATTATTACTGAAAGGTTGATTTTTGTCTTCAAAGTGGTACTTTTTGCTCCTTCGGGTCAGCTGCAGCTGAAAAAGTTAAAAGTTTGATAATCTTGTTTGCCTGAGGAGGGTCATTGAAGCAAATTACATTGTTTCAATTAATTTCTATCAACTAATGTTTCAATAGGACATCTTGGAGATTTTGTTTCCCTTTTTTACCAAGGAACAAAAATCATTGTTTTAAGGACTCAAGGACCTTCCTTAAGAACAGATGATGCATATTGGCAGTACCTTCCCTGGTTTTATCTCCAAGACAATTTGTCTCTGAGATGTGCTAAACGCTGCACAGACGGGGAAAGACTGTGAAGAGTTTTTGTCTATTCTGGGCTTGGAAACATGTACCATTTGATAAATAAATGTTACCACAGTCCTAGAACTACTCTGAAGCATTGTCCAGCTTTTGGTTTATGTTTTTGTAAGGTGAAAAAGTCAGATTCTGTACTTGGAAAGAGAAAAATTAATCTCCAAGAAATGTCAGAACTGACTTCTTACGTGCTAGTTTTTTCACAACATCAGTTCTTTTTCCTTCTAATCTGTCTACAATATTTTCATGTCATGCCATTGAGATTGTTCATAAATATGTCAGCCTTTCAAGGACAGTGTTGAGTGAGTGGCATTTTCCTTTATCGAACTAGACACATTAATACTTGCTTATTAATGAAGACTGGACATTTTCTTTTTGTTTTGTCTTAGACAAGCCATTACTAGTAGTTGATAGGCATTATCTTGCTTTTATGCAGGGTAGTGATTTCTGCTGAGTTTAGATTTGGGTGAGAGTCAGAAGTTGGAAACTGCTTCCTCTTAGATAACGTTCACTAAAGGAAGTGGAATTCCTAGTGCTGGAATGCATATTTCCCACCAGTGCCCAGTTTTTCTGACATTTCTGGGAATGGAACTGTGTAAAAGGTTGCATATACCTGAGAATAATTTTGAGTTATCGGTGCACTTTGGAAATAAAGGACTATCAACGTAGTGGCTTGGGTTTGGGTTTTGTGTGGGGGTTTTTGTTTGGTTTTTTTTTTTTTTTTTTTTCTGTGGCCTGATAATTTGTTTAGTTTCACTGGGTGTATTGTAAAGAAAAGAAATGTTTAATTTGCATTGTGGGAGCTTTTGTAGGAATGCTTATGCCTGAAACCACTCAGATGTTGGGGCCATGGAAAGAACCACAAGCAAACTTTACTGGTTCTCAAGTCTTATAGAATAATGTACCAAGATCTTTTGAACTTCCTGCTTCAAAAATACAAATATTGTGGGATTTTTAATGCTCCAATTGTCTTGTTTTTCTAATTTAGTTGTCCTGTGTTTAGTCTGACAGTTTACTTTTCTTCCTTCCTTGCCTTCCTTTTGGAAGAGGAAGGCAGTGATCATCATCCTTCAAACCTCAGCCACAGACTGCTAGATTAATTCTAAAAGAAATCAGATTTTTTTTTCTTCCATGGTATATTTTAAAATTATCTACCTAAAACCCCCCAAACTTATATCTATATCTATATATCAGTATTTTCAAAAAAGTAGCAGCTAAATAGTTTTTCATTTGGCAGAACCCAAGAAAGCAATTTGTCTGCTTACTGCTTTATTGTGAGCGTACCAAATACATTGCTTGAGATATAAAGAAGTTTGCTTAAATATGAGCATTGTTGCGTATCAGGCAAAGAAAGAGCTACTCCAGACATTATTTCAGGATTTTGAGAGGACAAACTTACATGATTCATCTTCCCATAGAATACAAGAAGAGAAGTTTCTGCGACTGCTTATGTTGCACATAACTTCACAAACTAAGAATGAAATTACTTCAGTGCTAAAAAGCAACTTTTTTATTGTTTGAAAAGTTGATAATTGCATCTGAATTTAAACATCTAGAAAAATGCTGTGCAGCATTTAGTGCAAATACTTGATTTTCTCATAAATACGCATACATGAGTGATACCTCACTCTTGTCACCATTTAGCTTACGGTTGCAATATGCAGAGTGAAATAGCATTTGTGTCTGAAAACATCATTTTTACAGCAGGTAAAACTTCTTTGGTTTGGATACTGTCCAGATCCCTAACAGAAAGGTAATCCTTAGCTTGAGTATACATCTTGCAGTAGGTAAAGGAAAATTGCTAGAGAAGTCTGGGCTTTACTGGACTTCCAACTAGAAACAGTAGAACTCCCGTGAGAAATCTATTCCTGGCCAGAAAATTTATTAGTGTTCTTTGTCTCTCTGTTTTAGAGACTTCTAAGTTAGAGGAGCAGATGACTTGGATCTTCTTAATAGCATTCACTGTAGTTGTGGACCTGCTGTTCTGAAAGGACCAATAGCTGTAATGTGACAGGGTTTTGAGTTCCCCATAACCTACAAGTGGACTGTCTTAGAATTTCTTTTACAGTAAACTCACTGAAGAAAGGCTTTTTAGTCTTACATTTCACATTCTTAATTAAATGAAAGCTATAAAGTTTCTAATGGGAAACTCATTGGCCAGAGAAGGCAGTAGACAAAACAAGACTGGTATGCCACTTGCCTGCTGCCTGCTATTCCCTCACAAAGCAGGTTTCTCCTTCAAGCTTAATTCTAGTTACTTAGTGTCCTTCTGAATATCAGCAGGTTTTCTAGATAGTTTCTGTCTTGTACTTAGGAATTTTATATGTAAATGTATAAATCTGTGTCTTAACTGTCTGCTCCCTAATTTAACACTGCAGTCTTTCTTCATGAGGTGGAGACTTCCAGCTCCATGTTGTGACTCTTGTGTCCCAGCTTTTTTCCCTTAAGTATGTCCTCAGCCTATACAGGGCGGAAGCAGCCTCTTCCTCTACATCTTGCACTCCCTCAACCCCGTCCGGGGGCTCAATCATTCTTTAAAGCTGCGGAGATAGATAATAATCATAAAATGCACACACACATACAGACAATATGTAAAGCAATATCCTCTTTATATATAATACAATAAAATTTATTTTAAGTTACATTTGAATTTGTGATGAGGAGCCAGCTTCTGATGCACTTAAAACTGCTGACTGCGATTGTTTGACTGATGTGTCTATCCCTCAAAGGAGTCCATCACTGGAGTGTAACTGGCTGTACTGTTAGTCTTCTGTATCTAATGCATGGTATGTCAAATTCTGGTTAGGTTAATACTCAGACTTACTGGAAGATGGAGTACAATTCCATAGGATATTAAAATTCTGTAAGTGTTTGAACAAGAGTTAAATTTAGGAATTGTCTGTATGTGGCCTCGGGATGAATTAACTAAAGTTTTAGTTAAGTCATGTAAACTGAAGTGCGTTAAGTGCTCACTTGGATGCTTATTTGTAAGCACAATGGCTTTGGTATGGTGACTTAATGAGATACACAGCAAACTAAGGACACTTCTGAGCATTTAAAACCTAGCTTAGCATGAGTTCATGCTGAGTCTCAAATAGGAAAAAGTGTAAACGTCACCCTGATACTCCTAGGGAAGGAAATTGTGCTGCTGCCTTCAGATAAGAAGTTGGATTGCTTTTAATGATGGCTTTTTTTTTTTTTTTTTGAGTGCTTCTAAAAATATAAGCTTGTAAATGACAGCTTATTTAGCAGACTCATGTCTTGGAACATTTTGGATGTTTTTTACAATATGTAACCAAGGATTATGGGAGATGATGGAATTTCAGTAAAGGAAGAGATTTGATAAAGATCTTGTGTTTTGTTTTTGTCTCCTCCCTCTCACCTCAGTCCCATTGCTAGCAGTTGTGTGGCATCCCCACTGGACCCAAATGGACAATTTAATGTAGTTGTTAAAGAGGAACCATTAGATGACTATGACTACGAGTCAAGTATTTGCACACAGGGAATAAGTGTGAAACAGGAAGACACAGATGAAGAAACTGATGAGTATTCCAACACTGATGATGATGATCCTGTCCTACAAAAACACTTGATGAGACGCAGTGAAACAGATGGAATTGATGGAGAATTCAGGTCTAGGAAGCGTATGCTAACCAGTCCTTCAGGTGTTGCCAAAGCAAAAATGTTAAAACTGGATAGTGGGAAGATGCCAGTGGTCTATTTGGAACCTTGTGCAGTTACAAAGAGCACAGTAAAGATATCTGAGCTGCCACAGATCATGCTCTCCTCTTGCAAGAGGGATAAATCCCCTTTGAGTGCAGTTCTGGACTCCTTTCCTGTGTGTTTTGAAAATCACAAAGGCTCTTGCTCAGGCACAGCCACTGTAACTGAGGAGTTAGTTATGAAAAAACAATCTTCTGGGAGTAAAATGTCACAGAAATATTCTTCAATCAGAGAGGCCCAGTGGGCTCTATCTAAATCAGCTAATTTTAATCTCAGGGGCTCAGTAGGTTGTCACTTTTCAGCTAAAGAGATCTGTGGAAGAAAAAGGTCTGGCGTACTGAAGAATGCTATGTCCCTGAAAGGATCTGGTAGCAATCAAAACACCCTATCCTCAGTTACAACTAAAAGGGGAAGGCCACGGAAACTGAAAATTTCCAAGGCTGGTCGACCACCTAAAGGTGTAGGGAAAACTGTAATAACGAGCAAGAACACCTCTCTGGGGCCTGGGAGTATCCTTCCAGATGTTAAGCCGGATCTTGAAGATGTTGATGGTGTCCTCTTTGTGTCCTTTGCATCAAAGGTAAAACCTTGCTGTTTTTTATAGAATTCAAAACCTTTTATAATGTCTCATTTTAAAGCCCTTTGTACTTACAAAACTGAAGGTATATTTTCTTTCAAATAAAGCTTTGAGATGTGTGATATATGGCCTCTTCCCAAATCTGTTCTTATCTCATCCTTATGTTAAATCATAACATTTTCTTACTTCTTAGCAACTTGGGGGGAAATAGTGGAGTCTAGAGTTCTGTATAAAAGAACACATACTCATTTAATAAACAGTTCCATGTTTTGAATATTCCGGTGGTATTTCGATGTGGCCTAGCTTGCATTTAAGTCAGCGTTTTAATATATAAGTATCTTATACTTATTCAAGGCTCTTTATATACGTAGGAAGCTCTTGACATTCACACTGTTGATAGAGCTGGAGGAGAAGAGTCACAGAATCTTCAGGCTCCCCTGTTGACTACAAATGATCCAGGTACATTTTTGTATTTTTTGTAAGTGGCTTTTCCCTGCAGTGAGGGAATGTTTAAAAAAATGTTGAAAAATTAATCATTTAAGTAAATTTTTTTAATGTGTTCTCACTTTTATTTTTCTGAATAGATTGTGAAGCAAGAATACAAGTACTTGAAAAGGAATTGATGGAAGAACTGAAGACCTTGAGGCATAAGCAAGTTATACATCCTAGCCTTCAGGAAGGTAAGTGGTCCGTGTACATATTGTTGCACCTGGCTGTATGTTATACTTAATCATACTGAGTTGATAATTTCTTACTGGATGTAATACTGTGTATGCCCAGTACCAGTGGGATCTGATTTTGGTGATTTTTTTTTTTTTTCAAATGCAGGAAAGTGTACAGATGTGTATGTACAAATGTGAGAGTATGAAAGGAAATTAGTGTGAAACTGTCGTTTTCCCTCTTGCAACTTGTGGCAGTGAGAGTGAGTCTGTGGTGTCTGACTCAGGTTTTTTTCTTAGAGGTTTTAAAAGTAGTTTCAGCCAGCCGATAAAGATGCTTTCATTTTCACACATTCATGTTGCAGAGTAGAAGAGGTAGAGGAGGCAAAAGGTGAATCCTGAGTCTCCAACAGCAGAGCAAGAGGCTTCACATCATTATATGCCTCGTGCAGAAGGTGCTGAGCCTTCAGACTTCAGGCAGTGCCTGTTTTGTAATGACCTAATCCTTGCAGAGAGTGGATGGAACTGATTTTACTCCTTCATAGAAAATAGCTGCTTCGTGGTAGTAGAGAAGCTAGAGATACAGAAACACTTCACTAAGACTATATTTGCTATGTTTGAGTCTATTTCTTTGAGTCACTGTAGATCCAGGTTTACTAGCCACATTAAGGCCACTCAAGGTACTTCTAGCTTGTGATCCTTCATTTATATAGACAATATTATCCTGAGGTCAGGTAGAAGAAAGTCAAGGATCAGCACAGCAGAATTTAATGCTCTTACTACTGATGATGTTGAAAGCCTTCAGCAATAGTAGTCTTGAGACCAGTGGCATTAACAGAGGCATCAGATTGATGAGAATGGAAGCATAGTACCTCATGCTCTTGAGGTTCTGGATTTTTCAAACATATAACTGTAATGCTTCAGGGATTGAGACTCCGAATACAGATCTTGACTCCAATACTGGTTATTTTGGGTCCTCACAGAGCTTCTGCTGTGAAGAACCCTGGATTACCTTGAATGGTTTATGCACAGGGTATGATGAGAACTGGGCTGTAATTTTTTGCAGCCATTTAAAAGGATGCCTTTGCATCTTGGTAGTGTTGAGCTGACATTCCAGTCTTCACCCTTTGCAAAGAAGTTATAAAAAGGGTAGTAGAGAACTCTTAGAGCTCTGTCCTGGATGTGGTGGGAATGAAATAAGATAACCCATCTCCAGCCAGGTTGTACCTCGAGGGTATAGCATCAGTGTTGACAGTTGTATCATGCATGATGATACAACTGCACTTTTCCCATCCCGTGATTCCAGAAATAGGTGGCCTTATTTTCTAATGACTTCAGTGTCCAGCCTGCCCTCACAGGTCTGAGTATGTTGTCATATTTCAAAAATGGTAGTAAAATGCCTTTTGTGGTCAGCTGCTGGCAGTGCTAGATAGAGCACTAAGCAAATGTTACAGCAGTGTTAAGGCTTTTTAGGATTATATTGTGGGCCTCCTAGATGTTATCTTTACCCAAGAAAAATATAATAAAATTATGGTATGTTGACAACCACAATTAGTGAGGGCTGTTTTACTCATAAGATGATCCTGCAGCTGGGAATGTGTAAAACCCATGTGCTCTTCCTCTAGCTTCGAAGTGAGTGGTGGTGGAGTGAGTGGTGGTGGAGTGAGTGGTATGCTCTGAAGGGTGTTGAGCGGTTCACAGATACTATGAAATGGACAAGAAAAGTCAAGCATCAGGCTAAGAAAAAGATAGCTGAAGAATTTTGATTTTTTTGAGTGCTTGGGACCATCTTTCCAGGGTTGGATGGTAATCTACTGAGCCTGTTAAATGGTGTAGTTGTAATTCAGCAATGAAGAGAATGACTTTCACCTGTCGTAATTTTTAGAGGGAGAAGTAGTTATATGAAGACTTAGCATCAGGCTGTGAAGTGAATTGCAATATGTGTACTTTCCTTGTTAGACTTCAGCTGCTGCATGTGAACTGGACTCAATCTTTATTCAGATTACTTTCATCTTCCAAAGAGTTACAGATCTATTGCCTTCCATTGCAGGCTTAAGATTGGGGAAGAAACACAATGATAATGGAGAGAGGGATTGTTGGGTTTCTTTCCTCCTTTCTCTCTACAATATTATCAATAAGACATAAGAAGGTGGCTGGGGAGTGCCTCTAGGCCAGACTTAAGGGCTCTATCTTTTTCCAGACATAGTGATTCTAGGTAGCATCCTGGAGTTTGGTGCAGCCTCATTAGCCTTCTTGATTCTGATACTTGTTCTCCAAAATTTATTGGCTACAGATCATGACTAATACCTTCTTGTTACCTACTACAGAACAGGCAAAGAGACGTGGCTTCCTTCTGTCTGGAAGATGTGAAGTGAAGGTTTCTAAATGTGCTTTCAGCCATTTTGTAGAAGCTTGCTGGCTTTTTTGTCCTCACTGCTGTATGGGAAATGGACATAGCAATTTTTATGTTAACTCTTCTTTTGGTTTTGGACAGCAGTTGAGAACCTTAAGTTTCCTTTTGAGATTCACTGATGTGTTGGAGCTGTACCTGAACCCCACAATTACTGTTGATTTGTGAAGAAAATGGTGATTGAGGCTATCTAGATCTTAGAGGCACCAGGACTGCAGGAAAAAGGTGCTTCAGAAAGAAGGGAATTTGTCTTAAGCATGTTAGAAGGAAATCTCCTGCTGGAGTATTGCAATGCTATGAGATGCCTCTTCTGTCTTAGCTCATTTGAATCCTTATCATATTCCTGAAAATCAAAGGCACTGTTACCATGTATCATATTTCAGATTTAGCAACTGCATCTGATGGAGAGGAGAAAGCTCTTAAGGTTCTTCATCTGCTACGATTTGATTACAGCAACTGAAATGTAGCAATACTCTGGGGACAATAGAAATTAATAGAAGTAGTAGTTCACCTGCAGTGTATGGTGATGTCTGTACTGGCATAATACTTGCTGTTACCATTTGTTCTCTTTAGGCTGTCTGCATTCATTTCAGGTTGCACTTGTTGGAGTCGTCATCTTGTTTTTTGTCTGGGTGTTTCTTACTGAAATAATAAATTTTGTGTATGGGTGATGTTCGTATTTTTGAGTGTTAAACAAAGCTCGGCTTGTTTTTGAAGGTGACAGAACAATTCAAATGGAGTGTCAAAATAAACTGTACTCTTTCAATTTTGTATTAAAGTTTGAAAAGAAATGGATGGCATCATGACATTTTGCAGTTGACATGTTTTTTTACACAAAATACTAGATTGACTTGCTTGCTGCTCATTTTCGCTGTGTATATTTGAAAATTGTATCTCACTAGACTGATAACAGTATCTATTTAAACAACTATGTTTCAGATTTGTTCCCTGTCGATTATTTTCAGGCTGACAGTAATCAGGTCACTGTGTTCCCACTTCTGAAAATAAATGTGTACCACCAACACAAGGTTTCCACTGTATGTGCAAATACAACTTTATGTGTCCTGAGCCTTGTAAAGTCATGCATTTTCAGTTTCAAGTTTAATAGATGAATTTTCAGACTTGTTGGCAACAGGAACAGCATTTGTATGTTTCTAGAGCTAAAAACCGAAATAGTTATTCTCAACTCCAGAATTTAATTGACAACAGTCATTTCTTGAATTCAGTGTAATAGTATTTTCTGAAAAAGGTACTAAGTGAAATTTACTGGCTTCCTTTTTTTTCCTCAGCATTTCTATATCTGTATTTGTTTTGCCATGGATAAAGATAGCTTTTGTGACCTAGTAAAGTCTTTCAATTTGAGTATTTTGGGGGAGTTGATGAAGGAAGATGTTATAGGCAGTTAAGCATTTGTGGTAGCATCAACAGTACAGATTGTTTAGTTTCTTTATAGCTGTTTTCCCCCCTGCTTCATGGAGGAAAAAAAAAAAAAAAAAGGTGTTTTATTGCACAGTGCCAAGCCTGGAAAAAAAATAACCTGCTGAGATCTAGATCATTTGATGAACTAGTCTTGAGAGCACTGTCTGAATACAGCTTTATTTATATCATATTTTCCAAACACACACACGCTCTTCTTCAGAACCAAAATGTTGTTTGCTCCTGTCTTTTATTGCTAGTTGAAACTGAAGTGTGTGTGGTTTATGTTCTTGCACAAGAATAGCTTTCAGTAGTGAAGGGAATGGTTGTAGGTGCCACTGGCAGGATTGATAATTTATGTAGTGCTACGAAATATCAAATAGACAGCCGAACTGGCTTCAGGCAGTAACTCTAGCCTTCAAGGATGTAAGTGGTGCTAACTTCTTCAACAAAAGAATAAACAAGAACTTCTATTGTGAGAATTATTACAGCATTGGCTTTTGGGTTAATAAATTTCTGTGGAAGCTTCAGTAGTAACAAAAAAAAAACCTGTGGAAACTCAATTTTTTTCTTGATTTCCCATTCCCTAAAGTGCTCTTACCTGCTGCAAATCTGATGTAAGTAATGGTCATAGTTGTTAAAGTTCTTTTTTGGGTCTCTTTAAACAGTGGGTGAATGTTTTTCTAGCCTCTATCTTAGTGGATTATCTTGTAGTAAATATGTTGGCTTTCATTTTCCTAACATCTTGCTGCATTGAGACACTTACTGATACTTGCCTCTTCTAGTGGGACTGAAGTTGAATTCTGTGGACCCAACAATGAGCATTGACTTGAAATACTTGGGTGTGCAGCTTCCTCTTTCCTACTCAAATTACTCTCTGTGGAGCTATCCAGGAACCAATCCCAATTCTCCAGGTGGGTAGAATATCAATTTGCTGACATCTCAAGTATTACCATTTTATTATCAGTGATCCGGAGGAGGCAATGGCTGTTCTTAAATGGCCATTCTGATTTCTTAAAGGGCTTAAAACAGTATTAAAATGAAAAAATGTGAGAACTTCCTTATATCATTATGCTGGCCAAGGAGTCCTGAGTAATTCAGGCCAGATTGTCTTCAGCCTTCCCTTTTTGTGATGATTGTGATCCAATAATAGTATCTGTCAAGTTTATTTTATACTGGCATTGGAACTGGATTTCTAGATGTAAATATTTATTAGCTACTCATAAATTGCTCAGAAAAAGCCTAAGCAATCATAATTTCGAGTATCAGAACCTTCTAGAAGAGCTTGAGGCACCACTTGGGGACTAATCTGTAATCTTCATGATATTTATTTATTACAAGTGCTGACCAGTTGTGCTTTTTTAAGCTCATTTGGTATCCAGTCAAGTGCATTTCTCATTATACTGTGACTATCATCCTAATACTGTTAGTAGATACTATTTTTGATAATAAACTGTTTGGACAAAGTATAGGGGTGCTTGTCTTTCTCCTACTTACCTCTTTCTCCTACTTTAATATTGTGATTACTTTGTATTCCTTAACCTGGTGGGTTTGTATGCTGCTAAAGAGAGTGACATTGTATCTCAGCTTTGTTTGTACTGCAAAAGAGACAGATTCGATTCAGGAGACCTAAGTCAACTTGGTATCAAATGCTGTTATTTCTAGCCTAGCAATATGTAGAACAGCCACACAGATTCATGTTAGTATTTTTACATTCCAATTTAGCTCCCAGGGCTGGTGGATAACTTGACAGAGATGTCTCTGTTTGCCTTTTGTGATTATTCCCTGCCTCTAATTGATACTCAGCTATAACTTGACAGAACACTAAACATTAAATGGAGTTTCTATAGGTCATATAAAAGTCACTGACTCAATGGAGGGGAGAGACTCAAATTACTTCCTAGCTGTGAGAGGTTGTAGTATCAGCTCAAAATCTGCCTGTTCCATTTTAGCCAACTAACTAGCTCATTCACCCTTTTGAGTTTTGGAATCAATTGCTTGCACCATTGCTAAGGAAACTAAAATTGAAAATACAGGAGAAGACATCTTTTGTAGGGTTTAGCAGATGCATGGCCATACAGCAGAACTCTACAGGGAACTTGGCTTTAAGTATTCAGTTAATTTTTAAAAAGGTAAAAAAAAGTCTCTTGAGTCAGCCTTTTGGTTTACTACTGTTCATTTACCCCTGAAAAGGAATAAGCAGAGTTTGCGAGGACATTGATAAAATCAAGCTTGGCTCATAAACTGAGGCTAGATTTCTTCTTTTCCAGATACTGGATTTCCTTTTGTTTCCAGGACAGGAAAGACAAACGATTTCAGAAAAATCAAAGGCTGGCGAGGGAAGCTTCATGGTGCTTCTAGAAATGAAGGTAAAAAACCAGAAAATCAATATACATATTTCCAATGCACAGCCTTTTTCTTGACCTGCTTTGGTACTGCTTCCATGGTCAGAATGGAGCTTTATGAGGGAAGAGAGAAACATAGTCCAAGTAAGATAAAAATGCATCTGTTCTGTTTTACACAGAAGGCTTGAGTGAATATCAAAGCTGTAATAGTTTTGTTTTTGTTTGTCAGTTTGAGTTTGCTTGGAAATATGATAATTCCAGAATCCTGTTGCCCCAGGAACCCTAATGAACTGGACCAATTTTCATTTCTACTGGTGTATTTTTAACTCCAGTTAGAACAAGTATTCCTTACATATGTGATTACTTTGCCCTGCCCCAGGGAGAAATGGATGTTTGGCAAATGGCCAATTTTTACTTTATATTTATTTATATCAAATACTTGTACTTTCTGCACTGTCACACAGTGTTGTGTTGGGGTATTCCAGATGTATTGTGATGTACCAAGTAGGCTAGATATTCAGGACAAACAAGATAAGTTACATTGAAGCACTGCCTGTTGAAGGTTTACTAGTTTTATGAATGAATACACATGTAAAATCTTCTCAAAAACAGTTGTTCAGACAGCTGGTTGTGTTTCAGAGTGGATTATATTTGGTGTGCCTGTGTTGTACTCTTCAAAAAGAATTCTGTGTGTGTGTGTGTATATATATATATATATATATTTTAGACAGTTATTTACCTCTTCTATATTGTGTAATTACTGTAAGATTTGTTAGTATGTTTTCCCAAGAGCTAGTTAAAGTGCTTTTTATTTATTTAGGTGGCAGTTCAGAAGGTTCTCTGAAGAATCGCTCAGCTTTCTGCAGTGACAAGCTGGATGAGTACCTGGAAAATGAAGGGAAATTGATGGAAACGAGTATGGGATTCTCTTCTAGCACTCCCACTTCTCCTGTGGTGTATCAGCTTCCCACTAAAAGCACTAGCTATGTGCGAACACTTGACAGTGTTTTAAAGAAGCAGTCCACCATAATTCCATCAACGTCTTATACGTTCAAGCCTGTTCCTCTGTCATCTACCTCTAGGAAGACAAAGACTCAAACCAGACAAACATCTACAAACAGTAGAGGAAAATCATCTTATAAGCCTATACTGCCTTCACCTTTTTCCGCAAAGCAGAAACAGAACTCTTCAGCGTCAGGGGAAAAGGCTGCTAAGTCTGTCTCAAATAGCAGTTTGAATAACCAGGCAGATAGTTTCCTGGTGCCAGCTTTGGATGAAAACATACTTCCGAAACAGATTAGTTTGCGCCAAGCACCACAACAGCAACAAGGAGCTCGTCCACCAGGTTTGTCTAAATCTCAAGTGAAGTTAATGGACTTGGAAGACTGTGCTCTCTGGGATGGCAAACCACGGACCTATATTACAGAAGAACGAGCAGACATCTCTCTGGCAACCTTGCTTACAGCTCAGGTAGATCTGTAATAATTTCTTTCCTTTCTGTACTGTTGTTTTTCCAACTCTGTACACTTGCTGATGTTGCATATAGATGCAGAAAACACAACTGAAGCTGCTAAGGAGCTTGACAAAGCACAATGTTCCTTTGTGGTGTAGTCTTTGCAGTGAAAGTTGAGAAGTGCTGACTTAGTCCGTGAAAAAAAAAATTGTGATAATAGCATGTTGATGTGAATCATTACTAATTTTCACCATTAAAAATACTGATTAATATAATTGCTATTCAGTAACTGCATTTCCTTACTATGTGTTACCTTTTTTTTGGTGAAACTAACTGCAAAAAAAAATCCTAGTCATGTAACTTGGTTGTCACATGATAACCTCTTTTGTTTTCTTCACATCCTACTTATTGCCAAGATGGTTTAGCTGTCTCAAATCACCTTTCAAAAGACTTCAAATACAAACTTTCCTGTGTTCTGGGTTTTTTTCAGTATAGATGACAAATTTTCATATGTAAACCATGTAGAGGGTTATTGTGTAAACCAGGAGGGGTTGTTCTAAATGAACTTTGAATAGCAATTTTGCATATACTTGATGTAATTTTACTAAAATTTCCTCGTACTAAAATTTGAAGTGTATTCTTCTTTAAAACTTTTCTTAGGCTTCTCTCAAAACCAAACCTATCCACAAAATAATAAGACGACGAGCACCTCCTTGCAATAATGATTTCTGTCGACTGGGTTGCATATGTGCCAGTCTGGCACTGGAGAAACGTCAGCCTACCCACTGCCGCAGGCCAGACTGCATGTTTGGTTGTACTTGCTTGAAGAGAAGAGTGTTGCTGGTGAAGGGAGCATCAAAACATAAGAAAATAATGAAAAAGGGTGCACGTGGAAATCTTATGTCCTATGGAACACAGGAAGAACAGCAAGAAGGTGAAGATGTGGAAGAAGAGGGTGATGGGGAGGAAGATGAGCTGAAGCAGAAGGATAAGAAGAGGAGGAAAAGGGTGGAATACAGTGAGTATTGCTGGGCAAAAGTGATTACTTACAGCTTTGAAGAAAGTATCTATCTTAGTGGACATTTTTGTTAGGACATAGTAGTGATGCCATTTCTAATTCCAGAAATTGAGAGTGAATTCCAAGAGGTGTCTGCAACATCTGCTTTCATATAGCCGACTAGAATAACACCTCTTCCCTTTTTTAAAACTCTTAATTATCTGATCAGCATTTTGGGTACTACTTAGTTTATTGTGATCAAATAGCTGGAGTTTCTTTTTGATAATTTAAACTCTTCCCCAACTCTCCAAGTATCTTGAAAAAGAGTAAGGATATGAGATAATTACTGCTGTCCCTGTTGGTAATCTTCACTGTTCCAGTGCTGTTTTCTTTCCCTCTTAGCAAGCTGCATAGTTCACTGACTTTAGTGGAAATCTAGTGGTTTATGATAGTTTCAGATCTGACACAAGGTACGCACAGAAATCCAAATTGCTAGAGATTGACTTTGAATTTACACTTTCAGTTTCTTGCTAGTAAGTACTTCTAGCAATAGCTAAAGACAAACATAGTGTTATCTGGTATTTTACTGGAATAAATTCTTCCATATAGCTGTGGTATAAAGTCTGTCTTTTTTGGGGTTGTTTAGTATAGAATAATTTTTATTTTCATTTCCTCTTATGGACAGATCCCAGTCACTTCTGGCTAGAATTTGAAACAAGAAAAACAACCAGCAGTATTTTTTGGTAGTATGAACTAGTGATTGCTGCATGGCTAGACCTCAGGCTCAAACAGAAAATTCCGTAACTGCTGTGTTAGGTGGTGTTTCATTTATAAACTGTTTTTGTTTTTCCTCTTTTTTTCAGCTATTTGTGACTCGGAGCCAGAACAGCCTGTTAAGAACTGTCCATTGTGGGTGAAAGTAGAAGGTGAAATAGATCCGGAGCCAATTTACATCCCAACACCATCTGTTATTGAACCAGTTAAATCTTCACCACTGCCCAACCCAGAAGTCGTGCTTCCTAGTAAGCATAGATCTTCCAGTGGAGTGAAACCAGGCAGAGTGTATACTCCTAAACCCAATCCAGTGGTAAGAAAGGAAAAAAGATGCGTTTGTTTTTCTTTGTATTGAAAATTAAAACAAACACTGCCCAAAGCTTCTGTTCTAGGCCATTTTAGATGAAATTTGAGATGAAAGCCCAAGATTGACTGCCTGTAGATATGTTGATAAGCTTGGCTGAATTGACTGTATCTAAATCTTTAACTATGTCCATCTTCTGTTGAGAATTTATTGTAGCAATATGCAGATGGTGAAATGTGATTATGATTCACTAGTAGCTTCATTTAAAAAACGCAACAATACATGCTGTTTCTGGTAAAGTGTATGCTGGTCCTGTAATGGTTGCAGAAGTTATTAGCTGCATAATGTAACCTAAGTAATGAATTGGGGGGAAAAAAAAAAAAAAGATGATACAGACACACAGTGTTCATTGTGGTTCTGGAGTCTTTTTTTTTTGTTGTTCTTTTCTGAGGTCTCACGCTGCCCATATTGGAAGAATTTGCATTTGCCTTTCTCTCACCTTAGTATCTTAACAAAAGCCAACAGCAGCAGTAGAGGAAGAACTCTAGTGGAATTAAGTCTAGTTATGTCTGAAGACAAAGCATACCAGAGCTGCTACTTAATGTATACTAGATAATGTTAGACCATGCGTGACACTTAGGACTTGTTTCTCCAGTCAAAGTATCTCAGTGGGTCTGGGTTTTTGGGGCTGGTGGTGGTGTTCCATTGCACACCCCCACCCTCAGGTAATTTGGAAGCAAGATGTAGACTGGGCTATGTGATACTAAGAGGGCAGATTCAGCTTTAAATGCTAGACCTTTATTTTGACTTTTACTACTGAAGCATTAATGTTTAAGTGTTGTTAGAAAGCAAAACTCTGTCATTAATCTTAACGTGCATCTAGAATGGAGAGGTTTTGTTTTGTGGTTTGTTTTGTTTTTTGTAGATTCGAGAGGAGGACAAGGATCCTGTCTATTTGTACTTTGAAAGTATGATGACATGTGCAAGGGTCCGAGCATATGAACACAGGAGACAGGAGAAAAAGCAACAAAAAGACAAAAGTGATCCACAGAGTTCTAGTTCTAGTATAAAGGTAAGAAGTCACACTGCAACTAGCATGTATCACAGAACATGCAGAACAGACAGAAATACTGAAAATGGTGAAGTAATTCTTTTTCCCAGGAACTCCTACTCGACATGAGGGCTTGACTTATATTTGATGGTGATAGGGCTGTGGAGTCTGGAGCCTAAATCACCTAGCAGTGCTGCTAAACTTACCATGTTACTGTGATAGAAAATGTCTTGTCTGTGGAAATTCCTGGCTGCCAAGTGCACTATTGTGTAAGGCTTAAATGTTCGTTGTTAAGAGCTGTTGTAAGATGAAAATTGTAACATTGTTAAAGTTAACATGTTCATGATTCAGGGTGACAGTATGATGAAGTATTTTATTCTGTAATGTAATTTTTACTGTGGAAGAGAGATACACAGGATGAAAATTTTTCTTGGATTTTTTTGTTCCTGCAGGAGCAAAAAGCAGACCTTCAGTCTCCTGAGAAAGCAACCTGTGAGGTAGACAAAGACACTGATAAATCAGGAGGTAAGAGCTGAGTCTTGAGTGTAATTCGACCTCTTGGTCGTTCCCCATTTTTGTGGGGATTTTGTATTGGCTTTATTTTTTTTAAAAAGTTGCAGCTATTGATGAAACAAAAGTCCATTTGCTGGGGAAGTTGTTATGGTTGTCAATAAAAATCTTATGATGTGCTTACAGTTTCCTGTTTTCTTAAGCAGTTGTGTATGTGTCATGTGGGAGTTACAGCAAACTAAATATCCAGTACTTACTGGTCATGTTAACCTTAGAATAACAGCATTAGAGGAGTTTGTTTAGTAATAAAAGATAATACTGCACAGCAGACATTTTCAAGAGTGGTAATTAAATACTTGGGAAGGAGTGGAGATGACTGGTTTTGGTTTGTGGGTTTTTTTGTGGTGTTTTTCCCTCTTTTTTGGTTTGGTGGGTTTTTGGGTGTTTTGGTTTTTTTTTTTCTTTCCTTATTATTACTTTGTAGTTACTGAAGAATTAATAAATGTCCAAGTGGTACCGTGAGGATGCGGTCCTCATGTTCTCCACTTAGAACTGTACGGGATGAGGAAGCGTCTATACTTTATTTGGAATTGTTTGATGTTGAATTCTCTTAGTTCAAGTTGAAAGGTTGAAGTTTGCTACATTTTATACACTGACTTTGAGTTTCTAGTTCATAAAGCAGTAGGCTAGACATCTGTGTTCTCCTTCAGTCTGAAGTGGCCCAAATCACGTTACGCACTTTAAAATGAGACATACTAGAGGCATTGTGACATCCACTAATGAAACATAGCTGCCTTTTTGAGCTGAATTTTTTCACAGTCTAATGTTTACAACAGCGCACTCTACATTTAAGGATGGGAATGGAAAAATAATACAACTAGTTGAAAATGCTGGTGAATTGGTAGGTGAAATTAAAATGGCCAGGACACAGGGCTCAACATCCTTACAGTTTTGCAAAAGTGACATTGAATCTCTAATGACAACAAACGGTCTTGCTTCTGTTACACATCTTCTGCAAAAGACAGTTCCGCTAGCGACATGTTTGCCCCTCATGCCATTAGAGGACACTGGTCCTTTTCTGACTCCAAGAGAAAAGTGCCATCTCTTGAATAACCAGCGATGCTTTCTACTGCATGTTGGTGTTGCTTGGAGATATTTCATCCATGTACTGAAAACAACTCAGCTTTGTTTAGCTTGTGATGCAATGGGATACAACCTGAGATGGTATGGCTGCAGAGAATGAACTGTGAGATACAGTCACGTTAGTTTTGCAGTGAGTTTTTGCTTGCTTGTGAAGCTCTGCTAGGGGCAATGATGCTTTGAGCAGTTCTTTTACTTGTTGTTGCCCTGCAGCTGAGACAGGGGTGGAGGTGTGGGCAGAATAAAATTGTTTGAATATCCAGGTGATAAAAATGCCATAGTATTGCAGAAACCTATTTCAATTCTTTCTCAGAGAAAAGCTGGTGGTCTTCCCGTAGTGAGGGGGACTCTTCCTCCACCTCCTACGTTCATCACACCACTCCAAGTGGACCAGCCAAACTTATCGAGATTATCTCTGACTGCAACTTGGAGGAAGATCACAATAAGATCTTGACCATCTTACCACAGCATATCAGCAGTAACACGCCACAGTGCCTCAAAGTGGGTAGCTTCATTATTGAATTGGCTTCGGAATACAAGGCCCAGGATGAGAACCACCCTCCTGTCTACTCCTCCAGAATGAAAATTTCAGTGCCGTCCTACCAGGACAAGGACGAGAAGCCTGAGATACCTGTCTTGGAGACTCCTGATAGCGGAGTGTCGTCATGCAAAAAGCCAGAAAATCTAAAGTTCTTGCGGGCAGAAAAATTGGACGAACTGCAGGAGAAGTTGCATGGGGGCAAAGGCTTGCCTTTTTATGCAGGGGTTTCTCCTGCGGGAAAGCTGGTCGTCTACAAATGCAAAGCTAATATGAGCCCCTCAGGCTTGATTCAGGTGGGTCCCTCTGCCTTTACTGTGGAGATTAGATTCTGTTTCATCCAGTATCCCAGAACTTGAAGGGGAGAACACTCTTTAATTTGTCTGCATAGTCTTTTGCCTGTCCAGACAAGGATTCTTAGTATCTGGTGGCATCCCTGCCTCTCCATAAGCTTGTCCCTTTCAGGATTGACTCAGTAACAGAAAATCTGATTGGAAGTCTGAAATCAGATGGCTTAGCTTGACCTGTTGGCCATTTGGGTCTTTGTGGCCCAAGTACAGAATCTCAAGATTTTTGGTGCTTTGGAAAACTCCCTGTAGACGCATTTGACAGATCATGCTTCCAAATGAATGGCTGTTAGAGGCCATAAAAATAATATTTTTCTGAGGAATTATACAGGAATATACACTGGGACAAAACTTTAAAATGAAACTGTAAATATTAAACTGCTTTTTGCTACAGTTTACTGCTAATCACCACTAATAGCCTGTGTTGTCTTTGCATCATATATGTTGTTCATCGAGAGACTTCATAATCCTAAATTCAAAATGAGTCCTTTCCCTGTAGTTTCCTGCTGCCAACTTGATATTTGAATTGGTGGTAGGAACTGTAGGGCTAGGATAAAATCTTTTTCAGTCAGAGGTATTTGTCATTATAGTAATACCACTTTCAGGGAAGGCGTATGAATCAGAAAATAAGAGCAAAATGTCATTTTCATGACACTTTGCAGATATGGCACCCTGAGAAAGAGAAGCTAGTGGAGAGAAAAAATGTAGGGGGAAATTACTTTTAATAAAAGGGATCAGTAAAAAGAGTAAAGACTTTAGTGGTGTGTTAAATGTATTTGGCTTTTAGAAGGTATTACCAAATAACCTGAAAGTATAATGCAACACTACCAAAACTTCCCATTGATCACTAGGTATAAAGCCTGCCATTCAGAAGGACGTACAGTTTTTTCTCTCCCATGCAGTCAGTTATCACTGCAAATCTGAATTTGAAGTTAGTCAACTCGGTGTAACTTAATTACACTCTCAAATGACAGTGTGGAGAAGAAAAGAGCTGATAAAGCTTTTACAAGCTCTTAGAGTTTTGTCCCAGTGTATATGATTTAAGTATTTCTTCTGTTGCTTCTGATGCTAGGTATTAATTAGGTTTGAAAGTTTTATCAAAAATTGCCCTCAAATTTGGGAACCCATTTTTATTTAGGACTGTAACATAAGTGAAGGACAGGAAAAACAAGTGCTAGCTTCACTCTATCTAATGTCAGTGATTTCACATGCTCCTCTGGACTCTGGTTCTATGTCAGAGTCTGAGTAGCATCTAAAATCTGTATTATAAATATATAACAGAGTTGTTTGAAGTTCTCCTGGGCAGTAAGGAAAGTAGAATTCCTTAGAATTCCCATTCTGAGTTGCAGTGGTTTTTGGAAAAGCTCACTTTGAAGTCCCATGGAATGAAACGCCTCTCCAGAGGTGGTGAATTAGCATTCTTTTCACAAAATTTCCCTTTTCCACTTTTTTCAGGTTAATGATAAAAGGTATCCTCAGGCCAAACTGCTTTTGGGACAGATGGGGGCATTACATCCCGCCAATCGGCTAGCAGCTTATATCACAGGCAGGCTGCGACCCACAGTACTTGATATCTCAACCCTCAGTACTGTGATCTCCAAGGTAGCATCCAATGCTAAAACAGCTGCTTCTGGGACACCATCAGTCCAGGTGCCCACAACATCAACTCCCAAAACTACATCTTCCACCAGCACTACTTCAACCCCCACTGTGACGACTCTGAAAACCCATGTCCCAGCACAGAGACAGATAGGTAGGTTGGAACTTATTACTGTGTTTTAAATTGCGTGAAGCTGAAGTAAAAAGTGAGTGTACAGCATTGCTGTTGATTTCTGTACAACAGTGCGTGCTGCCTCTGGCCGCATTGCCTACCTAAACTGCCTCTGCAATAAATAACCTCTTTAAAGCAGAAAGTTTTATTTTGACTTCAGAATAAGATTACAGATATTGACTGTTAGTTATTTTGTTAATGCTACTAGAGCATATTTTCAAGAGACAAGGAAGAGTGGATGGAGACACGCTGAATGTTAAGCTTTGATTTTTGTTTTGAGAGTTTCTTTACTATGATTTTTTTAATTGCTTTTCATCAAACATCAGTTTAACTTAAAATGAGTAAAGGATCACTCTAATCTGTGATTCCTCGCTGGTTGTTTTTCTGATGATGTTGCACTTGCAATTGGAATTCTTGTGACCACCAAAGATGTGTGAAGCAGCAGTGAAAGACAAGATGGTCCAAATCTGGATTAGCGAAACAATGGGTGTGCAGCCAATAACCACACCAGCCTGTAATCTCATTGGATTTCACAAGCTAAACAGGGTTGGATTTAGTCAGCACTTTAAGGGGGGGGTGGAGGGAAAGGGTATCAGAAGAAGCACGTGGTACTTGTGTCTGAGTTAGTACTGAAATGGTTATCCAAGCATGGCAAGAGAGGAAGTTGCTTTAACTATTACATTTTCCATGAGTTAAAAAAAAAAATAAAATTCAGTGCCCATCCACATAGCCCACACATTTATTAAAGATCTGAAGAAGCTTCACAAGAGAAAAGGATGTTACCTGTGTCCTGGCAAAACTTTAATTTCTGATTGTTTGCTTTGTTTCTTTCTGCCTAAATTTTCATTGCCATGTAAATGGGTGTATTGTTTTTCTTGTCCTGTAATAAAACTTCTTGTTTTGTGTGTTTATGCAAAGTTAAAAGAGCTGACTGCATTTCATTGAACTGATCATTGCATATATGATTTCAGTGTTCTGGCATATTCTGGGTTAAAAATGCTAGATGCATAAATAACTACAATATTTAAATTGGGTTTACTCCATATTCTGTGCTGTTGTACTCATCTGTAGCATCTGGAGTGATGTAGATGCAGTATTCTGATCCCTTGGAGAGCAAGGGATGAGGGAGAGGATCTTCCCAATAATGACTACTTCCTATTGGCTAGATTTGTGACATCCAGTCCTCAGTTACACAAATATCACTGCAACGAGAAGGGGACATGGCAAACTCTTACCTTCCTCCCACCCCTTTCCCCCATGGCCCTGTAAGATGTGGATATGGTAGAAGGGGGATGAAAACCAAGAAGCAGTGAAAAGAGGAAGATCACACACTGTTACAGGAAGAATTTGAGGTTTAGAAAATAGTTTGAGCCCATTGTTTCACTTAGGTGTTTGTTTTCCTGTACTGTAATTAGAATTGTCTGTTCATAGTTTCACGATAAAGAACAACCTCTCAAGACCTGATTTTTTTTGTGTGGCCAGGAAGAAATGCAACAAAAAGCTATAGAAGTGGAATAAAGCAGACATATGACTAATATGTAAGGCGTGTTCAGGACTGCCATAAAGGTTTCACTTTAATTACAAGGTACAAAGAAAATTGAGGCTCAACTTCGTGATGAAATTACAGTTGTAGCACCTCATGAAAGGCAAAGAGGAAATCTATTAAAATTTTGACCTGCAAGTTTTTATTTGCAGCTGCCCGCCCCTCACCTGGTGGTGTGTTCACGCAGTTTGTGATGAACAAAGCCGGAGCTCTACAGCAGAAGATTCCTGGAGCGAACACACGGCAGCCTCTGTCGAGCCCACAGAAGTTCAGTATCAAGCCTACACCGATAATGGTTGTTGCTCCCATGGTTCCCTCAAGGCCTTCTCCTGCTCAGTGCACAGTCTCTCCTGGGGTCACTACAGCCACCACCACTTCTCCAGTTACTGTGGAATTTACCAGTGTGGCAGCACCTGCTGTGACCACTCCTGGCCAGACAAGAGCTGATGAACCTGCCTGCTCTCCTCCTGCAGTTACAATCACAGCTGCTCCTGCAACACCTGGAATCAACACCTGTATTGCTCCCTCATCCACCACTCCTACTGCCACTGTGACCATAACACAAGCAGCAGAGATAGTTGCACCAGTAGCAACCATGTCACTCCCTCAAACTGTAGTAACAACACCAACTGTTACTTGTCCTGTTGTCACAACACCCACTTCTACAATTGTACTAACAACAGCTGCAGCAGCCACATCTGTAGTGACCACACCAACTGCTGGCTCTGTTCCGATTATACTGTCAGGAATTAATTCCAGTCCTTCACTGAATCAACAAAGAGGTAAGGCTTAGGTGCTTTGGGCTGTTACTGCAAACACATGCTTTTTTTTGTTCTGCCTCCTTTGTAGCTGGAATACAGTCTGCAACTGTAGAACCCAGTTTAAATATAGATTCATTTGCCTCACCCTTCTTTCCAAAATAGGATAAGAAATGTAATCTCTTAAATTGCTTGTTTTATTCCAGCCTGAGCCAGTAGAGGAGGAAAAAAGTGTAGCTATCTGGTCAGTGACTGCTATGAAATGAGCTGGAAGTCTCACATCTTTTCTTGGCCCATAGAAAAGTATAGCACAAATATGACTGCTAGAATTTCATGGTTGGCATAGAGTCCAAGAAATAGGTATGGAATTACTGTCTTGTTAACATGGAAGTCTTCTGAGTCATGATTGAGAAATGTCGATGATGCATGAAAAACACTGTTCTGGCCTGGTTGGTTCTATGTGTGTTCTGTGAATAAAAAGAGAGGAAAATGCTTTCGAGTAAGTTTAAAGAGATCCAGTTGTTTCAAAAATATTTGTGCTTGTTTTCATTATGGATAAAGCCTGGTTTGTAGGCTGTTCTCTTAAGATGATTTTATATAACTTTTTAAATGTTTCAGAAGATACTACTCCACAAGCTATAAGTAAGAATCCCCAGAAGATGTCTCCTGGAACAGAGAAACGTATAGGACCTCGATTGCTGCTGATTCCAGTGCATCAGACATCTCCTGCTTTGCGACCACTGAACAACACGCAGCTTTCTCAGAGGCAGAGGATGGTTCTTCAGCCCCTCAGGAGCCCTGGTGCTGTGAACCTCTTCAGACATCCTAATGGGCAGATCATTCAGCTCGTCCCTCTGCATCAGGTTCGAGCTGCAGGTGCGCAGCCCAGTGTGCAGCCAGTGATGTTCCGCAATCCAGGTATAAAGTCCAGTGTTTCTGCACTTACTGACCAATGTGTTACCCAGAAATTAACAATGTCATAAATGTCTCTGTGATGCTCCTTTCCTGTGCTGGAAGTAATTGAACAGTCTAATTTGCTTCTTTGTGAGTAGTTGAAGAACACAGTATGGTTATTCAGATGTAATACAACTTAAATACCACATGTTTAAAATACAGAAACTGCCGTTAATAGCTAAGTCTCCACAATTTGGGAGTTCTGTGCATCAAGTAAAAGGGCCTCTATGTGTCTGTCAGTGGAGCCATGTCTGCTGTATTGTCATAACTTAAAAGAAAATCTGTTGATGTGGCAATCAAAAATAATTCTTGTTGGAGATTCTCTTAGAAAGAATGAGCTGTTATCTGTGTCTCATTGGATCTACTGCTTTGGTTTTTTTTGGTTTGCAGGTTTGTTAGTGCTCTTACAGCAGATACTCAGATCAAATGTTACACTACAGTGTGAAATTGCTGGGTTTTTTCCTCCCTAGAATGTGAGAAGAAAAATGTTTGATGTTCAGCTGTTCCTTCTCTAGTGCATAGTTGAAGACAGGGTTAGAAGAATTACAAATGACAGGTATCTGATGGGAAATAGGAAGGATGCTTGTTGAGCATACCATTGTATATTTTTGAAAAAAAACCCGACCCATGTTTATAAACTAAATAATTTTAAATGCATGTTTGACTTTCCAGTAGGATTTTTTTCTTCTCCCTTTATAAAGAAGCATCGTGAGGAGAGGGAGGCAGAGTGGTGTTGAAATGAGAGGCAAGAGCAAGCACAGTAGATGACAAAATGTGGGGAGGAGAGAAAATAATCACACACTTTAGTTATGGTTTGAGCATGGGATGTAGTAAAGATTCAGTCACAAAGTTCATCGAATTCCTTTCTGGTTTGGGGCTTTTGCTGTCCAAGAGAAACTAGTTGCTAGTGGTGGTATTTTTCCTCCCTGTTTTACAGATTTCTGAAACACCGCAGAATTGTTAACATGAAAAAGATTGTGGTATAATTGTGTAATCCTGTCATCTTTTTTTCTGTGGAAGTCTTTTTCTGAGGGGGGAAAGGATTTTTAAATAAATGTTTTCTTTTTCTTTTTTCCCCCCAAATCCCAATTTTCCTGTTTTCAATAAATGGAGAAGTAAAATGCAGATGACTCTAAATTCAGTGCTGGTTTTGATTAGAAAGCTTTATGCTAGAACTTACCATTAAACCTGTTAGTTTTAGAGTAGCCACCTCATGTATTTTATTGGGGTGTTCCATATAAGAATTCAACAGTTTGTATGTCTTCGTGCAGCACCAGTTCTTTCACTGAGAACTTGTAGTCAGATACATGAATACACTGTGATTCTTGAGAATGCTGACTGACTACTTCTAGTACAGCATGAAACACTAAAACTGAAAAGTGCTTTGAGGATGTATTAGTTGCCGTTTCATTTTCTTCACAGGATCTATTGTAGGAATCCGTTTGCCTGCACCTTCTAAGCTGCCCGAGTCACCCGTGTCTCCCACTTCTTCTGTGTCTTCCACTTCTCCTGCAACAAATTCAGCTGTACAAACTGCAGTACCCAAGTTATCCCCTACATCTAACCTAAACACTCAAGCATCTTCTCTGCTTTCTTCAGTAGCAAGTTTTGTGTCACAGGCAGGCACTCTCACTTTGAGGATCCCACCTCCTGCAGCTAGCAACGTGACAAATCAAACAGCCTCCGAGTCTAAAATAACCTGCAGCTCCAGTAGTCTGCCAGCTACCACTGCTAATCTCATACCTTTACAGTCTGGTAGTTTTGCTTTACTGCAGCTCCCAGGACAGAAGACGGTGCCAAACTCCATTCTTCACCATTTTGCATCTCTTCAGATGAAGAAGGATTACAGGAAAATATGCAAGAAAGAGGACTTGGGTGCTGCTCAGCAGAAAGAAAATGGGAAGGCTTCAAGCTCAGATGACACTGAAGTTACAGAGTCTGAGGTCACAGTATCAGATAGGAAACAAGAAGTAAATGAATTGTTGGTTAACCAGTCAAATAATGTTGAAGCATCAGCATCTGGCACAATCGCACCTGATAGAAATTCCACTACCTTAGAGATGGTGGAGAAGGACTCAAAGGTGCTAGAGAATTCCTGTGATGATAGGTCTTCTCAGCATGATGTTTCCACAGATGTCATATCATCTGATCATTCATACATCAGTGAGAAGCCAAATGATGAGGAACAAAAAGGGGCTTCTGAGGAGAAAGAGGATTCTCTTGGTTCTGGAACTGTAGTGGAGGCTGTTTCAACCAACTCTGAAACGGTTTGTGGGTCATCAGGTCAGTCTCTGGTTGCTCCTCTGGATAATGTATATCCACAGAGTCTTGAGAAGCGGGAGACTGCACAGTTGAAGAACCATGGGAAGGAACAAATACATGGTGAACGGGAAGAGAAACCAGTAGAGGAGCACAAAGGAGATTCACAGACACAGATGAAGGAGGAAAACAATGCAAGTTCTGGGCAGTCACAGCATCAGCAAGAGCAAGATACACAGCTGAAGAACGAGAAGGAACAGAGAGGGAATGAATTATCTCGGAACAAACAACACCACCAGGGTGATGCTGAGCAGCCAGATATGGAAAGGAAGGAGCATGAGGGTTCTATGGAATCAGAAAGAGAGGAAGAAGGAAGTAAGTCTGAAATCAGTTCTGCAAAAGAGCAGGATAATGGTTCAGAAGAGCATACAGTCAATACTGAGGAAGGCAAAGAAAACATAGCTAGGCAGGAAGGCAGTAACAACAAAGAACAAGATACTTTTAATTCTCAGGAAGAAATTAAACCAGGTCATGATATTGTAACGCATGTCAACAGTTCTTGGAGCAAAATATCTAGCATTGTACCCACTTTAGAAAATAAAAATGAGGTGGATAACAGAGCTGATACATCTGAGGAGAGTGACTTCCCAACACCAGAACAGAGGGCACAGGAACCTGGGCATCACAAAACAGGTTACATGCCCACTGTTGATATAACTGCTGATGACACAGAAGAGGAAGAAGAGGACGACGATGATGATGATGAGGATGAAGAGGATGAAAAAACCGATGATTCCGCTGATGAGATGGTGGATGGTGCTTCTGACTTCCCAAGTGAAGAGGAAGTAGATATTGAAAAAGTGGTAAGCATTTAACTATTTATGGATTTTATTTTTTTTAATAAATTGATCAAATAACATGTCACAACCCATGGATTTGAAAGATGCATTATGAAGTTTGTGTTTTAGACTTCAGTTTCTATAGAAAGTCTAGATCAGGGTTCCACGTGGAAATGTCTTTTATTTCTTCTTAGTTGCATGCTTTTTTATAGGTAGCATTGTAGTGGCCTTTTAGAAATTGTCCATTTTTCAGATAACAGGAGTTATATGAGCAAACTGTATTAGAACCATTGCATGTTGTCTTCCCTCAGTATTTAATTAAGCATCTTGGTTCCTTGTAATATGACTTACGATCCTAAAATGTAGTAGACAATCTCATATTTCTGAGATTTACATTTTAAGCTGTCTCCTACTTAATTTTTGTAACCCTTAGTTAACATTTACTTCTGGAAGGAATGTTTGAATCTCTCCTTAAATTTCTCTTGAAATTTGGTAAGCCATTTAAGTATTGTGTAAAAGCTGTCATTCCATATTCAGTAGAAAACAAATTGCTCCAGAAGTCACAGAATAAAGGTAAAACATTGTGGTTAGTGTAGTTAAGATGTGTTTAAATTTTAATGTTCATAGAATTTACATCAAATTTCACCCAAAAAATAAAACCATCCCACATGTAACTCCTTGATGTGCTTTTTATATATCAGTATGTGACTTAAGAAACAGTGCATTTTTAATTAAAATTTATGAAGTTGTGGTTTTGTCAGTCAAACGGATGTAAGAAATAAGGTAGCCTTTTCCTGGGATGAGATAAAATTAAAAGAGAAAGGTTAAACTGGAGAATTGAAGAACAAACAAATTAAAAATAGGAGATTATGTTAGTGTCTTCAGGAATTTGAAAGTGTATAGTTCTTCAAGCCCTTTTGTGTTAATGTAGTCATCTTGCAGTTGAAAACTAAATTAGACACCTTTTTCTTCTAACCATATTCAGAGTAACTCAGTTAAGTCAGCAACTCTGGCTTTTAGAAAATCTAACCCCCAGAAAAACTGACTGATCGGTTCATATTCCAGGTAACTATTCTTAGGCAAGATGGTAGCATCTCAGTTGCAGGAAGGTGAGGAAACTGAAAGCAGATGTGATTTCTGGAAGCTCTTTCAAGCCAAGAACTGAGCTGTTGCTGTCTTCTCTTGAGTTGGACGGTGACAGTTTGATAACTCCTGTATTCTTCAGTAACTTCAGCAGAGTTATCACCAGGTTTTGAAAACCACGGTTAATTCATGCCTGAAGCCAGATAAACTTGCCAGACGAGGTAGTCTTAGGAATCTGTTGGTAAGCCAACAGGTAATAAATGCCTAGGTCACAGAGTATTCCCTTATCAAGGTTGATGTTTTAAAGATGTATTTTCTTTTGTCCTGCAAAGAGATGATGAAACAAAAAAATAATTGTTAGACATTGTAAGAAATGTTTGTTTTGGAAGAAAGTTACTATGCAAGTTTTGACTAATAGGGTTTGGTAAGCCATGTAAGGGTACTTCACCAGAAGCTCACACAGAATGAGTAAGCTAGCTTTGCTTCTAGAGCAGTAAAGCTGAGGAATGAGATCGCAGGGGACTGTAAAAATCTGTCTGGAATTTGGGTGAGTTTTTGGTTTGTTAATCTGTGCTGCCTGCAAGTTAAATTAGCATGTCAATGTCTAATGGACAATTCAGTTTTAAATCTAAATATGTAAGTCTGTTATTTTTCACTGGGGTGTACTCTTATCAGCATAGTGCTTATAGGACAGGCTGTACTGGTATTGCTTGTCAGACTGGATGAAGTCAGATCATGTAAACAGGCTGCTAGAGGATGTTTATCTATTTCATTAAGCTGGTGGAAACATAGAAGCAAAGTGTAGACACATGTCCACTCATCCTTTTTTTTAGTGGAAATACTCATGACAGCTCTTTCACTACTAGTTTGAAATATGGACTGGTTTTCATTGCTCAGAAAATAGCCATTAAAAACCCTATAAAACTCCAGTGAGGCTCAGGATGATTGCTGCCTCCCTGTAGTACCTATTACTGTTTCTTTTTTAGTGCATTTCCCCACACTGGTTCTTGTTACAGTAATGACTTCATTGCTCTTAATTTTGCATATCTATGCTCTTCAGATTGCCTTCTTACCTTGTGCTAACTTTGTGTACTTGACTTATGAGACTCTTGTAGACTCTTCCTCTACTCAACAAAAAGACAGAAGCTTCCTGAGATGGTATCTTTGCCTTTTTTTTGCATTTCCTACCCTGAATTGCCTCAAGAGAAGCTTAGGAGGGTTGATCATCCTGGGTTTGGTGATATGAGTAAAACCTTACAGGAATATATGAGGAAACATCAATATCAGGGCCTGTTGTCTGAACAAATTCAAGTGCGATGGTCTGGGACGTGATGTTAAATTCCTGATCTCCAAGGCACGGTGATTGCACACACAATTCCTGTTGAGAGTGACTGCTTGGCCTGGACTAAGTCACAGACTGTGTCTGTGAATTTTTCGCATGAGTACTTGTTGGGTGTTAAGCCAAAGCCATGCCAGGGGTTGCTCTAGTAATTTATTGCTACAGATTGAATCCCATGTTCCCATTTAATTTACTAGTCTAAACATAGCTTCTGTATCTGGCAAGTTATTTTAAATGTTGTTATAACATGTTTTTCAATCAGTCTTTTTGGGAGCTGAACATTAAAATTATATGAAACTGTTACGAATTACTATGACATTGTAAGGTTAGTAAAAAGTGCAAGTCGTGTTTTGTGGACGATTTAAGTATTGACAATCTCTTGCATATTCTGAGCTTTTGGTACAGACCGTGTGTGAAGTCTGCAGACATCGTAGTATAGAAGGCAGATCCAGAAATGAGGCATTTATTTGCTTGGGTAATTCTAACAACATCCATTGTCATCTACCCTCCTTCTTTCTCAGCACAGTCACTGAGGACCCTCTGCTGTCAGGCAATCTGCTCTCTAGGCACCAGCAATAGTGGGGTGTAGGTTGCCAGGAACAGGCAGATAGAAGTAAGAGGAGAGAGTACTTTAGAAACAGGCATTGAAATGCATAGAGGAAAAAGTGCTGCCATTTCTGTAGCAACAGATTGCTCCTCTTGGATGTCCATTCCTTAAGATATTTCACGCTTACAAGCTCAAAGGCATTTAAAATTTTTGTAACTACAGGACTTGTGGAAAGACTGCTAGAAAGGTAGGGCTTGCACAAGCTTTTTAATAGTTTCGCACCCCAACAAGAAGTGCTAGGCTATGAATAGGGTTCAGCCTGTGATGGGTTGGCAGTACTTACATAGGAATAGGTGTTCTTATGGTAGAGCTCTGGCAGACTTAATTCTCATGATCTTCACAATTGTGGTATTTTTTTCCTGTTGTTAGGAAGTCAGAGGTAGCAAGGAAAGATTTACCAACCGGAAGCATTTTTCCCTTTGTTGTTAGATGTAAAAATGAAAAAAGTAATGTTTTCTGCTTTACATATGTCCACATTCAGGATTTGTAAATTTAAAGATGTGTTCTTGGTGGGCAGTGGAGAGGTTTTTTTACTTCTATTTATTTTCCCCAACCTTTCATGAAAAAGATGCCATGATTCAGGTTTTGAATACCATTTTTCTAGTATAATAGCATGTAGATAATACCAAGCTCTAGGTGGATAATTACTATCAACCCTTTGGTTAGCCTAGTGTAACTTGTCAGTATTCAAAACCATTACTATGATAGTGTTTCTACAGCAAGTTAATATCCTGGTGTGTTTTTTCCCCTCACTCTGGATTGTAGCATCTTTTGAACTACCCCGCAATGTCCCCCTTCCCTGCAGTGTGGTGATGCCAGATGTAATTCAGACAGAGTAGTCCTGCCCACTGAAGAAAACCAGTATGCATCTCTTTCATGTAGAATCACGGCAATGATACCGTATAAAATGGAAATGCTAGAGAAAATACCAGACGCTTTCAGCATCAGGGGGGCTTTATGGATGACCCAGGAGAGCAGACAAGAGTGAGAAATGCTCTGTGTATAATGAAATACAACTGTGTTGTCATAAAACGTGACCTGTTGAAATTACATAGTGCTGTACCTCTTGCGCATGTAATACTTTTAACAGAACGGCGTGTATCTCTTCGGTAGTTATGTTATTTAAATAGTATCTTTGAATAATTTTTGTTCAACCAGGGTTTTTTTTCCTCTAGCTTTATAATGCTTTTCCTTCTCTTGTAAGGCCCTGGGGAGGGTTAAAAAAAGCCTGTGGAAGCAGTTATGCTACATGTTTACATCACCTGTTGTAGCTCAACAGAATGTCTGTGTCTGGAGAGATGGTGCAGTTTTGATAACTTCCAACTTTTATTTTGCCTTCCCTTCCCTCCTCTATTACCAGTTAATAGACTTGAATTTCAGATTCAAGTTTGTGTTCTTGTCAGCTGAGGAATTCTTGGAATTTCAGCACTCTGGGTCCTCTAGTACATCCCCTAGTTGACTCTCTGAACCACAGCGTAGCAATTAAGGACTTGTAGAGAATTTGGAAATCTTCAGTTGTGTTTTTGATTTTCCTGCCTTTCTGTGACCTTGTGCAAATAGGTCAGTGTCTGCTTTTCAGTGGGGAAGCGACAGAATTGACTTGAAGGCACCATGGCTGCATCTGCTGTCTTGAGAACATAATGATAAAAAAAATGCATCCAGAAAGTTGCTCCTGTTCATTAAAATGATCTGTAACAGGTAAAGCAAGTGTGAGGAGGAAGAAAGAACAGTTGAAAAATTCTTCAAGTGAGATTTTATACAGCAGAACTTAGATTTCTTAAGTTTCTGTAAGCATATAGAGCAAAACCAAAGCTGCATACTGTTCGGACAGCATTTAGAAGTCATTGAAATACTTACACTGAAATGCAATGTAGTCTTCACTTGGTCACAGTTTTGGTAGCCCCTGCATATGTGTTCTGCATCTAGATTCCAAGCAGTATTTGGTGGGACCTCACCAAGGTCCCAGGGACTTGGTGTCTCCTGACTTTCATTCTCTTGCTGTCCTGGGGAGCAGTGGCAACATGGAGGTCCTGACCAGCCTGTCAAGTTCAAAATGATGCACTGCTTCCTTGGTAAAGACAGTTCATTTTCTCTGTGCTCTACTTGGTCCCAGTGCTGATGAGTCTTGCTTTGTGGGAGAATATTTTACAAGATGGAACAAATAAGCATTTTATGAGCTTTCATGCACAGAGAGAAACTACTTCTGCAAGTTCCTGCCAGTACCATACTTCCGAAGTCAGATGCGAATTTGTTATACTCCATGCTGCTCTTTATACACATAACAAGAGCTGTCATGGCATAACACAGATTCATAGCTGCTCTCAAGGAAAGCTGCAAGAAACCCCTGAAGTTAGTAGCAGCAAAATAACTTGTTTATCTCTTTCCAAATACAGAACTCACCAGAGATCAGAGCTGCTGCCCTGGGCAGAGAAGGGTGTCATTAAAGTCAGCACGTGGGTTGTGGTTTAACCCCAGCTGGCACACCACGCAACTGCTTGCTCACTCCCCCTTGGCCCCCAGTGAGATGTGTGACAGAATCAGGGGGACAGTTTAATAGGACAGAAAAGGAAGGGAAAAGAATAATAGAATATACAGAACAAGTGATGCACAGTACAGTTACTCACCACCTGCTGACCAGTGCTCAGCCAATCCCTGAGCTGTGGTGTCCCCCAGAAAACTCCCCCAGTTTATATACTGGGCATGATGTCATATGGCATGGAATACCCCTTTGACTTGTTTGGGTCAGCTGTCCTGGCTGTGTCCCTTCCTAACCTCTGCTGGCAGGGCAGTATGAGAAACTGAAGAGTCTTTGTCTTAGTATAAATGCTGCTTAGCAACAACTAAAAAATGGATGTGTTATCATCATTATTCTTATCCAAAATCAAAACCACAGCACTATACTGGCTACTAGGAGGAAAATATAAACTTCATTACAGCTGAAACCAGGACAGTGGGTTACAGATACCTTTGAAGAAGATTGTTCTCTAAGACTAGTAATTTCTCATCGAAGATCACTCTCCTTGCTTTTCTCTTTCAAAAGATGTCTTTTTACAAGCATAGGTAGTAGGTAGCATGAGAGTGTGCATAGCAACTTGCAGAAGTACAGATGCTTTTCTATTCGGATCTAGCAGCTATATCTTGAAAACTTGAGCATCACTTTTCTTAGTTTCAGCAGTAATATCTCAATACTTCGTAGTACATAAAGAGGTGTAAGCTTCTCTGCCAATGCATAGAAGTTTGTACCTCTTTCTAGACAGAATCTATACTACCGACACTTTGTAGGTCCTCTCATGATGTGAACGGAAGGTTATGGAAGACTTGGGAAGATTTGAGAGTGGTTTTATGGAGGGTGAGGATGCTGCATGGTTTCATTCTTAAAAGACTGGAGGATTCTACAGTGTTGCATACATGTCTGTGCGTATGTAGACACTAAAATATATGTAAAATATTCACACTTTTTTATACATATATATGTCCTATTCCATATATATATGCACATGCATACACACTCAGTCTGTACTTTACAAAAGCCTACGTTGCTGCAAAGTATGCATTGCTTGCTATGCTTTGAAAGGTTATATCCCCAGTGTAGCCTTCAGTAAAGATGGGCAAACTTGTTGAGATTTTAATACTGATTCTGTTTTCAATTTTCTGTAGCCTAGATCACACAGCCATGGGAGATATTACCAAAACTTTAAAAAATACTGATAATTTTATGTGACAGCATGATTCACAGTGGTGGTTATTCTGTGGTATCAGTAATTAAGGTAGCAATTTTGATGGTCTTTGAATTTTACATAGCTCTGCTGTGAGTTGTGGGTTCCAGAGTTGTGTTTTTACTTCTTTTTTCATTTAGAAAAGGTACTGTATCAAACATTAGGTTATTAGAGATCCTGTTTCTCTGTCAAAAAGAAAATTATCAGCTAAGATTTACTGCCTGGTTATAAATTGAGTCCATTTAAGCTAACATAGCTGCAAATTTTACAGGTGTAATCTTCATGACTGATGATTAGAAATGTGTATCCTTAACCACTTGTTAGTTATGCTTGTGTGGTAATTTAGGCTGCTCTTGTTTATTTTCATTATAGTGCTGTATATAGTCTAATTTGTGGTCAGCTGAGTGCAACATTTTCTCCTTTTTAATCAGAGTTTCTTAAAACAGCAGTGTGAGTTGCAGATAACTTTAATCGGTACCGTGAAAAGCATTTATTGGAGGTCACTTGCTGATCCAGTATTGCACGTTGCTTTTTTTTTTTCCCTGTTCTGCACGTAGCATTTTTTGTGATTAACTGTTTGCATCAATTTCAGGTAAGTATTCAGTTAAGAGAAGGAAGAGATTGCAGCTTGTGGAAAAGGACAAAGAAAATGAAGGAAAGACAGAAGAGAGGAATAGGAAGGGAAGGCAGGATTGGATTAGTTCAGGGAACTGGGTTAAACAGTACAGTAAGGAAGTAATTACATTTTTTTACTTAAGGAGAAGAAAGAGTACTGCATTTTGTAAGCAAACCAAAGACTATAATACAAAACACTTTAATAAAAACTGTGATACAAAAAAATTACATTGAATACACTGAATAAGGCTTGTTTTGTTGGGGGCGAGGGGGTGGGGTGGAGAATCACCTGATACTACAAATGGCCACAAAATTGATATTTAACTGTTGTGGTTGCTACAGCACTGCAGTTGTTCTCTATGTCTGTCTTCACAGATGGTAGCGTTTTGTTGGTTAGGCAGTCGTGGATAAAAAGTACTCTTCAAAATATCATAAATATTTAAAATAATTATTGGGCAACGTTTTGGAAGAGCCAGAATCATACTCTTCATCATGTAAGCAGTGTACTGTACATTACTTACAAAGAAGCCTGGTTGTATGATGTTCTGACTGTTGCTGTCTTAGGTATGAGACCATTACCAAGATGATAACTATCTCAACTCATGTCCAAAAAATGCTAATTAGCAAGAGTCTACAGTAGTAGGTTGTAAAGGCGGTTTAATCTTATTTGAAAATGCAGGCAGGAAAGCTCTGCCCTGTGATAATTTTTTTATTTCAGCCATAGTAAAAGCATAAATGACAGAGGTGGGCTTTGCCCTTACCAAAATTAATTTTGCTGAGTTGCTAGTGGGAGGAATTCCTAGAAGTGACAGTTAAAATAACCACCTGCTTAGCACTGTTTATTGGCCAGTGTAGCTGGAGATGTTGATTCTTTAATGGTTCTTAATGTTGTAATGTAATCTCTTTTGAGACAAGTGAAACTGTTTTGGCCTGAGCTCTATTGCTAAGTAGATACTCATTTTAAAAAACAAAACAAAAACTGTTCCAGGATGCGTGTGCATACAGTGAGGATGACGAGCAGGTGGACATTGAGACCGTGGAGGAGCTTTCAGAGAAGATTAACATTGCCCGTCTGAAGGCCACAGCTGCTAATATCCAACCTTCCAAACAGAAGTAAGCATCCTTGGAGAGCACTACAGATTTGTGTTTTACTGATGAGCTGGCGTTGAATGAAACCATTAAACAACAGGTTTAATGTGATGGTAAGATAAAGCAAGGCTTGTGTCAGGTCTCCCTGAGCACTGGTGCTTCCAGTGTCTGCGAGGACGGGCCTGTCAGAGCTAAGTAGATTTTGAGGTTACTTAGCCTTTTTTTCCTCTCCCCTCTAATTAATTTGCTTATGGGGATAAATATCTTAAAAAAATTATTATTAGTGAATTGCCTCCCTTCCTGCAAACTGAGTATGAGCAGGGTCATCTTTGTTTTAAATATAATTTTGCAAGCTTTGTTTATTCTTGCTGGTGGACTTGTTATTTTTAGGCAGGAGCAGTCATTGGCTTAATCCCTGATATCCCTGATCCTGTAAATGAGAGCTTTGGCTTTGGGACCATTGCCCCAGTGAAGAAAGTATATTCTTATTTACATATTTTTTTTTTTTTTTTTAAATTGTTCTGATATATTTGTTTGCTTGTTTTTGTTGCTGCCCTTGAATTTATAATGACAAAATGCAAAGTAAAAACATGGCTTACTTGAGGTAGTTAAAGATGGTCATAGCTATTTCTCAGTTGCACCAAACAAAAGAATGTGGACCTTGCATCCTTAGTTGTTTTTATTTAAAGATATTTTTTTTTTCAGAAACGTTGAAAAATCTGTTTGGCAATATTATATACTTCCCAGATAGTTCCAAATTTATTTATTTATTTTCCTTCAGAGATACAGCTCAACTTTTATCCTTATATGGTGACTTTGCTGTAAATTGTGAAGGTCTTTCAGTGAGAGAGAAAAATAGGTGGAATGTTTTGTAAAAAAATAATTCTTTCAAATGTGTATTGTTCTTTGTTTTCTTGAAGCTCCTGAGATACAAGGAAGCTGTTATTATATATCAGGATAGTAATAAATGTGAGGATTTTGGTTGGTGGTTCTTGGTGGGGGAGGGGTTGCTCTGCCATCTGTATTTAATCTGTGCTTTTTAAAAAGAGAACCAAAATGTAATTTTAAAAAAATACTTTCTGCAGCTAACAGTCACAGGCTGAATTTATTCTCTTTGGCATATAGTGAAATAGTTTCTTTTGCACTGTGGGTTAATTCTGCAGCTTACAGAACAGATCAAATTTTTCCAAGATGATGGCATTGGAGATAGAGTTCACTTTCTTTGGAAAGCTCAATAGTATCCTACTTTCATGTAGTTTTACAAGGAAGAGTTAATTTCACGGATTAAAATGAGCAGTTCTAGGCTGTTGGAATGTCGTTAATGAGGATAGAGTGCATGAGATGAGTAGTGTTGGGAAAAACTTTTTACCTTTCTTCCAGATACCATGCTCGTAATTCTTCGGATGAAAAATTATCAGAAAAATCTACGAAGGTATATGTTTGTTCTCCTCTTTCCTTTTGGTATCACACCTCCATTTTAAAGATAAACTTTCATCTCAAGTGCAACTCTCAATGCGATTTATCTACCTTTCGTATATTTATGATTAAATGCAAGAAACCAACTGTGTATATGGCGGGGGACGGGGTTCAGTCCAAATATCATTAAATGACTGCTACAGGCATCAGTGGGTTTCAGATTTGACTTTATGTATGGGAGGAATATCTGCCTCTTACTGGCACATTTGCTTAGGTTTTGTGTTCTTGGCATAAGTATTTTTTACAAAAACATAAAATAATGAACAACTGAGAAACATTTTCATGCACTGAGGAAGACTGTGTAGGATTATATAGGCATAGCACTGGGCGAAGGATTTCTGAAAACAATAGTTTAAATAATGCATATTTAGGCAACTTAAAGATAACACAGAAGCCTTTCAACCCAAAACTTACTGCAATCCTTCTGAAGCTTATACTGTATTTTGGGGTGGCTTTGAAGCCAGTTTCACTAACTGTCCATGATAACTATCTGTGCTGTACTTGGTGTCAGATCTAGAGCTGCCTGTGGGGGTGGGGTGGGGCTTTGGGGCGGGGTGTGAGCCTGGTGTATGTCTTGTACATGAGAGCAGACTGGTATGTGTGATTTTGCCTGAGATGGAGAGGGGTTCCAGGGTGCTCTGCCTGCCTCGCCTTATCCATGTATTCTCTGCCCTTGAAGTTACAGCATGAGGCCCTTCCCTGAAAAAAACCTAATGCCCAACACAAGCGCAGATGCAGTTGCAGCCTTACCGTGCTCAGTCTGCCTCTGAGGGCAAAATGGATGTCAAGAGCCAGGTTTCAGGAGACAGTCTTTCAGATTCCTCTGAAGGCCAGCATGCTCAGAAATAGTATCACTGGACCTGAGGAGTCTTTCCACTGATTTACTGGGGTTCGGAGCAGACCTAAAATGATGTAAAAAACGTGTTAATGCTATTTCTTAAGTATTGCTTCATCATTAAATAAATAGTGTAATTGTACAAAACCTGTAGGAGTAATGATGAAATAGCAAACCTTCAAATATTATGCTTATTGTCTGTCAGCCTTTTTGCAAACATAAGCAAATTCAAAATCAGAGCCTGTCTTTGAAACTTTCTGTTTCATGGTAGATGTCTGGGGTGATAAGTTCCAATGCCGTCTTTTCCCATTCTTACCTACAATGTCTCTTGGCCCCAGCCCATATGTACTCACGAAACAAAATGGAAATCAAACTAGTTTAACTCTGGGGAAAAATTAAAGCGTCCTATATTTCATGTGATTGTTTCATTCATTAGTAAACTTTTTTGACAAGCAAACAACAAAAAAAAAAGGCTCAAACATGCGTGATTTTGTTGTAGTCCTGTGGTTTACCTAAGTAGTCTTGTATTGCAAACTATAGAAGCTTATGAATAGAAGGGACTGCTCATGATCTTTTCCTTTAGGGTTGATGTGATTATGTTGGTCATTTTTTGTTGGTCAGCATTTCATGCTTATTGCGTGTGCTTCTGACACTGAACTTTCATGAAGACATAATAACAGAATAGCATGACATGAAATCTTCAGGTGTCTGTAGAATAACCTTGTAAATTGGGCATGCTTTTGAACGTTGTTTGCCGTTACATTACCTTTTTTATTTAAACTGGTCAATACGGTTACTTCTCCAGCTGAAGCGTCAATTCCGGAACAGGAGGCTGAAGACTGAGGCAGAAGCCTTTGCTCATTACCGCCAGACACACACAGCGAATGAGCGCCGGCGACGTAATGAAATGAGAGATCTCTTTGAAAAGCTGAAGAAAACTCTGGGCTTACACAACCTTCCCAAGGTCTCCAAATCCTACATTCTCAAGCAAGTAAGTATTTTGAAGCTTAAGTGAGGAGAATCATTTAATCTGGACAGAGTAGTTAAGCTAGTAGGAACTCTCTGGGTGAGTCTCAGTGATACTGTGAATAGAGAACTTCTGTCACCTTTATAGGACTCTCTAGAATAAAACAATATCTGAAGGAATCTGTATTTCTAAAAGCTTTATCTTGATGACACAGATGCAAGTTTTCAGATTAGCCCTCTCCCTGTTGCATTCTTCGTGAATTTAACCATGGAAGGTTATGTCTTAATTCCTTAGCATTTTACTGTGTTCATCAGGCAATTTTGAAATAATAACTTGAAATCTTGCTTTTTATTTAATGCTGGAGAAGGTAGCACTTAATTAAATATTATACTGACATTAAAGACTTAATTGTAAAGACAAATGACAGGAAACAAAACATAACTTGAAGATACATAATTATGGTTATCTGATGTACCTTGAAATTGTGGGATAAAAGTTGTTTTTATCTTTTTCTTTAAAATAGCTGAACTTTAGAGGAAGGACGAACAAGATGTTTATCACTTTTCAGCTTGCATGTAGGGAAGGCTGGCATTAGATGGTACTTCATAAGCTTCCTCTGAGTTCTAATTTCTCAAGATGATGAAAATGTCTAAAAGTTTCTGGGCAGGGAAAATACTTCATTATTTTGTGTATTGTTGGTTTATAAATCGATTCCCTGATACTTCTCTAGGCCTATGAAGAAATACAAGGATTGACTGATCAGGCAGATAAACTTATTGGACAGAAGAACCTACTGACACGCAAACAAGATGTTTTGATTCGGAAAGTATCCACGCTTTCAGGTGAGACTGGTTTTGGGTACAGACTAGCTGGAATAATGAAAGAAAAAGTTTTTAAGAGTGGGAGTGAGGGGAGTCATCCTCAATGGATCACTAGTTCACCTAAAATTCAGACTTTTGATGCCAAACAAAGACCTGTTAAGCTCTGACTCAGTGATACACTCCTCATGCTGTTAAGAACTGCTTTTGCTTCCCTTTATGCCTCAAGGAAATGTAGAATGATCTCTGTTGCAAGCCACAGGGTGTGTTCCTGTGCATTAGTGGGTGGAAAAAAAAGTCACTTCATTCTGTCATTGGTCACTTCCTGAAACAGTGTTTCTGCTCAGTGCTTCACAGGTATACACAGCTGCCTTTGATCAGTACCAAAACCTCTGACTCCCTTTGGTCAGCTTTGCAAATAATGATCCTTGTGCTGCTTTTCTGAGGGCTAGTGGTTGTAGTGTCTAGAAGGAGGCACCACTGTCTATGGAACAGAATTGTAGCATATTCGGAGTTGCTGCTCATCTGGGCGTTTCAGGACAAAACTGTGTTGTAATTATTGTGTCCTGTCTCATTTGGAGGTGTAGGAAAGCTGTGACGTGTTCAGTCAGTGCCAAAATGTGTATGAGCAAGCAAAATGTGAAATTATTGTTGTAATTTTCTTACTGTCTGGGAATAAAAACAGGACACTACCTGTAAATTAGAAATGCAAGATACTTAAATCTTGTGTATTTGTGTTAATCAGTTCATGTATATTTGATGTACTTGGTTTTTAAAAAAAAAAAAAAAGTAGTGTTTTAGTGAACCCTCATCTTAGTGATGAGTGAACCCAGAAATGTATGATAGGTCTTTTGGGCAGGGAATGAAAGCAAGTAACTTCACAAAGTAGTTTTCCGATGTTTCGCATTCCTACTGCAGTACCTCAAAACTGATGAGGAAAAGATCCTCTCTCAGGAGAGTTAGTTAAATGTAGACTTTAATTAAAGATAGATCATGATGTAATAACATGAATACTAAGCGGGAAACAAGCCAATATAGTTATTTCAACTTTGATCATATTAAATTATGTGCATCTGCAGAAAACAAATTATGTATGAAACCTTTGTGTCTGTTCAAGGTTAGAATGTTCATGTCAATGGTTAACTGTATGTGAGTTTACCTCTAAATGTTGTTTGAGTAACAGGGTCCATTAGTCCAAGAAACTTAATACCAGGTAAATGTAACGTTTTGTCTTCTAGTCATACTTTTATAATTAGGAGACATGTGAGTTTTTATTCACAGCTGTGGATATTTTCCAAATGGTACTTGTTCAGCAAGAGTGAGTGATTGTCCAAGCTGATTTCTGGTCATCAAAGTTGTAGATAAATTCTAAAATATACGGATGTTTCTGAAGGAAAAAAAAAATATCTTGGAATAAATAGGTACTTACTTTCCTCTATTATTAGATATGCTGTTTACTTAGTGGGGGTGGTGGTTATCTATTTCATAGTGGTTGAATGGTGTCAATAGATTTTTAACTCTGTCTTCAGCTCTTTAGTTTTGAAAAGAGAGTTTAAAGATGAGTTGTCTCTCTGGTAATTTTTCTGTAGGGAAGACAGAAGAGGTTGTCCTGAAGAAACTAGAATATATTTATGCCAAACAGAAAGCAGTAGAAGCACAAAAAAAGAAGAAACAAGCTGAGCCAGAGGAACCTGTTGCAACCTCGACTGCTAGCACACAACAAGAAGGATCTTCTGCTCCCTCCAAAGAGCTGACCCAAGTGGCTATGACGAATAGGAGAGGCAAGCCACTGATACTCGCCAGAAAAGGAGTCCGTGCTACAGGTGGGCTAAAACAGATGCAGGTTTCACATAAAAGGAAGAGGGACATAGAAGCAGCACCCATAGGAGGGCAAAAGGCTCGCCAGCTTGTGCAGGGAACTTTGTTCTTGAAGCAGAATGGAGTACAGGACCAGGAAGTGTCCATCGGATAGGTGTGGGAACAGCTTGTTTTCAGGAAGGGTGAGACCACCACTACTGAGATCTTGAGATCAGCGTGACTTCTGAGTTTCAGAATGATGGGACGTAAATTCCTATTAAGTTGTCCTTTGGTCTCATGGACTTGCACTGCAATCCTGTGGGAATTTCTGAGGGTCAAAGGTGATTTCTGCTGACTCAAAACCTGAAGCTCAACCCCCAGAATACCGGAGCTGCTAGAATAGATTCAGTCTTTAAAACATCCCTCCCCAAGCAAGCTAGCTACCAAGGTGGAGGAAGACTTACTCTTAAATTAAATAATAGAATTGTGAGAAACTTGAGAATTTTTTTGGAGCGGAGAACTTGTGGACAAGTATTCAGTGTTTGTGGGGAAGTATTCAGTGTTGATGGAGACTTTCATACCATAAATGTAGGAAGGAACGAAAGAGTGGCAGAAATCCAAACTTTCATGTTAGTACCACTCTAAGGATCTGGTGATGTTTCTTATTTTGGGAATAATAAATAGACCTTACTCGAAGTGGTCTTGGGCTTTTATAAACAAACGATCATTCTGGTTTCCTGAGCCTCATTTTTGTCCCGTCCTGGGGAAGGTTGGCGTCAGAATTTGGATGTGGTGAAAGAACTTGCTTTCTTCCTTTCTTTGGACTGAACAAGTCCTCTTTGTAATTTCAGCAGGACTGCTCTTATACTTGATGAGGATGTTGCTCTGGAGAGTTAGGGCTGTTATACTACACAAAGAGCAGACTGGCTCTGGCTGTGTAGGTGAGGTTCCTGGAGCCTGGGTAGCTTCTGTAGCAGCTTTCTCATCTAGGGCTTGTAAACCTTCTAGCTGGAGTTCCTCCTGCAGGATATCATTTGCCATCAAGGGAGCTGTGCCAGAATAAATTAGTGATTTACATATTTCCTTTTTACAGAGGACACCTCATCCTCTCTCACACTAACTGCTGCGAGCCTAGTGATGACTCCGCAGGGACAGGTGCTTACACTGAAGAGCCCGCTGGTACCAGGGCAGGTCACAGCTGTTCCTTCCACACTCTTGCAAGCTGAATTAAAGCCTCGAACTGTCAGTACCACCATGACAGCACAGCCAGGTATGATCATGTGAGAACATGGTAATGAAATGCTGTTCATAGATGTGCATAGCAGTTTACAAAGTAATGTGTTATTTAATTTTTGCTTTAATTTGGGTTTTTGGTTTTGGGTGGGGTCTTTTTGGTTTGTTTTTTTTTTTTTTACAACTTAACCAACTGAGGTATAATCCAACTGTGGTAAGGGAGATTTGATATAATTATTTCAGTTCATCAGCAGCTAAGTACAAACTTAAATTTTTATTGTTCCCAAATTAGGGAAACATAGGGAAGATTTCTTAATCACCTAACCAATCTATATTTCTATTTTTTAACACTTTCAGATGGTATTACAGTGTAAAGTCTTGCCTAGAAGTGCAATACTCCTATTTTCCAGGCTTAACTGAGTATCTGAAAGGCTTGTTTCTACCTTCCCCTTTTCTTGGATAAGGTATTGCTTCTGTGATGATTCAGCTGCCAGGATCAACGGTTCCTGTCCAAGTAAAAGGAATCCTGACTAACTCTACCATTCCCATTACGCTGTCAGCTGTTGCTGGAAACCTGCTGCCCTCAACAGTAGTATCAGCTACAGAGCCCCATCCAGGTAGGCTCTTTGGTTTTTATGGATCTTTTTGCTTGCATGCAGGGAACATTATCCTTGCAAAAATGAAACTAAATTGTTTTCTCACTAGGAAGTAATGAGAAGTATTATTGTCTGGGTATTCAAAGAAAATTATTATTACATATTTCGAACAGTTTAGAGGGGCCTCTAAGGTATTATAGATGATAGCTTTTTAACTTCCCTTCACCTCACTGATCTTCCTGGCCCTCAGCAAAATCAGAGTGAGGACTCAAATGTGTCTGTGGTGTAATGTGTCCTACTGGGGAAGCCGCAGCGCAAAGCTGTGGTGGGGCTGTTGAAAATCTTTGTCTCTTACATCTAGGCTCTTACTCTGGCACAAGCCCTTTCCATACCCCGCCAGCTCTGCTGCCTGTTGGAGAGATGATTTTTCAAGACCAAGTGCTGTACGCTGGGTCTAGGCATGGGGAGGTTCCTGCCAAGAGCGTGCTGCTGGCCATCTGTTGTGTTAAAAGCAAGCCGCTCGCCTTCTACTTCATCGTAGTCATTTGGTCATAATGAAAAAGCAAAGTTCACTTTGGATTTGGGGCTGGGAAATATCTGAGGGCTATAAATAAATAGGAAGCTGCTTGGAGGCAAAAAGTAATCGTGTATTCCCTGAAATACCTCTGTAGTATTGTGCACAAAACCAGGATTGCAAAATGTGAGCTTAAGAGTAAACCCTGAAAGAACAGTAAGGGAGAAAATTGCCATTCTGTTTTCCTTGTGCATCACCATCACAGTTGTAAGCGTTACAGTTACTCGCATTTGTGCCAGCCTGCTGAAGGAAGGCACTGGGAAGTGGTTCTGGGATTACAGATGTGGAGCTTGCTCTTGTTCTACAAGTTAAAAGTTAAGCCATTAGTCTTTTAATAACTTGACCAAAACTGTGTAAGCAGTGTAAATTGTGAATAGCAGCTTAATTGAGGACTACCTGAAAGTGAGCAAATTATGTTTAATTAGGAATTATCTTACAGTTAGTATGGATCCTCATGGATGCTGCTTTGTTTGGTTTTGCAGAAAGTGAAGATTCATTCATGATGCCAAAGATTGTTAATGTAACATCACTGGCTGCTGAGGGAAGTGTGAGTCTAAACCCGAACAGAAACAAAAACTCTAATGTGACAGCAGCTGCAGGTACTCAGGCTTCCGAGAAGTCCTTGGTTGTAGCACCCCTTGAAAGCAGGAAGAGCAATAGCATCCTTCCGGAAGAAAAAGGCAAACCATGTCCTGGAGACAGTGGCAGAGATGGAAGAAATACTACAGGTCCTGCAAAAGTCTTCTTTGAAAATAAAGATGGCTTTCCACAGCTCCGGAATACAAAGGAACCTCCAGAGTCCTTTAGCAAAAAGCTCTGCATTGGTGAGTTTGTAGGCAGCCAAGCTAGGAGGACAGTCAGTGATCCCGGAGGGGAAAGATTAAAATCTAAAGAACTGCCATTCCGCAAGTTGCAAATTAAAGATTCCAGGATAGAAATGGAATTGAGGAAAGTAGCATCCGCAATGGAGGAAGCAGAACTGGACGCGAGTGAGTTACTGAGCAGCATCGAGGACAGTGATGACACCGATGAAACCCTCACGTCGCTGCTCAATGAGATCGCCTTCCTCAACCAGCAGCTGAACGATGATGCTTCAGCCATGTCAGAGCTGCCCAGCACGCTCAACTCGGATTTCTCTCGTGAAGGGGCAGAAGGTCGTCGGGGAACAGCCAGTGATCTCACCACTGCAGATGGGTCCTCCTTCCAGCTTGGCCATTTGGGAGGCAGTTTTAAGGACCTTTCTGAAGTTCCAGAGGGCAGTGGCTCAATAAGCCCTCTACTGCTGCACCTGGAAGATGATGACCTTAATGATGGTGACAAGAACTCTGGGGAGCCTTCATCTGAAGGAGATGTTTTAAAGATAGTAATAGGTGCTGAAATGAAGGATCCACTTCACAATTTGTCTGTAACCAGTGGTGGGAATGGCAAAACCGTAACAACCTTGGCAGAGACCACTGGTGTGACGCCACCGGTTTTGCAGATGAAAACGAATCCAGAAGCTAGTAATGCTGACACTTTGTGGAGGCCCATGCCCAAGCTGGCACCGCTTGGCTTGAAAGTGGCAAGTCTGCCAGCAGACTCAGAAGGGCAGAGTAGTAATAAAGTGATGCCCTTATTGGCACCAGTTGTTGCAAAACTGGCGCCCAGTGGGGTAAAAACTTCATTACCTGCAACTGTTCAGGAAGGACAGGATAACAAAGTGATGCCCACTTTAGCACCTGTAGTTATGAAGTTGAGTACTACTGGGACCTTGCCTTCAAATTCAGCAGGCAAATAAATGCATATATTTAACAGAGACTGGAATGGAGATCTGGAGCAGCGTGAACCAGTGTTGGGGTTCAGCAACCTCCCTCGTCTGCAACGCTTGTTTTCTGTATGGCATCAGCACTCTTGTTTGTCTGAGGGCAGGCCCCAAATTGAGAAATAAGTGCTATGAAACTTTAAGCACGTTGACATATTTTTACCTCACTGTTGTATTCTGGGTGTTCTCCTTCCCCTTCACAAAATGAGGAAGATGATCAATAACCATTGCTGGGCACATGGTATCCTTCCAAAATGGGGTCCTTCGCAGAAAGAGTTTGTCAAAGGACTGAGAAATCTAGGCTGTTGAAAGAGATTTCATTTCCCACCCCTCACCCCCAGTAGGGAGGCAGCTGTCTTGTTGGGGAAAAAAATCGGGATTACTTGTTTTTGTACCAGGCAAATTATCTATGCAGAAATGGGATTGTTCACATTTGCTGGTTTTAGTGTTTGCGGAATAGACTGAATGTGCAGAAATGAGATTGCGGTTACTCTCAAACTTGTTACCTAGAGCAGCAGAAGGGAAATCTGAGACTGTGCAGAGGGCTGACATGGAAAGTTTTTGTTCTTTGGTGCTAGATAGTTCTCTCGCAGAGACTCTTTTTTAGGAGTTTATGCACAGGTTAAATTAATAAACATCTGTAGTTCTCACTACATGGGGAAGAAAACTATATTTCCCAGTGTAATTAGGAGTAGGACAGTATGTTAATTTTAATAAAACTACTAAACGAAAACCCTCACTTTTGCCTCCTGCCCCTATACAAATATACTCCCTCCTCTGATGCCTAGGGCATCTGGAGGGAAAAATTACAGAGAGTAGAAAGAAATTTGGGCACCCTATAGCTATGTCTTAAAATACACTGCCGAAGTAGCTTGAGTGTTTTCCCAGTTCTTGTTTTCTCCCTCTTGTCATTCTTTAAGATGTATTTGGTGGCTAGGAGTGTTAATAGGAAGTGTTGCTTCATAAAAATACAGAAAGCTTTCAGGACTGTTGTAGCCTAGCATAAATGAGCAAGGTGTATATGTGAATGTATATATGAAAATATGTGTATATCTTTCCAAACCTTCGATTTCTTTATAAATTCAGGAAAGGTACTCAGAGGTTTCTCACTGCATTTGCACAAGCTGTGTATAGCAAAAAAAAAGTCAACAAAAATGCTCATTACCAGGGAAATAGGGCAGTATTGAATCACAAGATGTATTTTTTATTCTTCTCTGCCACTGCTTACTCAATAAACCTGTAGATACTCTTCACTGTTCAGCTGTTGGATGTGAAGGGCCTGCAGGCTGTAAAGATATTTATATTTTTGTACACAGTTTTTGTTTTCATAGTTTTCTTGACAAATTAAATTTTCAGCCTAGGAGAGATGATTTGTTAATGAGTGTATACACAATCTTTTCCTATCGAGTTTGTAAACATGAGTTATGGTGCGCTTGAGGGGCTTCTTAACTGCTCCAGAAAGATGAAAAATGTTGCCATGAAAATTATGCAGAATTGGATGGTGCATTTTGCTTTATGTTTAGGAATTTAATCCCGTCTTACTGTTCCAGCAACGGCAGCTGGGATTTCCCCCCGCCCCGAAATTCCCCATCTTTGGTGATGCAGTAATGCAGGAATTTCATCTTTCCAGCACCGCGGTTGTGCAGGTGTTGAGTGATGTTCTTCCACAGTTAGGGAACAGTGTTTGTACACAGTGCAACCGTTCACTCTGTTCAGCAAGCTGCAGCTTCTGGATCTGCGCCTAGGACAAGTCCTGTATTTGTGATTTGGAAAAGAGAGGTCAGCAGGAGAGCCATGCGGGGTCTTACAGTTGTCACTGAATGCCTTAGAAAAGGGAATTTACAATTTGCATAAGTATGTAGATGTATGTTGTTTATTATTATTTTAAACCAGTGGAAATGTGGAGTAACTGAATTAGTTTAGTAGCACTACATCAGACTTAAATTTATTTACCTGGGAATCTGCTTCTGAGGATTTCTAATAGGCTGAAGTTGCTTCTTTTGTTAGCAGCTTGTTTTGCCAGTAGATTTCATTCTTCCTATGTGTAAAACAACAATCAGAACTGTGCTGTGATTCCTTTAAAATTCCTAATCACTGACCTTTCTTTCTGCACCTCATCATTTTATGGTTCTAAATGTCTTCATATGAATTAGAGTTGTGTGCTCATCATACCTGAAGTATGTGTGCTTTTCGCACTTCTGTGGGACAGAGAAAGCTGTAACATGAAAACCATTCGAATATTATCTAAAAGAAATGCTGTACTTTTGAGGATGTTTTGTCCATTAACAAGGTAATGGAAAATGCCTGGATGCATTTCGTGTTTGGCACTGGGCAGTAAGGAATTTTACTGTAATAAAATGTACTATTGTAAAGATGACAGCAAAAATTTGAGGTTCCTGAACATGGTTAGTAAATTAACTAAGATCAGACCCCAAATTTGCCTGCAAAAAATGCTAGTTGGTGCAGGAGAAGGATCTATGATGGGCTCTACCAGGCAACAAAGCATGTTTGAAATCCTCTTAGTTTTTGCTCTCCTCATTCCACTGTCTCATGCCCACAGCTTAATATTTTGCCATGAATTTAAATGCTGACCTTTTTTTTTTTAATTATTTATTTATTCTACTCTTCCCTCAAGCTCCCATTGGTTGGAACAAACCTTTTAGAAATTATATATGCTGTCTTTTGAGGCAATAATGCAAGCATAGGACATGTAATGGAAAGATTTTAGAATCAGGACAACAAAGGAAACCCCTGCAAGGCGCACGTTCTCACGAGACCTGGAGATTTTCTTTGTTTTTTACACATCTGTAAATAGACTGGAATGTTTTTAAGAATATAATGAAATGTCAGATTTAGCTTTTTTCCTTTTATATATTAAAATATATCTTTCCCTCTTTTCTGCTTTTGAAAAATTGATATTTTTGTAGAAATCTAACAGTACAGGACTCTTAAATAACTGTATGTGAGGGACAAACTGTAAAACTAAAATAAATCAATCGAGGTCAACTAGAAACTGGCTTTGAAAGTTTATTCCAGGGAGGGAGAGGGAACAGAAATAACATGGCGGTGTGCTGTTGGTGACATGTGGCGTTGGACTTGAGCAAATGACACATGTATGCTCTGAGGAAGAGATTTTGGCAACGCAAACATCTGGGGTTTTGGTTTAAGTAATCAGACAACTCGGGGGAGATTTCTCACTTTAGTCTTAAGCAATATGCAGGAAATGTTACTACTGGTTGTAAAAAAGGATTTTGACTTGCTAAATGCAGAAAAGGTATTGAAGGGCCAGTATTTTCACCAAAATGCATCTTAAGCAGGAAGCCAGTGGGGTTAACATTTGATCATGGCTTAAAAAGAAAAAAAAAAAAAACAAAACTTCAACCCTGCTGAAGATTTAAGTCCATGTAAAATCACTCTCCAGTCTCCTTCCCCCAAGCCCAAACTTAGGTTAATTCTTTGTATCTGTTTCCTTTAGAGAAGTTTTACAACACGGCTGCCTTTATGGGAACAAGTCTGTAGCTCTGTCTTCAAGTGACACGTCAGAGGAGACAGTTTTTTAGAAGAAATAGATAAATGCCTGTAACAAGTCACTGTCTATCACTTCCATATCCATTAAATGGAAGATAACACACTTGCTAAATGTTTTTTTTTAGTTTGTTTGTTTTTAAAGAAAGTACTAAATGTCTTCAAATGAGCAAGTTTGTCTTACAGGCCTGGGAAGAGAAAACACAATGAAGAGAACAATTATGCATGAGGGTAAGTGATGGACTGGAGAAGTTGCAGAATTTATTTTTTTTTTAAGTGGAAGATCATATCTCACAGGAGAGACTGACTAAAAATAGGTGATAGAGCCAGATAGTGTATTTTTGAAAACATCTGATGAAGCCCTTCAGCAAGGCCTCATCTCATGAGACTCCTTATTTTAAGGGGTAAAGTTATTTCTTGGAATAGAAAGGAACATAAACGTAAGGTCTATCCAGTCAGGCTTGCAAGAGAAAGAACTTACCAGTAGAATCGCATGGTGATCTGGGCTGGGGGCCTTTGTTTTCCAGCATATTCATTGTGTTCTTGGTAACAGATGATGGTACAAATAAAACTCAGGATGAAAAGTTACAGGGGGCCTTTGCAATAACTGATTTAAGGCCAGATTGCATCCATAAATGCAGCCCAAAAATGTGCAGAGGATCAGTTCGTCCATAATTAGAAACGAATCTAAGTAAATTACTGTCATTTGGGATCGTGGTAGTGGAGGAATTGTGGTGCTGTCCGTGATCAGTTAAGCTCAGGGCATTATATGTTTGCCCTTTGAACTGCGGCTACAGACCAAGAAGGTGTTGGTACACCACTGTATACTTGGCTATTCCTGGGCATTTGAATTTTGTCTTGCCTCAGCCCCCACCTTTGTCCGTCTTGGGTCTCTGGGGAGTTGGAGGCCTGTGACGGGTCACAGGTTCTTTTTGGAGGTCCCCTCTCCATTCTGAAACTGATTCTACCTAGAAAGGTTTGGGGTCTCTGCTTCTCTTGAGAGTCTTCCCTGACGCAGGGCAAAGCCACAGTCTGTCCTCGCTGGCCACCTGTGCCTCACAGGCTGCCGGCACAAGCAGCCTTTCAAGCACCTGGGAAGGCCTCTGCCCCAGGCCCGATGCTTCGTGGCCTGCAGCTGGCTCACCAGCACCAGCACCTCCCCGCGCCCGCCGGACCCGTGCCTGTGAGCAATCCCCTTACACGGCCGCGTGCACGTCAACGCGTGTCCCAGCCCTCCGCCAGGCCCCTCGCCAACCGCCCCTCGATGGCAGCAGGACTCCTGTGAGGCAAAACACAAGCGAAGACCCTCGCCTCGCTTCCACAGTGTTCACATACCTGGTTCATCTTGCTCTCGGGAGCGTGCCCTGGTTTTTGGAGGACTCTGCGCCGGGCTGTGTACCTTGAGGTTACAGCTCTCAGCCTTGCCTCTCCTCTGGTGAAAAGCGGATGCTGGAAATCGAGGTGCCTTTATAACAAAAGCTATCCCTGCAGCCTGCACACCTCGGCAGGAGGGGAGCAGCCAGCCGGGCCGGGATCCCTGCCTGGGTGAGGTGTGGAGGTGAAGTGGGGTGTGCGGACCCCCTGACAAAGGGGGGGCAGTAAAGGCTGCATGGGTGCTGCAAGGGCAGGGCTCACTCCCTCCTGTGCCAGCCTCCCGGGACCAGCTCCCAGGAGGAGGAGATGGGCTTTTCTGAAAGTTTTTTGGCTTCCTTTCTTGTCTCCGGGGGTGGCAGGGCTCCTGCCTCCCTGCTGGCCTCAGGGCCCCTGTAGTTCCCCCGTCCGACACGGAGGGGTGCCCCTCGCAAGCACCGCAGCGTGCTGCGCCTTGTGGGCTAAAACCAGGCAATTAAATAGCAGCTAAAAAAAGATATGCAACCATAAGCCGTATGCCATTTTTAGTGGCTTTCAGTTGTGATTAACTCCTTAGTCAACGGCTCTGTAAAACAACTTGCCTGGCACAGGGCTCTTCCTGAGCTGTTCCTCTCTGGCTGGAGCTGGGGCTGCTGGCACAGGGCTGTGGCCGTGACCATGCAGTGCCAACCCCAAGGCCTGTGGCTCTGCCCTCATCTGTCCAGTGCACGGGGCCGTACGGGCACAAAGCTTCTGGGCACGGTCTGTGGGCTGGTGTGGGTCTGCACAGCTTACGTTAGCAACGGGCTCTAGTTGCAGCTGAGGCTCCTGAGCCCTCCAAGGATATTAAATACTTCACACCCCAGAGGTACCAAAAGACCTGGGAAATGGATTTTGGATCCCTGGACTTTGGGATTCAGTCATCTGTGATTGTTACTAGAAAAAAAAATGTAAAATAACCCCAGTGTTACCACCAATCAGCTTTAAAAAAGCTGTGCTGGATCCAGTCTACATAAAAGCTAAATGGGAGGAGGATGAACCTGTGACAAAAGCTCACTGGTTTCTGGAGCAGCACAGTGTGTTTTCAGCCCACGGGGACTGGGTGTCTAAATCTCCTCTGGACCTTCCACGGCATGAAAATATGATCAACACTTGTTTGATTTGTAGCTACTGGACTGTTCTGATTAACAAGTCATCCATGAGCAGGACAGTAAGCGCTTCACAGGTGTTTTAGGACAGCACACCATTGTTCCTCCGAAGGCCTGAGAAAGGCTGTTGCAGCAGCACATGCTGTGGCAGCCTCCAGTTGAAGGCCTGGCCAGGATTCCCTGCAGCAGTAGGAGGAGGAGGGTGGGTCTGTGCTGGAGGGGACTGAGTAATTTGGCAGAAGCCACTGGAGAAGTTGCTGCCAGCTCTTGTGCCACCCGTCCCTTGCTGCCTCCACGGCTCCCTGTGTGTAGGAGCTTCTTTTCACCTGAGGGGCAGGAGCTCCTCTTTCTCCCCTTCTTCCACCAGTCCCTCCGCCTGCTTGGGCCTGGACCTCCGAGTCCCCATCCTCTGCATCAGGGAAAGAGGCTCAGCCCCTGCTGCTTCCCCCACTCCGCCCTGGCCTGCCGTCACACACACACACACAGCGCCTCACAGCTCAGCCCTGTGGCCACACTCACCTTCTGGCTCAGTCAACTGCTGAGCAAATCCTGGGTTTTCTCTTTTTCTGAGAGCAAGGCTGGGGCAACCCCCCAGCCTGAGAGTGCTCCAGCAGAGCCCTGCTGGTCCCAGTGAGTAGAGTTCCAGTTATCCAGTAAGTTGCAAACACCAGATCCACAGCACCAGCCTCCTATGTACTCAGTATCTACCTATCCCGGTTTCCTTCAGGTGCTGTCTATCATGCCTTGTCCTGCAGCCAGCAAATGCCCATCTCGCACCCCTCCGGCTGTGTTTGTGCAGTCAGAGCTCAGCCAGGCAGCAGGATTGTGGTGAGCCCTCTGCTCCCTTCTGCTTCTCTCCGGCTCGCCCTGCCGTCTGCGTGACTGAGGGCTCACCAGTTGCACTCTTTTATTCATTCAACATTTTCCACCCTGAGGTGTCCTGAAACAATGATAAAATTTTTGAGGGGATCCTGTGATTCCTTGCTGAGCAGTTAAGGAAAAAACCCAATGGTGACCAGGTGTCTGGTTTCTTTCGGTATCAAATGAAGCCCGAGCTGTTAAAAACAGCTGAAGATTCCTCTTCCTGCAGGAGCTGCTTGTGGCTTGGCACGGATGAAGCTGCGCTGTCCTCAGCCATGAGCCCTTGGCCCTTTCTGTATGGGGGCACAGCACTCTGTTAGACAGCCTCGTCCAGCCCTGCCTAAGCCTGAGGCACTGGCAGCACTGAGCTTTGAACATGTGTGAGCTAATGTTATGCGTTATTTCTGAGACGTGCTGGGCCTGGACTTTCCTATAAAACAGTGTTATGCAGCTGGAGTCAAACGTGATTTGATAAACCATGAGTGTCCCTTTGGGGCCTGGCTGGAGCCACATTTTGTATGCTCAGCCTTGTAATGGCAGCAGGGCCCGGAACGAGGTCCCCCCTGCCCAGGCAGCCCCACGTGGGAGCAGGACACTGGGGCGGGTGGGAGGCTGGCGGGGAGCCCCCGCAGGTGCCGCCCCTGGGAGCAGGGTGAGGGGCAGCTGCTGGCTTGGCTGGGCTTGGCTGATTTTGGGGCATGTGGGAGGTGGTGGTGAGGCCCTCTGAGGGCCTGGGACAGGCCAAAGCTTCAGCAAAGTTCAAACATATGTTAACGTTTCCATGTACAAGATGGATAACAGCACAGATAGGATTTTCCTGCTCTGGTTATCTTGATACATTTTTTTAATGTTGTAGGTCTGATGTGGTTGTGTTAGAACTTGTGACTGGTGGCAAAAAGCATGACAGAAAAAGGAGGTGCCTGCAAATCTTTTGCAACGCTAATGATTAACTCCTGCTCCTCAACCAGTGCTCTCACTTCCAGGTTACAATGACTCCTTGGTTTCAAAAAGTGGCTCAAGCAGACTTTCAGCTCAGGATCACTTTGCAAAGCTTTAAATTTGCTTCCTCAGCTTTTGAAAGTCCATGGCAAAAACTTCACAAAAGTCGTCCTGCAGAATCTCACCCCACAAATGTTTTGCAGCTCTGACATATGGGGCAATCAACTTGAACCAGCAGGCTTAGTCTCCAGGAAGAAATTTTAATAAACAGCTCCCACCAGGCGAGCTGAACTGATAGCAGCCACAGTGGGAATTGTTTACTACTGTGCTTCAGCATAGACAAGGCCTCATTGTCTGGCTTTGACGGGGAAAATGTCCAGTTTCACAAACTTTGCTGAGCAAGGGAGAAAATAATTATATTGCAGATCAGCTTACAAGGGACACATTCATGTTTGAAAGAAAACTTGGTTTTCATAGAGTGAGGAAGAGAGGCACAACTGCCAAAGGGAAAAACCGGTGGCTTTGGTGACCTACTAAAATTGCCTCAAGTCAGAAGTTATTCCTGGCTGAAGGTGGGTCCCGGGGGGCTGGATCCTTGGCTCTGGCTGGGAGGCAGGCAGGGCAAGGGGAAAGCGTGCGGGAAACCAAGCGCTCCTCCTCCTCCGGAGCTGCTCCGTGCGCAGCCGGCACCCGGGCGCGAGGCGGGCAGACGGCAGAGCCCTCGCCATGGCTGGACACAGAGCCCTCGCTGCAGCCGCCTCCTGCTCGGGCCCCGATGCCCTCTCGTCTCCAGGCTCCCCAGGGGGCGTTTGCCAGGGCAGAAGCTGTGGTGGCAGGCTCGCGTGGCCCCGTCCTCTCCTGCCCACTCAGGAGCCCGCGGGCACTCTGGGGCAGGTCAGCGCAGCGGGCCACGGGCTCCCCGACGCCACTCGCAGGGTGGGTGACGCGCTACCACCGGAGCGCCGCTGCCTGCAAACTCCCAATTACCGCAGTCGCGATTTTATTTGCAGTGTTTGAGCAAAGCGTTGGCAGTGTTTTGCTTCATGTGGTTTTACTTAGGAGGATGACGGGGCGAACGGTGAAGGAATATGTTTTACAGCGCTGGGTTGGCTGTGATGAACCACATGCCTTCCTCCCAGCACTGGGACTATTATCTGAAGCCATTTTGGTTGTGTCCCCAAGAGGGGAGGATGTAATTATCTTTTTTTTTTTTTTTTTTCAAGATTGCATGTAATTTTCTCCCCTCTATCTTAAAAAAACCCACCAAAACAGAAGCAGAAATTAACTGTGTACAAGCTGATAACCTATTAATTATTTCATCAGCCGGAAAGCAAAGCTCGAATGAGTCTAGTGCTATGAATCTCGCTGCTTTTTTTGTGAACATTTCTCTCAAGGAAGCATGCACTCTTCACATGAAGCTGCAACGCCATCAAAAACCCAGTTTGTTGTCATGGCAATGTCAGTAGTCACCTCCTCTGTATGCCAACTCATCGGCACTCGTAGGATCATAGTGAAATTCAGGTGGGAAGGGACCTCTGGAGATCTGTAAGTCCTGCCTCCTGCTCAGGGCAGAGTCTGCCATGAGATCAAACCAGGTTGCTCGGGGCTTTCTCCAGCCATGAAGCTGCCTGGGCAACATTTCTAAGCTATTTCTACCAGCCTTCTAACCCTCCTAATTTCAGTCAGTCTGGGAATAGTATTTTGAATTTGCTATGTCTTTGACATTTATTCACTGTTCTCTTTTTCATTGCCCTGAGTCTATCCAGAACAGGAATCTCCCTTCCTCTTTGATTTCTTTCTCTGTCTGCAGGGTTGTTACACCTTGCTTCATTGCTCATGAACATACTGGCGCAGGCCACGCCGCTCTCTTGTGTTCTCTTATCTGCTGAGGGTTTTGATGCCATGCTCATCACCACGACACCTGAAGAGTTTCTCCCATGAACTTAAGATCTGGTTATACTTTTCTATTTCCCTCTCTTTCGGTCAGTCATCTTGCCACCTGACCAACTGCGTGTGTTTTCTTGTCTTTGACATTTGTTTTCTGTCCACATTGGCACTGCTTTAGGAAAGCATCCCTAGTCAGAACAAACGCATCCATACATACAAGTTAAATGTGCGCTTGACTGCTCTTCACATAGACTTATGAGCAGGCAAATGTTGCCCTTAAACCCAGTCATTTCTACTTGTTGTCATTTATGTAAAGTGCACTGGCCTAAAGAAAGGAGAGAGCGGTGTGTTTGTGTGTGCCCTTGTCCCGAAGGGCACCCACTTGCCAACTCTCTTTGACAGGATTGTTTCATGAGTTTTGTGTTTCACTCTTCTCCTGCTTGTATCGTATTTAGTATACCATGTCCTGAGGGCAACTGCTGTGCAAGGTTTGTCCTGTTTAATAGAATTATGGTTGCCATGGGTAGTGGAAAGGTCAAATTCATTCTGCATGATGAATTCTACAAGTCAAGGTACGTTACAGAGGAAGAGGGAAACCTGGGTCTCATAGTCTGCGTCAAGGAGCCAGGGGTTCAACTGATGGGGGTTTTAAAAGAGGTTTATGTTAATTTGTTGCCCTCCTTCCCAAGGAAATGCACTTGGAATTGGGGACCAAATCTAGGCTTATTGGAAAACCCCAGCTCTGCAGCCAAGTGCCACAGCTTTTTCTGTGCCTATCTCCATGCCATCCCTCTGCTTTCTGGCCAGAGTCTCCTCTGGGACAGAGTTGTGCTTTGCCTCAGACACCTACCACAGTCCTTTCAGAGAGTGTGTCTAGAGAACCAAGCACAAGTGAAGGGGCTGACGTAAACTGCGTATTTCTAGGTGGGGCTGAGCAGGGTACTGGCAACAAATAATGCAGTGCTAGCTTTTCTGGTATTTGGTTTCCAAACAGCATGAAATGTGGCTTGTATTTCAGCCCCGGTGCCTCATTTCAGCATCTCTGAGGTGAGAGGAGGATGGGGCTTAGCACTCAGGGATGACACAGTGCTAAGCCCTCCCCTACGGGCTCCATGCCAACCCCTGGGGGCCTCCTACTGACCTCCGTACCAGCCTGGCATACAGACCCCGATGCAGCCCTGCCTGCAGGAGGGGGACACAGAGGTGGGCACCCCAGTGGGAAACAGCAGAACATCTCTGTGAGAAGGCCTGGGACACAGCAGGAAGTTTTGGAAAAAACTCTCTTGCAAGGTTTTGATTCGATGTTTGCTTTTTAAGGATGTGAAAGGCAAAAGCAGAGCAAGTAAAAGGAACAGTCTTGAGATGTCACCCTACCGGCGGGACTTCATGAGAACAGATGGGGAGACTGAGGCAAAAGGCAGTGCTTGAAACCTGGCTACCTGAGTGTTGCTCAACAACAGGAAGGAAAGAGAGAGAGAGAGAGAGAGATAACTTGCACACTCCATTGCATTTGATTTTCCAACCTTCATAGCTGAGCCCTAATGGGGAGGGCAGGGTCATGACATGAGAGGCAATTTAGAACACCACCACCGTGCTGAGTGTGATTGCAGGAGACGTAGCAAGTAGCTGCAAAAACTGATATAAACGGGTGGATTTCATGGCTTGCAATATAACGCTTTGATATCGCTTGTCATCAGAGGGAGTTCCATTTTTACTTGCTCACAGTTTTGCTGTAAGTCTTTAATTTTGCTAACAGTAGTAATAATAAAAGGCATCTGTGGAGGCCAGAGAGCCATACAGCACATTTAAGCTGTAAGATCTGTCATGCTGTCTTCTTCTCGGGGCAAAGCCCAAAGCTGGCTGAGTTCTGGTTTACACTGTCAGCTTGCAGAGGATCACCGGGAGCAAGACTAACTCCAAGTCATGGCACTGTCTGCTTTGAGCCCACAGAAGATATTCGCGCTACATTGTTCTCCTTAATTACCGCTCTCTGGAAACATAAGGCATGGGATGAAGGAGAATGAAACAAAGAGGCTTATTTAGGTCAATTACAAAAGTAAGGGCTAATTGCGAACAAAGTGGTAAAACAGGAGCAGACGGGGCTCAGAGGAAAACAATGTCAACAGTGACCTACATACTCTCAGGGAGGGAGGGGGAGGTTAGGCAGCAGGCGGCGGGGAACGCATAGCTCAGCACGAGAGGGGTTTGCATGCTTCTCTCCTTTCAGGTCCCTGGGCCAGGGCCAGCCTGCGTGCCGAGTGCCGTCCGTGCGGTCTGCGCAGAGCTGGCCTAAACACGTAAGAACATCCAGGGAGGCATCAGCCAAGTGATGCAGAGGCATAGTTCCCACATGACGTTTAGCCCCGCAGGAAGCTGCAAGACCTCTTCTCTGAGCCTCAGGGCAGACCGGGAAAATAACAGCCCCCTGCTTTCCATGCAGAACAGTCCTGGAGGGACGATGGTGTAGTCTGTACACTCCTGCTTATGCTGCCAGGGGGAGGACAAGTGAAGGACACTCGGTTGCTTAGACACACGCTGGAAAACGTATCTTGTGATCCCTTTCAGTGCCTGTAACGGTAAGGAGCACTCTCTAACCTAACCAGACCCAACAAAACCTCACCCAACCCAACCATTCTATAAGAAACAGGCCCTTGGGTGATCTTAGAGCAGGAAGGCAGCAGATTTCAACATCCCCTCACTGAGCCCTTGCGAGTGCTTTTAAGATGTTTGTGAAAGGTAGCTGTTCCCAACTACCTTTCACAAACCCCCCTAAACTCACTGCCAACAGGCTGAAGCATGTTTACACCTCCACTCACTGCAAAATGTTTATGGGCCCAAAACCGGGAAAAGTATGACGTGACCGCTCTAAGAGAAACCTTTACCATTCCTCACAGAGTTCAATGGTCAGTTCATCCTCTGCTTCATATTTCCAGAGAGCAGTAATTGAGGAGAACAGTGGAACACAAGTAACTCCTACAAAAAGGAACAAGGATTTGGAATCCCTTATTTAAGTGCCAGCTCAATCAAATGCTTTCTTATCATGTGGCTTTCAGCTCTGGACTCCCCTTGCAAGTAGGGACCTCTGTATCCAACACGCAGTCTCGGTGTGCCTGCCAGCCCTGGCACCTGGCCAGTCAATGGGAGACGGCCCTCTCCTATCTGCACACTGCTGGGCTTGTCTCTGCCCATATCTAAGGTCCCAGATAACTGCCCTCTAAAAAAGGCAGCATTCGTGCAAGACTCAGTTCCACTGTGGGCTTTTGAGACTGTCAAACATTTGGTCCTATGTGTAAATAGGACCAGACTCAGATCTAAGCGTAAAGAAACCCCTGCGGATTGGCCTGGGTAGCATGTCATGGCTTATCTGACCAGCCAAAGCTGTGATAGTGGGGATTTCACAGGACCCAGACAGTGTCCAGGCTGAGTTTTACCTTAGTACTTGCTGTGTGCCCTCTCTCATGTAGACAGGAGGAAGCACAACGTGTTTACATTCAGCAGCTACCACCCAGTATTCTGATCCCCTGCCACTGGAAAATGAATAACACAGGTCCCACTTCTGGTGAAAAGTTAATGGGGTTGTGACATAATTTATCTCCCTTCACAAGCTGGCTAACGCACGTATGTGTGGGCCAGGCCACAGCTAGTGGGAATAACCATTCACATGTAGGATGTACTAGCTGAGAAGCTGGAACAGCAGCAGCTGGGGCTGCGGCATCGCCCTCGGGGAGCCGCTGGCCCCTGCAGTGCCCTGGCAGGCTCATCCAACCTCACGGCATCCAAGTGCTGATGAGGCTCTCGTGAGGACCCTCCACAGCACGTGCTGCCTGAGGTGGCTGTGGGAGGTCCTCCAGCCATTCCTCCAGATTTAAATCACCCAGCCCAGATTGCTTTTAATCAATCAATCACATCTGCCACCTCACCGCAAGCTCGGACGCGCACCTTGCACACCGGATGAGCACATGCCTCGGGCACCAGGTGAGTCAGAACATGGCCTCAGCCTGACAGCTGAACGGACACAGGTACGCACTTCACTAATTAAAAGGGTTTTAAACGAGGGCATGGATTTTGCTGATCCCTTGAAATACAGGGTGAGACACAAGTGGACTAGTTCACCTGTTATAATAGCAGAGCCACAGCTTAAATGGATTTGTAGTTTTTTCCTTCAGTTTAGGGCACATTCTTCTAATTCAGAAAAAGGATGAGTGTAGCTGTGCTTGGGATTTCCGAGTACATCTGTGAACCTTTTGTCTTACCACAGAAATTACCCATCCTTGGTGAATACAAGCCTTTTCTAAGCAGCATCTTCCTGTATCCAATCGGGCTTTCTATACTACACATTTTGCCCATGGTTTCACTTTATCAGCACAATTTCCTGGCAGCCAGCTGAATGGCATTCATGCATGTATGTTTTGCTTTTTTAAAGCTCAGCTGGGTTCTGTGATAAAAGCATATTTTCCCTAGATGCATTATGAACTAGAGGTATCTATATGACTTTTCCATGGGAATACATGAAGAAAAGATCCTGTGTAACTGCTGTCTGGAATCTAAACATTTCAAGTCAGGTAGCAGGAGCCTGATAAAAAGACCCAGGCTATGACTGGAAACATTTCCAGCCAGAAACTCATTCTGCTTATCCCTTGTAGCTATGGCAGTAAAGGAGAGAGAGGAAGGGACAAAGCTCACTGAAGGAAAACAAAGCAACAAAACCAATTAACTCTGGTTGGGCTTTATCACCTGACATGCTGTGCATTGAGCTTTGGACACCTTTGTGTGACCTGCAAAGAATCCTCAGTGCATTTTGCCAAGGCAAACTCATACCTGATTAAGAGGTTAATAATGAAATTATTAAGCTTGCACTCATCTTCATAGTTGGAGAAAAGTTAAATGTAAAATGCCCTCTATATACTGCATGGTAGCTGCTTTTCTCTTGCTCTCTATTTTTTCATACAGTTATATTTCTTCTGAACTAGACAAAAGCTGTTTATTTTTCCTCCTCCACCCTCTCTCCTCATCCCTGCTGTTCACTGTTCTAACAAGTCAACAGGTGGAAAAAGGCGTTATGACCCTGCCGAATCAACATCCTGTGAGGCTAAAATGACAGCCGTTAACCTAAATGGAAGGCAGTGACGTGGTCCTTCGGAGGTAGAAGTGTAGATACAGAAGTCTGAATGCTCTTCTTCCACAGGATGTTAAAGTTTGGGGAGAAAAATGCGTTTTCTGCTTTTCACTTGTCCTGAAAGCCACTCAGAAAAGTGGCAATGAGGATGTGGAGCAAAATGTCTGTCCCCACTATTCTTGCAGATAGACTTGAGCAAGTTCAACCCATGTTCTAAGCTGTCTGGAAGCTATAAATCTGCATGAGCGTGATGCTGATCCCTGACTAAATTACCTGCTCCCTAAGCTGGCCTCAATTGCTCATGCTGGCTGCCATAACTTCCACTTTGGAGCTCCCTCTAGCACCAAGAGAGTAGGTGAGCTCCAGCACGTCAGTGTCTGAAAAAAAGAAATCCTTTCTCAGATCTGTTTCTTTAATGAAGAAATTAATTAAAAAATGGCAAAAACAAGCTGATCAAGCAACCATCCTGGGTTGTGGCTACACTGTGGTGTCAACATGTCAGGGTTTCAGAGACACGGAGCACCTTGCTGCCCCTGTCACCCAGTGCTTGGGCAGTGCTCAGCAGATCTGGTGATGGGAGCATGGCTGCCCTCATTATGTCAGCACAGCTGGCTGGAGAGTCACCTCACCGTCCCTGCCTTCCTGCAGGTGGTGAGGAGAGCTTTGTCTCTAAGGAGAACAAGTTCAAGGAAAGGTTTTAACATCACACTGAGAGGGCTCGTGTAGTGCTTCTGCTCCGTTGCTTTGTGTCTTATATTACATGCTCTTTTTTATCAAGATATTTTTGAATAGGAAAATAATTTTGTTTAAAATCACTCCTAAATTGTTCCTTTTGCTTGGAGCCCTACATGAGGATTATGGGGTTATCTGCAAGATGTTATTTCTTAGAAAAGCACAGAGGATTTCTGCAACAGAGAAAAAACTTTTTCAGATACTTCATTACCTAATGCTTAAAAATATGGCATTTAACCTATTGAGGCATCTGTTCTCTCTCATTATTTATGGCATCCCTCAGAAGACTATTTAATTCAAGACCAAATGCTGCAGATGCCAAAGAAAAGTGATATAATTTATTCGTGGAACATTGTCCTTTCTGGCAAGGAAGAACTCATGACCTCTAGAGTGAAGCTGAAAAATCCTGTTGCCTTTGGTGATCATTAACCGATCTCAGACAAGGTGCTGCCCTGTGGAGATGGGTGCTACAGGAACGCACTGTAAAAGACAAGCCTTGTTCTGAAGTAAAGGCAATCTACAAAATGGCGAGAAACGGTGAGAAAATAGCAGCACGACAAAAGGAACAGCAGTAATCGGGTGGAGGGGGGTGAGCACAGCAAGGAACATACGCACCATCAGAAGCCCCACATGCATAGCTTTAATGAGCTGCGACAGAAGCAGCAGCGAAGGCCTGGCCAGCAGATTACCAGCTGAACTGCTGCCGTGGGAGAGCTTATTTTGGACACCGTGAACAAAAGCAACACCAGGAGGCACCTCACGGAGCAGAGGGTTTACTGACTGCTTCTAGAAATGCCACTGAATGAAAGTAGAAGCTTGTTTCTCTTCATTTCAAGTTATTTGGCACTTATCGGAGGATAGACTGGGAGAACAGAAGCTGTGGGGTTAGTATCATCTAGTCCAGTTTCACCCAAGCTAAAGCTCTAGTAGTTGTAGGCTCAGTGCAAGGGTTTTGCATCAACCTTTCATAAATTTGATATTACAATTGGAAAATTGGACCCTTCTAATGATGAAATAGGTGTGTCGCACTGCAATACCTAGAGGAAGCTGGTGATTCCTGCTTCTTTTCTATTTGTATTAGTAGGATCAAAGAAAAAAGAGTGTTTGTATTAAAACTATAGGAAAAGTTTCTTTAAAAACCACTGCTAAGATCCTTCTCTTTAGGATGAACTGAAGAAACTGTGACATTTCATCCTGCTTAGAAAATAACTAGAAAGGTAGTACGCTTTAGTCAGAAAATCAGAAACATCCGTTCCCTGTCCCAGTTCCTTTTCACTGAATTTAGAAGTCCACTGATGTTTCAGAGTTAGCCTGTCTCTTCAGTCGCTTCACAGACACAAAGAATTGTAATCACAAATCACATTATGCTGTGCTCAGCTTTCAACAAAAGAGGAACAATGCTAGTTGCATTTAAACAGCATCTCCCAAGCAAACATCTCAGTTGTCCCTTGTTTTCAAAGACATCCCTCAGTTCTTTCTCAAATGTATGCATGTTTCTCCCAAATTTGATGACTCTGATGTTTTAGTGTTGAACAGCAGAAATTTAAGAACTATCGACTGTTTTTTTTTTTTTTTTTCCCCTGCACAGTGCCAGGTCCCAGTCCCGTACAGTCTGGTGCATGTTTTTAACTCCATGTCCAGCGTGAGTAGTTCCACTCACTATAATTGATAGTCTGGATAAAATTAAGCACACGTGTAAATCTTTACCGAAGAGGGGTTTTATTTTTGCAGCAGCAGCTCTGGTTTCCTTCATGAATTGCTCCTCACCCTTAGCAACGGGGTGCTGTTATTCAGCAATAGGACAATAGAGTTGGTAGGAATGGACAACATTCACATTTTCTAGAAGAATCCTTTCTTACATGCCACTTCTGGGATTGCAGGACATGTCTGGGGCTGAAAGCTAAGATACCTAAATGATTTTGTGATTCTATACTTATATTCCTAGCTCCCATGGACTTCAATTATTTTTAAAAATAATTGCAACATTACCAACTCTTGCAATTTTATTGTAAATCTGACAAAATTTGGTATCTTTTGGAATGCCCTGCTTCCTGAAACCTTGTGACTTTTTGACACAGCAACAAGCATGGATTTCTCTATGTATCAAAACTAAAGCCTAACAAAGGTTAGAAAATGACATTTTAAATTCACTTCCTGTAGGTTTCTATGACATGACTGGAGCTGACAGATTAGAAAGATGTCCTGTGTTATGCCTCTGGGTGTTTTCAATACATGCAGATTTCTGACCAGTTGAGCCTTAAGATTCTAGTCCTGCAAACCCTTGTGCCTGCTCAGAATCCCACTTTGAAAGTAAACAACCTTTTCCTGAAATTCAGGTGGTGCAGCTTCATATAGTCGCAAGCTGTGATGGTGGCAGTGCGCTGCTCACAGTGGGCACCATTAAGAGGAAGACCATAGCCCATGTGGACCGTCTGTCATGTTAAAACTGTGCCTGAACTTCAGCAAATTTTCGTGGACTGTATTTTTGGAATGATCGTCTCCAACTGCTATGAATACTCTGGGTTTGAATTAGTCACTGAAGATGGGAAAGGGGAGAGGGTATCCACAAGAGGAAATAGAGGAGCCAGAAAGATACTCCAGGACAGATGATAGATGGCAATTAATGGTAGACTGTGTTAAGGGAGCGGGTGCTAGCAGGACTTTTCCACCCTAAGAAATGCTCGTTTCCTTTCTCCCCTTTGGGGCGGAGATGTACGTTAGGCCAGTGTGGACATGTACAGTCCCTTTGAACTCTTTAGAGTGAATCCTAAATGTACGGCCTTTGATAGCAATTCAGGCTTGGTAGCCTGTAAGATCCGTCTCCCCACCTCCTCTCACAGGGTTAGTACCTGCCATGGCATGGTGGGGCAGCTGTCTGTCCCCTTTTGAGAAGCACAGGAATTAGTGTAGCGGCTTCTGAGCTCTTCCATGGGGAACAGCTATTAGGCAGCTCCAGGGCAAAACCTTCTTGCTGGCCCGGTGTATGTTTGCTTCTAGGCTCTCACTGCTGGCATACAAGTGTCCAAATCCTGACTCCATGGGCTCCATCCCTGCATCTTGATGTGACAGTGGGCTCTCAGATTTCTAGCAAAAACTCTGGAGAACTGAGGGGAGAAGGAGCGCCAGGACCCCATCGTAGGTGGGAACCTAAGGGACCATACGCAGCGGAGTCCTACCGTGCCGCTGTGGGGCTGTGGAGTCCCATGGTCACCCAGTAACACCCAGCCCAGCTGCTGCGGGTTTGGCTTTGCCAGCAGCCTCCTCACCAGCTAGCTGTGTGAGCACGGTATAGTGCCGGTAAAGGACCCAAAGGCCCGGCGTACAGCGTTAGATGTGCATCATCCGAGTCAGGCTGCCCTGCGATAAGATGGCCACTCAACAACTTTTTCACCTCCGCAATGAAACGCAGGACCCGTGTCTCTGCAGCACTGCTGCCCTCGAGTGTCACAGCAATGCTGTGGGTGGCAAGGCCCGCCCGGCCGTCCCACGGCACGGGAGCACAAGCGGAGAGCCCCCGTCCCCCCTCCCGGCCCAGGGTGGCAGGGCCACGGCGCCCCACGGCCCCCTGCCCTGCGCCTTCCCCACA
>NW_020799101.1:40755327-40766660 GCF_003259725.1 Athene cunicularia | reverse complement strand
GTCCCCTCAGCCGGCGGCGCTGCCGCCGCGGGGAGAGGGGCTGGCGGTTGTGCTGACTTGGACGTTTCTCCCTTCCTCTCCTCTCTCTCCCCCCTGCTCTCTTTCTCTCTCTCTCTTCCCCCCGCCCCCATTTTGCGCGGAAGCCGGGAGGATAATTTACTGCAGGCTTTGACTGGATCCCTCTTTCCCCCCGGCCACCGCCGGGGCTTCGGGAAAAAGGTGACAGCTTTGGCCGGGGGTCTGTAAGCGCTGGCAGCAGTTACGGTTCCTCCCCGATCCCCTTTATAAATAGGGGCTGTGGGGACGTGAAATATTATACGCCTTTATTATCAGATATCACCCACTGCATATATGTGTGCACTTAAAGCAGAGCTAAATTTGTGAGAGTTAAAAACTCCATAGTGTTTATTCTCGGTGTGGTGCTACAGCTTGGCGTTTAATAATCGAGTACAGCGTTGTGCTCTCCAGGCTGTGAAGCCGAACGTGGAAGGGATGTGTACGGAGCAAAAGCAAGGGGCTGGAGGGACCCCGTTAATGGACCCCAACGGTGGGAATTTTTGTCTTGGTCATAAGGTGATACTGAAGTGTAAAAAGTCGAAATTTTGGATGGGGGAGTTGGTTTAGATGTGCTAGTTGATACTAAAATGATAATAATTTTTGTGGAAGCCTCTGAGAGTAAGTAATACGGCCCCCATCCTTATCATTAACTCTTGCATTTGGCATTTCTTGCAAAGAATGAGGCTAGAATTTATTGCAAATGTCGTATTGACCAACGGGTGCATCTTTCAGTTTAGATTACTGCTGATTTGATCCTCTGGAATCTGCAAAAGAAAAGTCTGCCAGCCTCTGTGAATAGCTTTGCAGTGTAACAGGAGTGGAGTTCCTGAGCAGAATCGCTGAGAGATATGTGAACGAGCGTGAGCAAAGCTGAGCACATCGGTATTTTCTGCCTCAAACCTGGGCTTGTTCCCCAGGCACAGTCTGTGTGTGGGGTGAATACCCTCTTGGCACCTGGAGATGATGTCGGTCGAAGGGTCTACAATAACAAGTCGGATCAAAAATCTACTTCGCTCCCCTTCCATTAAGCTGAGGAGAAGCAAGCCTGGGAACAAGCGTGAAGATATAGGCAGCAAGGTGAGTGCTGTGTGGTGCGGCCAGCGTGCTTTAACTTTGTTGCCTAAGGTCCCATCTGTGCTTTGGGAGAGCCGATATAAATGTAGAGTGATGCAGAGCAACTGATACGTGACTGTAGTCTGTCTTTTAGTCGGGATCTTTAATGTGCTGCAGATCCTTGCTGAAGCCTGGGTCCCTCTTCTGAAACACACTCTTTCTGGTTGTGTGGTACGTACCCAGTCTGTATCAGAAAGCTTTTGGGATTTCCCACGCTGTGGTGTGTGAAGTCGGTACAGATGACTGACAGGAGAAATACAATGCTTCCTCTTCCTCCATGTTTCTAACCGGTGTCCTGCATTACTGGCAACTAATGATACACAAAGATCCGTTCTTCTGCGTAAGCAATTGCTCTAGGCCCCGCAGAGGAGTATTCTGTGAGCGTATGTGGAAGGGTAGTGTGGTCTGAAAGATGGAAGGTGTGAGACATGTCTTAGAGATGACTGTTCAGATGGTGTCTGGGTTCCACAGACCTGGATGTGCTTTCCTCTGTGTTCCTTCTCTGTGTGCCTGACCCCCTTCTCTTGGGATCTCTTGTCTTGGGGTATAATTGCTTCTACCTGAAAAATCCATCATTCTTCTTGGTGTTGTGGAGAATTCCTGACAGGCAGTCACTCACTGGGAATTACCTGGTGTCATGAGGAGAGGAGGATGACCTAATGTGCAGGGAGAACAGGAGCTGGGTGGCATTGCCTTGTGCTGGCAGCAGGTGCTTCTGAGTCAGGGCACCTCGCTCTGTCCCCGCCACTGATTCACTTGTAACCCTGGGTACGTCATTCATCCTTTGCATAGCTCTCTCCATACTTAGAAAGCTTAATCCCTCCCCCATTGTGAAGACTCAGGGAATAAATAAAAAATGCTTGTAATCCATGACTGCAAAGTGCATTCATTTGTCTCAAAACAGTAGTGCTTCAAAATTTATCTCTTGGAGTGAAGAGTGTGTGTAAAACTGCAGGGGAAATAAGTGATACCTTAGCCAAATGGCCTGTCCTCAGCATGAAATCCTGTTCTCTGAACCCTGGCTCAGGTCAGCGTTTCCCTGAGATGGCTGTTTAATACCGAGGAGCACAATATTCTTTTCTCACCAAGCAAGAGAAAAACCTGCTTGCCTAGAGGAGAGTTGTCTAGAGGAGAGGCCGTGATGTTTGTGCGTGACCTTGGTGTGTGCATGTGCATGCATGTACCATGTTTAACGTGGGCTGTGGACTGCCAGTGGAACATGCTTTGTAGCTTTTGCTCAAGACCAGTTTGATCTGTTTTCTGTAGAGACCTCTGTTGAAAGAGCCAAAAGCCACCTGTACCACCACATACAGTGGGCACTGGGTTCTGGCTCTGTGAATAGGAGCAGAGATCTGCGCACTCCTTTTCGGAGCTGGGGCCTGCTACTATGTACCCCAGGTATTCTCTGGTACCCATTTTGTTTTCTTTGCACTTGCCTTTTGGAAGATCTCTGTTGTACCCCTTCTGCTGTCTCCCCAGTGTGCAGCCAGGGCTGTCTGATCCCTTGGAGATTCTGTGGATTCATTCTACACTATGAAATTGGGATTTGAGGGCTGGATTTTGTGTATTTTATTGTTAAGATCAGTTAATCAGTGAGATGCAGAGGAACTGCTGGGGAGTTTGCTGGTAGAAGCAATTTGTCATGATGAGGAGTTAGGTGCTGGTCTTGGTTTCCTAAAACGATCTGCTCTGAATTTCCCTCAAATGAGTTATGGCCTGCCCTCAGTAGGGCAGCTGGAGTGGGCAAGGTGAAAAGGAGTGGGCCTCTTACCAAAGGTCCGACATATGTTGGATATCTGTGGAGATTCTCTGTCTGTTGTGTGTGCACTCCTCTGCCTTTCAGGGTGAGAAGCAGCTCTGCTTTTCTAAAATAGCAGGAAACAGATCCTTCTCAGTCTGCTATTTGGTGTGAGCGTAAATCCCTTGAGGCTGAAATTGAGCATCATACACGTTGCTCCTGAAGGATCTTTGCTGACCTGCAGGGAGGGGTTTTTCAGGCATCTTTGTCTCTTGGACTGTTTGAGAAATGACTGCTCCAAGAGACACATGTGACTCTAGTCACATGGAAATATGGAAGGACCTATGAAGCTGGTAGCTTTGGCTGGTCATCTCTGCTGCATTCTGCTTGGTTACACAGGATGGAGCAGGACTGTTGCTCTAGATTAATGCCTGAAAGGTGATATTGTGCTTTGTGTGTGCATATGTAGGTGAAGAGCCAAGCCCTCAACAACCCTGCGGTTTCTCTGAGTCCCTCAAGCTTTTATTGCAACCAGCTGCTCAATTTAAGATGGCCCAGGACCCTCAGTGGCACTGCCTTGTCTTCCACGAGCTGTGATTTATTTTTTTTTTCCCCTCCAGTGGAAAGCATCCCCAGTGTCCCTGCTCTTTCCTAAACAACCCTTTGGTGGTGTGCAGCCTGCCAGGCTGCCTCAGCGCTTAGGGACAGACCCCTTGGGCAGTTTGTCGTGCTGAAGAGAAGCCCTGTGAAAATTGGCTCCTTTCAGTGAAGCAGCCCTGTGACGCTGGGCTGGACGTGGGCAGGCTGTGGGAGGCTGGCTCCGCAGAGACCTGTTTGTGCATTGCTCTGGAAGGGGGAGTGTGGGTAAGTGGAGATATTTTGCATGATGGTTATGCAGGACATGCAGTGTGTTACTTGGGAGCTGTACAAGAGAGAACTTGTTTTGTGACTTTTATTAGGACTTATTTCTTGCCTGTAATTAATGCATGGTTTTACTGTACAGCTCCAGGAGATCTCTACAGTAGTAAAACTAAGAAGCCAATACATAATCATGGCTATTTAAAAAAATAATAAAGAAGGGAAAGGAAGATAAGGAACAGGAGCTCTCTAAGTAAAGCTTGTTGACAGATTGGATGTAGTGGTCAGGTTTTTTCTGCTTTTTGAAAGCAACTTTTGTTTTGTGGGAGTCCTGATTTTTGTCGCTGCCTGACTAGCTCTATGTGTAGACTTTTTTTTTTTTTGTCTTCCAGTGTTTATGGCTTGAATCAATTTTTTCTGTCCTCTCCAGATCTCCACTGTAGTGTTGAACCAATATAGACCTAGAGTACAGTGACTCAAGCCTAGCCCTGTTGATTGTTGGGATTGTAACCTGTCAGTGTGGTGGCTGGAAGCTAAAATTTTTTCAGACAGGTTAGATGGCCTGCGTTCAATTTCTAGAGGATTACTAGCCCTACCAGAAACCCAGCCGTGCTTCTGGTCACCATGCTTGTGATTCCAGCAGAGACACAGAGTTAAAAACTGGGCATCGAGTGCCTTTGAAGCAGCATTGATCGCCTGAATGAGCAGCGCTGGCAGGACAGCGGGGAAGCCAGGGGTTGAGCCATCTCCCATTGCTAAAATGTCCTGGCTGCTGTAGTACCCTGCAACCTGGCTACACAAATCTCTCTCTGCTCACAGCAGTAATGTGCCTGAGCAGGTACAGTTCCTGCAGGGGCTGTTTGTATTGTTAAGCTCTACTCTTGTAAATATAAGCATCTTTTTAACTGATATAGCTGTGCCTTTTCTAGGGGGTGTCAGACCAGATTATTAATGTCAACGTAGAAACAAATTGCTACAAAACCTGCTACAGGCTTTTCCCTAAAACAGTAAGCCTGTGAGTCAAAGAAACACATTTGGAAGTTGCTGCTTGTTTCTTTGATCTTTTCTGTTTTTTTCTAAGCCAGAAATATTTGAAGTTGCCAGCTGAAAAGAGCTCTGTGACTAAAACCTGACGTTCCCCAGCAGGAAGTTATTCAGCCCAGGGACTGTTGTACTGTGGTCTCCCCGCTTCCAAGTGTCGTGCGAGCACATGCAGCTGGAGCGCCTGTTCCTGCTCCATGATGCTGAGTTGGACTGGGTGGCTATGCAAAACCTTTTTGAGAGGTTTTGTTCTGAAATTGTTCTGAAATTTTGTTCTGAAAACGAGCCCTGACTAAGTGGCTCCTAGTGGGAGTGTTTCCTTTCCTTCGATGAGGCGTGGTCTGTTCTTACTGCAAGCCTCTGGGCTCCCATCAGCCTGATGGAAGCTCTCTGGTTAGGGCAGCAGAAGCACGTATGTGTACCTCTGTGCCCTGCTGGTGAGCAGGCACAGATTTAAGAGGGAAGCAGATCCATGGAAGCTTGAGACCCCTCATGCCTTGTCATCCCCCTTGCATTCCCAATGCAGTTCTCCAGCTCTTCAGTTCCCTGAGAAGCTGCAGGACTCTGCTAGGACTACAAGCTGTCCTGGACACAGGAGAGTGGAGTCATGTTTCTGGCCTGGCTGTAGCTTCCTGCCTTCAGAACACAGTCCTTTTTGTTTGAAAATATTGTAACTTCCAACATGATTCAGTTTTGACCGCTACTGGTCTTAACCGGATCAGCTGAGAACTGCTGAACCTGAACTGGAACAGAACCAAAAACCACACAAATTTGATTCACTGATATAAATGCTTCAAAAATCATCACCTCTTATTAAATCATTTCAGGTGCAGCTGAGGCTTGTTGTGGAGTGGGATTCTTTCAAAGTCTTTGGGAAAAACTTGATCCTGCAGCAGCAGAGCCTGCTGGGCTCCTTGTGGGCAGCGTTTCCCAGGGAGCTGGATGCGGGGCTGAGCAGCCTGACTGTGTGGGTGAGGTAGAGAGCAGCCTGTCTGATGCTGTCAAGTTTTTGTTTTGCCAGGTTTTGGAAGGGTCTTTTACGTAATGATGGTGGTTTTGAGGAGCTGTTCAGCACAGTATTGCTCGATTTCCTTTCTCCGCTCTGCTGGAGCCTGAGCAGTGCTCGGCCCATCAGCTCTGGGACCAGTGCAGCCAGTGGCACAGCTGAGAGGATACATCTCACCCTGGTCTGGCCTTCTGCTGCTGGGCCTGTTCTGCTTCAACACCCATGAATGTTGCTTGGCCCTGGTTGATAGGTCAGGATCTCTCACAGCTTTGCACTGCTCAGTCTAAACACAAACAATTGCTTCAACAGCTTAGGGGCTGCTGTCCAGAGATAGAGGAGATTGCATGTCTGTCTCGGGTCAAGCTTATAACAGTGTCCCTTAAAGCAGGGGCCAAAGGCTGGTTAGCTTCTCCATAGCCAGACCCTGCATTTCAGTGGCATGTCTGTATCTGTGGAACAACTGAGAGTGTCATAGCTCAGGGGCTGAATCCTTACCTGCTGGGCTGCTCTGATCCCCTCTGCTCCATTCTCCAATACATGGTGCTCAAGATGACCCTGTGTTTGTTAACAATTCCATGCACAGGTTTTCCTCATTCCATTCTTCACTCTGAGTATTATGCCTTGTCCTGAAATTACAGGGTGATCTGGCTTGCTCTCCTGGCCTGAACTGGAGCCAAACATGAGTGTTAAATGTGACTTATAGCCACAGGGGATATCAAAGCCAAAGTTTTTTCTGCTGGTGGGACTGCAGCACAAATTTCTTTTGGTTCTTGAAGGATGGTGGATATAAAAGCATACAGCAATTCCACGTTTGGTTTTGTAGCCTGCAACTGTATCCATGAACCACTGTGATCTTTCTTGGCAATCTTGAGACCAGGTTGCTGGAAAGATCCACCCTTCTATTCACCCCTAAATAATGTGCTGTCTTTACCATGAAAGACAGCAGGAAGACCTCTCCTTGGTGTGGGGGGAGCAATGTTGTGCCAACAGCTGGGTGCAGTTGGCATAAATAACACGAACCAGGTTATTTGCCTAGTGGGTTTAAATGGTTCTTGCTTCCCCTGGGTGGTCATACACTGCTTACCTGGGTGGTCTTTTAGAGCTGCATGTTGTTCTTCACCTCCTTCAAATAAGCTGGGTATTCTGAGAAGGCATGTGGGATTTAACTAACCTGTCTGGAGAGACTTGTAAGCAGGTTTTACTCTGTCCCTGCTGTGCTGGATAAGCTGTATACATATAGACTGACGACCCCCTTTTGCTTGTGGGCTGTTGTTCTGCAGGGGGCTGTGAAGCCTGTAGTGTTTTGCCAAAGGCCTGGCTGGGATGGTAAGATGGTGGAGGTCAGAACTGGTCAGAGGTGTTGCAGATGGTACATTTGCTGCTTGCTGGTCAGAGCTGTTGTTCACTGTGGTACAGGGAGGGCTGGTGGAGAGAGGCATACGCAGACACCATGGGAAGACACCTCCTCCAAAGTGTACCATCTGTTTCACTAGCTGTGTGCTTGGTACTACCTGGGGTCTATCACCTTATTTGTTTCAGGAGGGCAGAACAGTTGAAGTGATGGTTGGGAGTTGGGCCAGGTTGGACCACTGTCTGCTTCTGTATCATCAAGGGTCTGCAAGTGCCTGTAAAATGACTTGTATATTATTTCACTCTTCTCTGTGTCTAGTGGAAAGCAACTGCAGGGCATCACCTCCATTTCCAGCTGAGAAAGTGGCGGTCAGCATTTTGTTGCCCTGGGAAATTTGAGTAGATATTTTGCTTCCTGTTTATCAGGTCTTAGAGAGAAGTTGCTTGATTAGCCTTGGTACAATTTTTCTCTGGGAAAGCAAACACCATGTACTAGCTAGTCTTTGGCTTTTTTAAAAAAAGTACCTTGTCTTGATGCTTGGGGCAGGGAGTGGCACTTACATGGTGCTCGGACAGTGCTTAGCAGAATGAAGCCCTGATATTAGTGCTGAGTGATCCTAGCTGAAGTCTGAATAATTAACTAGCACCAAGCCTAGTTTCAGTCACTTCAGGCTTCTGTTTGTCTCTGATGTATCTGCCTCTGCAGAGCTGGAAGTTTCTGAGGGCTCCTGTACATACATAGCAGAGTTGCAGTGTGCTCTCTGCTCTGGTTTCCAGCTCCATATGTGGGCTGGTCCCTGTGTTTGAAACTCTGTGGGCTCTGCCGAGGCTGTACGCACCAAAAGGTGGATGCTGCAATTCAGAAAAACCTCCCGCTATTTCTTTTTACCACAGTGCTGTTTAGCCTTGCCCTCAGCATGTCTGCATGTCATACAAGGAAAATCCAGCTGAGGCCTGCGGCTGTTGTAACCAGCAGTGTATCTGTGCTGTGTGGTCTGTCTTCGAAAATATGAGTGTAAAGGTGAGTTGCTGCTAGGATTTGTATGACCATAGTCTGCTGGAGCATCCTATCTCCACCTTGCTTTGGTGAGCATTGGACAGACATAGAATAAAGTAGACCCAGCCCAGAAAAGCTTCAGGCTTAAAAAAACCCCAGAAGGTGTGTGGGGGAACAGGACATACTTTTCCTATACAGATGTGGCTCCAAACTTCCGCAAGAAGTCTGAGGCAGACCTAGAAATTGAATCCTGATCATCTGAGGCCATATCTTAGCCTTAGCCACGAAGTCCAGCCTCTTGCAGATTACCAGGGATGTTTCTCATCTCTCCTCTGTGAGGACTGTGCGTTCACTTAGGATTATTTGCTTAAAAGTCCCAAACTGTGCTATAGTAAATGCTGACTTGGTTCCACTGTCACTAATGATTTCAGTAGCTCTGGTGATGATGACTTTCCAACAGGCTCAAGCAGATTAAGCAGCATATGAATTAAGAGTTGTGGAAACCCCAGTAAGCTTTGTAATTTTGCTAGTGTCCCAGGAGACCAGTACTGTTGTTAGTTACTGTGGGGAAACTCTGATTGAAAATAGTACTATAGCAGTGTCTATGAACTGGTGTATTCAGTGTTTCCAAGCCAATAGCAATAAAAATCCAGTCCTGCTTGTTCTCCCAAATACAGTATTAAAATTCATAATTGGTCAAGAAGGCTATGTGATTTAACAATTAACAATTTCTTACCTGGTGGAATTTGAACAATGACATTTCTTCCTCACAGTGATGGTTCTTTTATTTCTGCACCTCCCAAACACTTTGCATAGTTAGGCTGAAATTTCGCCCATCATTGATCCAGACACTCCTTTCTCTGGAAGAAAGTAGATTATTGGAGGTTGTATAGGAGTAGAGAGCCATCGTGTATAACATGGCTTGAGAGCAGGCAGATGAAGGAGTTTCTGAAAGAAGGAGAAAGCAACTTCATGGCAGTATCAACGGATTCAAGGATACAGACTTGTAAAATGCTCTGTTCCTGTTTTTCTTCCAAGAAGGCACTGTGAACAGTGCTGCTTGTTCAGAAGCCCTTCCCTATCGACAGACAGGCCCAGCACAGGGCAAGTTTCAAGTGCCAGTACTGAAGTGTTAGCTATGTCTCCTGTGCTCAACAGTGGTAGCCTCTGAGCGCTCCCAAGGGCTTTGAAATTGGTTGCTTACCTTTTGAGTAGCATATAAGGGGCTGCTTGCCTTTGAAGTCTTGTTTGTACTAGGGATTCTTTTGTTTTGGGGGAAAAAAATAAAAAATGCTCCATTGCCTAGTGCAGGACTTTGCACCACAGGAGCTTGAGTTCATGACACAGTCCCTAACACAGTCTAGATGCTGGAGTTGCTGGAACACTGAATAGGACTGAGGGTGAGAGGAGTGTGTTCAAGACCTGCCTCCTTATTTGGTGACTGCTCGTGGTGCTCAGAACTTGCTGTGCTCTGTGCTTTAGCCATGGCCCTGCCACAGGGCTGTGACCTGGACTGTAAGGGGATGGGGGTGGTGTCAGAGGTATCCAGAGTTGGCATGAGCGTACGGGTGTGCTTGGCCAAACACTTGCCTGTGCTAGAAACAATCTGCAAGCTGAGCTTCCACGACAAGCTCTCTTAATGGTGGCACAGCATCCAAAGAGTCTGCTGAATGATCCTGTCTCTCAAAGAAACAGGCTATACCAGTAAAAGGACTTCTTTTTGCCAGTTACATTGCATCAGTATTAGTGTCTTTTCTGCAAGAGCTTTATCTGAGCTGAGAGTGATGTTTTTCATGCTCCTAACCAATGCTTCTGTGCTGCTGAAATGTGTAAAGGTAGAGTGAACCTCGAAGCAGAGTTCTATATTTTTTAAAATGCAGTTAATGGTTGTAGGTTCTGTGCTCCGCTCTTCAGACTGTCTCTGAGCCTCTTTTTTCCCTCAATATAAGACAGACAGGATACTTACCCACTTACTCCAAGTGTCCCAGCATCCAGGGCTTTAAAACAGCTGTGTAATTCCTTGCTTTTGGCTTATCTCCCAGTTTTCAACTAGATATAGTAGTGGTTCCGAGCACAGTTGTTTCAAACCTGCTTTGGGGTGTCATCCTTCTTGAGCAGCTGGGTCCAACAGCATTGCTGACTGTAAACTGGAACTGACAAATTTGAGATCTGCTTTGTTTGTTTTAAGCCCATCTGGTCCCAACTCAGCTGGTGTTCTTGGACTGAGTCATGGCCAGACGGGCTTCGAAAATGGTTCAGTGTATCTTGCCCAACCACGAGGGCTAGCTGGAGGGTGTTTGCCCAGCCTGACCTCTGCTACAGGAGTGGTGGTGAAGGGGAATGAAGACAAGATGACATAAAATGCCCTTAATGAAATGCATTAACAGATATTTCTGATGAGCGTGTGGCGGCCCTCAATGAATGTAGTTGTTTCTAAAAGCCTGAGCTGCTTTCGAGGCTGGAACTGGGATTCCGCCACCTCCTGCGCCGGGAGGATAATCTTCCTGCCTTGATAATCCACGGTTTGCAATGCATGGCTCTGCAGGCTTCCCCAGCTAAGCTGCTGAGATGCATTTTACACGCCGTCAGCAGTGCGAGTAGCTGGCGCTGGGGAGGATGAGGGGAGGGAGCTCTGGGCTGGAAGGAGCTTCCTTCAGCTTTCTTGCTGCTGACTGCTGTGGCTGTGTTTTCGGCTGGAACTTCTGGAAGAGTGGGTCTTCTGCATCACCATTGTGGTGGGTGGCTTATAGACGCTGGCTTTGCGAAATTCTTGGTCCACTTTCTGTAGCAGGGCTGCAAATGAGCTTTCTGCTGCCCGGGCCCCTTGATAAATACTTTTTTGATGGACCCATCAGTGGAAGACAGAGCATTGTGGTAGGGTAGAAGATGCAGCGCCTGGACTATCTCTGCCGTGCATCAGGGACACTCCGAGTCCTTGGAATGAACATCTTGGGAGTGTCTGGACTTAAAAAACGACCGTTAATAATACGGCCAGCGGGCAATGGACGGCCTAACGCGAGGCGTGCTGGAGCGGAGGCCGCAGCCGGTGGGCGACGCAGCACCAGGGCTGCAGTTGCACCGCCTGGCCCGCTCGCTGCTTGCCGGCGGCTTCCCGGGCCGGGTGGGCTCCCTGTGCCCTAGGCGCCTCCCGCCTCCCTCCCGGGGGTCGGCCT
>NW_020799101.1:40736432-40755277 GCF_003259725.1 Athene cunicularia | reverse complement strand
TCCTAATACAGCTTGTATTTCTGCCGTGGTAGAGCCTGTTCTGGTCACAGTGGAGCAGCAGAGTTAATAGTGTTTATGGGACATTCTTTCCAATTGCTGTGGTCTAAACATATGTACACCAGCATTGAGTTACTTCTGCCTGGAAGTAAGCCACAAAGCTATATATAAAATACGTTTGAACTGTTGCAGTAATGTTGTTGGTATAAATAGGAGACAGGGGTAGCACCAGGGCTTCCCTTCCTTGGAGCTGATTTAGGAAGACTTCCCACTGCCCTGTCTTCAGTGGAAAAGGCTGGGGAAGGTGGCTGAAAGCAACAGCAAAATGCTATACAGCTAACCTTCAGGGAAGAACATGAAGTATGAGGTACTTGGGTCTGGAGCACTGGCTTCCTTCTTGGCAGTTGCTCAGTTCTTTTGTGGTGGAATATCTGTCAGAAAACCCACAGGGTTCAGTTTGCAGTGACAGGGTTCCCCCAGAGCCACGGAGTCTGGTTTGTGACAGTCTCTTGGTTTCTTATGACTCTAAAACTTGTTGCGTTTTCTTGAAACTCCTCCTGGCAGATGTTTCCATGCTCAAGCTATTAGACAGTATTAGTCTGGGTACTTGTGGAGCTTCTAGTTGCCTTGGTCATCATGTTGTGACATACTGTAGGATGCAGTATTTTGAAGGGACATCATTGTGTGACTTCACAGGTGTATTGGGATGCTGCTGTCATCTTTTGAATGATGTGAAGCACGCACAGGACTTCTCTCAGGTAGTGCTTGAAAGCAAAATGGCTTTGCAGTTTTTAAGTACCTTACTGGCTCTTTGTATGAGATTGTTTAGTGCAAGACTTTGCTCAGTCAGCTTGGCTGCTGTAGCAGATTGTGCCAATTTCTGTGGTTCTTTCTTTCACTAATAGATTTTTTTTTTTCTCATCCAAAAAGAAATGGAGGAAGTGACCTCTATAGAAAGAGCAGAAAGTGCCGAGAAACAGTGAGCAGCCAGTTTTAGTCTTGTCTTGTGGCTGATGTTAATTTAATCTTTAAACTCTTAAGTGCTTGTTTGTTGTTGGCTAATTTGTAAACAGATCCTTCCACGGTGCCTTTTCCTAAGTGCTTTATTGCTGGTATCAACCTGTGGTGTTCTAAAGAGAGGCAAAGTTTGAAGATAGAAATAATGTCTTTTCTTAAACAGACTGATACAATTAAAAGAAGAAAAAATCAAGATTGTGGGCATGTGAGAACATTTTCAGGGTTCAGTGCTCCATGAACAATTCTCTTCAATCATTTCTGTCTGTAGTTTCTTTCTTTTTTATTTTTTTTAAGAGTCTGAATCATCAGTTGCATTCTTACAACTCTGACAGACAGTCAGGTTCATTTCATCCAACGCCTCTTCTCTGGTTGGTGTTGGGAATCGCAGCCTGCCTTCGCTCAGGGGCCAGTTCCTGTGCAGGGGTGACACTGAAGCTTGTATCCAGCAGTTGCCCACTGCATAGAAGCTTTATAGCTATCTTTTTGCTGGAGGACATAAAATACAGTTTGAGCAGGGTTAGCATAGTGGTTCGGTACAAATGACAGTCAACACAGATGTTCTAAGTGTTCCTTTGCTGTTCAGTCTTACTGCTTGCCCTTCAAGTGTCTGTCTACTTTGTATATCTTTTGTTTAAACTGCAGAAATGTACTTGGGACTCCTAATTCAGGTCTTTCTGAGCTATACATGTCACTCAAAGTTATTTCTTACCAAGGGAGATTCTGCTAAATGCCTCTGAGTAGGTGAATGCATCTAAAACTATTGACCAGAAAATCATTTATTGGGAGCATTGACTCTTTGCTGAAGACTGGAGTTCCATAATCTATTTTTTTGTTGTTGTTCTGTTTTTTGCAGCAGCAATTTTTGCTGGGAACTAAACATGTGAAAACAGAAGTACTTTGTGAAGTGTTGAAGGAACAGGAGTTGGTTGTGCGGCTGGATCTAGATCTTTCTGAATTTCTAAACAAGGGCAGTAAAGAAATGGTGGTCATAATGCTTTGCTTTCTTGAAGTATGGCAGGAGCTAGGTGGTAACAAAAACAAAGGGGTTTTTAAGCCTGTGGATAAATATTGCTTTCTCTGAGTGGTTTTACTTCTTCAGTTCTCACATTTGGTAATTCTACCAGTTACCCATACTCCTGAGCCTAAATGTAGGCTAAAGGAGACCTGCTTTTTCAGTGTTATTTTCCTGTTTCAGGGTTTTAAGTCACTTAGATGGCAGCCTTTTCCCTTTTTGTTAAGTCACCTTTAACGAAATCCTCAAATAACTCGGCTTATGTTGATCTATTGTACCTCTCAATTACAGATTTTGTTTCCTTCAGGAAAAAAACCTGAAAAGGTTCTTGGGAAGAATCACCGGAAGAAGTGATTTCAGGGCAAAGTATGTGAAGAAGGAAAGTGGTCTGAATGAATGATTTAATGAGTTTATTTAGGATTGCTTTGTAGTTATCTTTACAACCTTTTGTCTCTCTGTGGTTTATTGTCTAGTGGTGGTTTCCTCTCTATGTGTGTGTGTGCGTAAGGGAGAGAGGCTCAGTGGTGTTTCTTGCTGCTGACTTGCAGGGGGGAGTTACTCAGGGCTTTGGGGTGCTGGATCTAGGCCATAAAACTTGCAATAAATTTTAAATGCTTGGAAAAGACTAAACCAAGTTCTGCATCTTGGATAGCAGTGCCTGTGAACAATGATTGCCTCTCCTGTAGTACCAGTTTTGTATCTCTGAAGCAGAAAGATGGTCTGGCGATGTGTACCTGAGTGAGCATGTGTGTGTTTGCCAGGGTTCGTGCCAGTGGCTGAGCAGTAGGTGCAGTGATGGGGACACTGTGTTACCCATGAAGGACTTTCCAGCTGTACTTGAACAAGAGAAGGTGGCAGCAGAGTTGTTGAGAAGACAAGGGAAATCTTGAGCTGTTCTCTTAAGTTTGTTCTCTCAATCTTTGACCCTCATTCCTGTGTATCACCTCTCCTGCAGGACATGAAATCTCCTGAGTGTTCAATATGCATGTTGACTGACAGATGCGAAGAGCTTCTTAATTCTAGAATGCACAAAGGGCAGATGATGATAAAGGCCGTTCTGTAAGAAGCTTATTCCTCAGGACAGAGGGCGGGGAGAAGTGCAGGAAGGGATTGCCAAGAGCTAGGCAGTGAGCGGTGGCTGGGGCTGGGCAGGAAGCTTGGGTGGCTCCTTCTGTATATCCTGATTGGTTTGGGGTAAAAAAGAAATCTCTCATGCTTTCCTTTGATTCATTTTTAAGTATTCTCTCAAAATACTGTCCTTAGCCTCAAGCAGGAATGAGATACAGCAATGGTACAGTATTGTCCACATAGTAGACAGCTGCTGGAATTTGTGAGGGAGGTGAGGTTATCCCAGCTCTGCTGCTAATTTGTTGCATGACCCCGATCAAGACATTTTACCTCAGTGTTTCTGTTTTTTTGCCACCTAGTCCTCTTCTATCTGGTTATAGATTGCAAGCTGTGTGTGAGTACATGTTGCTTACCTGCTGTAAGCACAGAAGGCCTTCATGCTCATTGGGACTTCTTGCAAGTACTCTGAAACAAATACGAAATAGTCCAGACAACATTTAGAGAAAGACTGAATACTAATCTCTTTACTGCCTGCTTCTTTCCATAGGGATGTTGTCTGTGTGATAAATGTTGTGTACTTGCTCTGTCCCTCCTGTTGTATTTATTCCAGTCTTAGCATCTTTTAAATTGCTGATAAGTGGGTTTTTTTAAATATAATTTAAATTGGCTTAAACCAAACCCATTTTCTAGTCCCCTGAGGTGTGAGTATGTACTTTCCCCCGTAGCATCACTGCAGTCTTAGGAGATACATGTGTAGGAGGACAAGGTGTCTAGTCCTGGAGTGGTTCAGGTGTTAGACAGGAGCCTTCAGGCACTGGGAGAGGTGAGCTCTCTGACCTCCTGTGGAGGGGACAGATACCTGCTCTGTATAAGGAATCTGGGCATGAAAAGGTGAGGCTTTTACATACAGAGAGGCTCTTTAAATCTTCCCTGGGGACTTAAATACACTACTTACAGCTGTTCCTTTCTCCGGATGACCTGTGTGGTTGCTTTCATGGCAATGAGGGCTGGTTAGGTAGGGATGAGATCTAGACACACAGTTTAGAAGTAGCAGTCGATGACTTTTAGGACAGAACTGCTTTGCAAATCAGTGGTGAAGGATAAAAATAGATTGATTTGGCATGGGGCATTACATGTGAATAAAGAAATCACAGATGAATAATGAGTGTAACCTTAGGCAGGCTGATCAGAAGGCTTTTCTTCAACCTGCATAGCTCTACCTTGTGTGCTTCTACTCTTGGACTCAAGGTTGACACCAGGTTCATACTCCAAGCCTTGTTAAACAGGGCACTTACACCAAAAAAAGCCCCAGTGAGAAGAAATGAAGAGAAGGGGATTGTAGCATGGTGAGTTTCTTGAAGCACTGAGGCGTGGCTTTCCTTCTCTGGTTCCTCTTGGCAGGGTTAACTGCGGGGACGGCTTTCTGCACCCTCTCTTTCAGTCTGTCTTCCCTGTGTCCAAGTTTAGTTTGAACATATGCGTTGTTTATAGAGTTCAGCAGGAGGTGATTTAGGATGGAACTCCTTGCTACGGCAGTTATCGGTATTAGAAACGCAGTGTTATGGCCTGTGTGTTTGACTTCTCTGGAGTCAGGAGTTATGCAGAGCTGCTGCAGTTTCATTGGAGGGGATACCCATCTCTGACACAAAGCTGTGGACTTTTAACTGTTGACTGTATTTAGGAGTGGGCCCAACTTGGGGCTGGGGCTGTGGAGAGGGAGCTTGGCAGGGCTGCAAAGAGAGCAGCCTTGCCAGCCCATGCCCTCATCCCTGTTTGGCTCTTGTTCTTGTCTCCTGCTTCTTGTGAGTGCTAAAGCCTGTGCGAAACAGAGGGGAAAGAGCCTTTCCTATCTGGGGAGTGATGATTAATGATGATGAACAGTGACCCTTATGCCGAGAGAATCGTTTGTTCCTACTTGATTTCAAACCCTTATATGAGGAACTGAAACGCTTTTTTTTTTTTTTTTTTTTTTTTTTTTTTTTTTTTTTACTACTTCTACTCACTGAACCCCTTTCTTTGCCTATATTCAGGCCCGGTGCATGGATTTGGAGAAGACCAATATATAACATTGCCAGAAAGTCAGAAGTTGCTTCCTTTGATCTCCACTGTTGGGACAGATTGATGGGGGAGCATTGCAAGTCCTCGCTTGTACCTAATCCTCTTGCAGATAGTTCTCCGTGCAGGGGAAGGTGAATTGGTTTCTTTTTCTACTATGAAGAAAAATATCACTGGACAAATTGCCTGTGTGGGAGGGCAAAAGCCCCCCCTGTGTAAAAGTCTGATATCTTGCCTGCTTTCTTTCCTTATGAAAAAGTAATGAACATCTGCAAATTGGAAAAATCTGTTCCTTGTGAAGAAGTGATCCTGCACAATTCCAGGTCCTGAGAGCTCAAGGAATGACTTCTTTGAAGCCTGCCCACACAGGATGCGTGTCTCTGCTGTGTCCCATAGGGCTCTCCTGCTTGTGGAGCTGGTCCGATTGACTCCATGTGCAGATGCTTAGGCTGGAATAAATCAGAATTGACTCTTTATGTGCCAGCAAACCTGTAGCTTGTTTGATGTCGCTTTTTCTTTTTTAAAATGTACATTCATCACATAATCTTCACAAACTTCGTTTACATCGCGAAAAGAATTCCCCACACCAAATCAAAATAGCATCACCACAACACTGACAAAGCTGGACAGTTTACACACTCCATTGTCCCTTCACCACATTTGTATCTCTGAAGCTCAGATGTTCTGAAGGTTTTGTGAAATCTAATGAAAATCTGAGTTGGGGCTGCTTTTACGTTGAGAATGATGGCTGAATAGGGAGAAGGAGGAGAAGTTGCTGCTTGCCATGTCTTTAGCCAGAGTTGATAAGGTTACATGTGCCTCTCCTCATCCCTGCAGTATTTTAGAAGAAATTGGACCTTGGTGTGGGGGTGGGGAACAGAAAATTGGGGGATCAGGCTAGCATTAAGTGAAGAAACAGAAGGTAATTATTTAATGCAGGTCACGCTGCAGAAGCTGGTAGGAAATTAACCCTCTATATATGCTCTTTTGCAGGCCACAGGGGCACTTGCAGATGTGTGCTCCTGTCAGTTCTGAGTTCCCTCACTATGGTTCCTGGTAGAGGTGCCTTTAATAGCCTCCCACCCACTTCCCCGGGGCTGTGCAACGGTATTTATGGCCTCCCTGGGACTGCCTTACTCCAGGTGCATAGAGAAGACGGCAGAGTGCAGATTCAGCACGTAGCCCCTGACAGCTGGGGCTGACGGGTCAGGAATGCAGTCCTGACAGCTGGAATCACACTGAAAGCAGCCAGCACGGTGGGGCGGCCAGGAGGGGAGAGCAGGCAGGAGAGACTGTGTGGAGAGATGGATGAACGCACGCGTGCAATGCTGTGTGCCGGCGCATGTGGAAAGACAGCCTGCAGGGACCCTGGGTTGCTCGCATTCCCTTTCTTCCACCTCTGTCCCTGTTCTGCTCCCTGTTCTCTCAACTGCCTGGGTCATGTTTAATAAATGTGTGCACACCACCCCTGTGCAACCATTGCAGTGACACCTGGCAGAGCCATTACTGCTGAGGCTCAGCATTTCCATCAGAACATCTCCCCATCCCACCTCTGCTTTTGTGCAGGTTTATAAATGTAATGTAATGATTCCCATAACTCAGGCATTCAAAACCTTTGGGCAAGTCGGTTTTTATCCTTGCCACTCATGCCAAGGTGTGTCATTCATAATTTGTGTTGTGGGAGGTTGTTCCCTGATGTTCTTTAGGTGGTTATCTTGAAATCAAATTGCCTAGAATTGGGAACTGCTTATTGCAGACTATGATGTTCTGGTCAGGTGTTTGGTTGGTTGGTTGTTTTTTGTTTTTTTTTCTAATTGGTTAGAATGTGAGGGCTTGATCAGTGGTCAAGCATAGCTCTGAATCCTTTTACCCCGTGAAAGCTGCTTCAGATTGAGCATTGACTGGAAACACCTTAAAATGTTGCAACAAGTTTGTGTGGTGCATTGCATGAAACCAGTTTGATGGTTTTGGAGTAGTTCCTAGAGGGTCAGTTAGGCAACTGGTATGAGTTTGCAATAGCGGCAGTGAGCAAGGCTTGTAAAACTTGCTGCAAGAGACGTGGAGACTTCTCTCTCAAGACAGAGATGTTCTGAGCTGCTTGTGTGTGGGAGCTTGGCTTACAACTGGTGCTTTTCCAGGTGGAGTATTTTCAGTCTCCAGGCTTGTCAAGAGAGTACTCTTTGCTAGCACTGAATGCTGTGGGCCAGAAGGCTCAGGCTGGAGAAGAGGGAGAGAATAGAAAAGCTTCTTTTAAAATAAGAATGATTAAAAAAAGATTTTAAAAGTGCATATTCTTTGTGCGCGTACAAAAACAGGGGGAGGCATTAGGTAGGTGAGGGACAGATACCAACTGTGAAGCGGAGTGGTTTTGTTGTTTGTGTGCGTTTGTAAGTTAAACATCCCCCGAAGTTAATTCCATCCACCAGTCTTCAGCCCTCCCCCTTCCAGACCAACAACAAAAACCCCAACTCCCGGAAAAACAAACAGGCAGAGGAGCCTGGGCCAAAGCCAGACCTTTGCATGTCATGCTCAAGTGCAAAATGACTATTTCACAGCTGTTGTTATAAAGCCCTGAGATGAAGGCTTTTCAGTGGAAATGCTGACAGCCCCTCAAGTACAATAGTATACTGTAATTAGTGTTCTGCGTTTAATGTGCCAAACGAAGCACAGCAGAGCTAAATGTAAAACTTCAAGCCTTTGTTTTTCTGCAGCAGTAACAGGAGATCAGACAACGTGTTCAGGTGGTGGATTAGAGCCTACAATGTGTGCGTTGGTCCCTGGAGGTTGAACGTGCTTTTTTGCAGTGGGGCTCAGGGGCAGCAGGAGGGATGTACAAACAAGGTCAGCTGTAAGATTTGCTGCTCTGTATCAAATTTCACTGATATAAGAAATAGTTTTTCTTAAATGCTGATGCTGACATGTACAGCTACGATGCATTTTCACGTATTGAATGCCAGAGTGTGTTGATAGGACTTTGCTGTGTTGCAGCATGGAAAACTCATGTGCAGCAGTGCTGAAAACTCTGGGAGCAGATAATAGGCAGAAGGATGTGAAACCCACAGTGCTATTGTAAAACTCAGGCCTGATGTTGGAGCTCCCTGTGTCAGTGTATTGCCAGGACCAAAGAGTATTGGGGTCACAAGTCGAACTGTAAAAGCATTTTTTTTTACTTTTTTTTTTTTTTTTTAGGCAAAAGAACTGATGATTATGTAGCCACTCCTCAGACAAGATGGTGACTACTTACTTGATGTGCTAGGGGAAGCTTTCCAAGGTAACCCTCATGGGTTACATATCTCCAGGATTTGTGTGTCCACTGCTTTCTCAGGAGTGCATGACTTTGCACATACATTATTAATATGACTACATTCAGGCAGGAGAGGGATGGGGGCAGCTCCATTGTGCAGTGGATGATAGATGAACTCTGATGGATGTTGTCTTTTCATGCTGACTCGATGCTGCTAGTTAATTAAATGGATTCAAACCTTAACTGTGTTATACACAGGCCCATGGGAAGGCTTTTAAAATAGAACTTGTCTGCATGTGGACATTTATTGGAGTAGCCATTCTGGAATAGAATGGAATAATTGTGCTGCAAGAACTCTCTCTGAGGTTGCTCTTGTTCATGAATAAGTTTTCACAAAGGCATGGGGAGGAAGGGGAAAGTTGAAATCAAAACTGTTGATTCAAGAATAGGATTTCCTTTTCCGTAGGGGAGCAGAGAGAGGAGAATGGGGAATAAGTTTCCAGGTGCAAAGCAGCAGGAGTTCTTATCCATGGCTTTGTTGAGCAGGGTGACCTCTTTGCTGCTGCCTGTAAATGATCTTAGATGTCAAAAAGACAGGTTGAATGTAATACATTAATGGGAAAAAAGAATGGAGAACAAAAGAGAAGGCTGTATTATTCTGCTCTGTAAACACTTGCTGTGACCACACCTTGAAAACTGTATGTAGACTTGGTGTTTCCCCTTCATCTGAGAGGGGATATAGCGGACCTGGAAGGTGGTTCACAGAAAAGCATTGGAGCTGATCAAAGATATGAAATGGCTTTCAGGAGAGCCATAAACTGAGTAAGTGAAGACTCCTATACTTGGAACACAGATGACTCGGGGTGATAGCATAGCTCCTTACAAAATCATGAGCCACCTGATGATGGTAGGTGGGGACTGACTATTCACTCTCTTCCTGTACAAGAACTAGGGCACATCAAATGAATCTAATAGAAGTGAGGTTTAAAACAAGCACTGAAAGATGGTTCTACTTGTACCAGACTGGTGAAATTCTTTGTCAAAAGATGTTGTGAATACTAAGCTTTTATAGACATGGTGGATAAGATCATAGTAGAGAACTCTACTGAAATAAGTTAAAAACTGAGAGTATCTATTTTGAGACTGGGAGATTGACAGGAGGTGAGAAAGACTCAAATTTGCTTTCTCTGCTCTTAAATTTTATCCATGCGTTTATGATACTGTTCTTCCTGATTTTTCTCATTCTCTTACGGCCGCAAATGGAAATGGGAACCAGGGCTCAATACTGGTGTTTGATCCAAGATGGCCAATCTCATGAAGTCTGGAACAGACATCTTGCTTGGTGGACATGGTTTTCCCAGGCTGTAGCCTCCTGCCTCATGCCACATGTACTGGGACATTTGGGCAACCCTGTACAGTAACACCAGTTTTCTCCCCTCAGTGGTCTTTTTGAGCATTGGAGAGTTGGATGTGTCCTCTCAAATGCTTTACTGCCTTATTTTCATGCTTAAATAAATTGTGTTTTTAGAGAATTATTGTTTTTTTGGGCCCAGAAGAAAATGTGAATAGTATTAGAAGGCAGGAAGTGAGGTGATTGAGTCAGAAAACTCTTTAATTTCTTGAGCATATGAGTATGGGGAAAAGGGGCTGAAATAATTCTGAACTCCTACCTAGTCTTTTGCTGACCTGGGGAGGGTGGTGGGGTGAGTAGCAGCATCATTCAACCTACAGCTGAAACTCTTTGGGAGATGCCTGGTGTTAAAAATAGCATTCTCTTGAATTCTCCTTTTCCTCTCTTTCTTTAAGATGAAGCCACACTGCAGAAGTCTGCTGATGGGCAGGCAGGCACAGACATGGGAGCTCCTACCCAGCAGCGGTGGCTCAGCACTGTTTTAAGTGCAGGTGTAGGGAGAGCACCTGTGAGCTCAGGTCAGGCAGGAGTGGCACTGTGACTAGGTTGCCCCCTTTGACACCAACTTTGGTGGAAATTATTACTGTACTGGGTGTGTTTACTACTGCTTTTTAACAGCATGCTGCCTAGATGTGCAGGCCACTGTTTGCCTCCTGTACCTCCTGTGTGGCTTTGCAGTGTAGGTGATCCCAAAGGGATGCAGACCATGGGAAGGAGGAGAGTGTGTGCAGGGGGGTGATGTTGGGCTAATCCTTCAGGGATTTCTGTGTTGTCCTTTTAGCACGTGGAAACAATTGCTTGTGGTAACTTCCTCAAAAAACCATAAAGAGCTCATGCAAGTACGAACCTCCCTCTGTAAGAGCTGGGAGCAGCTGGTTGTGCATCTGGTTTCCTGAAAAGATAAACAAAGCTGGTGGGTGCTGTTTTAGAGCAGCCTTTCCGAAAGGATTTTCTGTACCTCAGTGGTAAGGCAGAGGTGGCATGGCTTTGTCACAAAAGCGTGGGCTTTCCCCTTGTGCTTTGTGGACCATGCCCGGGGGAAGCAAGAGCTGCTGTTGTTGCAGACATGTCCTTTGACTTCCAGGTGGGATTGGGCTGCAGCAAGGCCCCTCTCCCTGGGAGGGCCTGACTGCCATGAATACCTGCCAGTACCTCAAGTCCTGCAATTCAGGACTCTGCTGGTCTGGTCCGGTCCTACCAGATGTGGGAACTGTCTAATGATCTTGGGATCTGATGTGGAAGGAACAGGGTAAGTGATCTGCTTAGGCACTAAAATTTCTTTACATGTTTGTGCAACTCTAAGCAGCCAAGTTTAGATTTAAGCCTGTAAAATGGGTGAATATCAGGTTTTGCAAGACAGATATAAGCTGCACAGCTGATTCTGTTTTTGATACCTAAGAATGTGTATTGAGCCTTGAAATTTGAAAAAAAGTTGACCTTAAAGAATGGAGGTGGGGTGGTTACAGGTAGCATAGTGGCAATGCAAAGCAAACTGCAGAAGCATGTTGTGTGTGGATTGATTCAATAACACTTGCAAATCACACAGAGAACCTTGACTGAAAGTGCCAAATACTATTAATAGAAGCCTTGAGATGAAGCAACAAGTGTGGATAGCCAGCTTCTTCTCTGTGCCTCTAATTTAGGCGCACAAAATGACAGGTTTAATCTTGCAGTTGTTTCCAGACTGAAATGAAGGTGGTGAGGTGGCCCATTGATTGCCTGTGAAGGTCTGAGCAAGCAGTGACATGTCTGACGACTGTGGGAAGCGAACTGGACCAACGTGGGAGGTATTGGTAACGAACACAGTGTCTCAGATCTGCAGGGGAACTCTCGAGGTCCTGTGGTTAGCTCATAGCAGACTTGGAAAGGTCTATCAGGGAATTTGTTCCTGATTGGGATGTGCTGGGAGACTTGTACGAATGGCAGTGGTTATGGCTGCGTAGGACTGGGAGTCACTTGCCACGTGACGAAGTGGGTTCCCACCTTGTAAATTGTAACTTCAAAAGTGGGGTAATGGCAGACATGTATCAACAAGTTTGCCTTTTTTTGACAAATCTTAATTCCAGATAAGGAAGTTAAAGTTGGTGTACTTCTGTCCTGATTAACTATATTTAGTAATTTCTTCATTTTAGTTGGCAAGTTGAGAGGAATCCAGTTTATACTGTGTTGTTGCCTATTGTTTTTTCCTCTCTGAAATTTTTTTCTTTCTTCTGTCAAGTTTTGTGACAACTGACTATCTCATGCCCTTATGTCACCTAGTCTGGAGGTTGGTCATGGGGATAAAGCTGTGGTATATTGTGGGCACGGTTATGGGAGTGGAGCGCACAGGTGTCGTAAGACCAAATTTTAAATTTGCGTGTACTCCTTTTCAAAGCAAGTTGGTTTTAATACTCAAGAATTATCATGTGGAGGCGTGGTAAGAGTGTCCATTGGATAGGCTCATGGGGTTGCCTTTCAGATTCTTACATTAGGAAGGTTCTGAAGGTAAGGCTAGGAGCCAAAGAGGAGGAGTCTTTTTCAGAAAGTTAGTTATGAGTCCCTGGACCCAGGTATCTGTTGCTGTGGCACTAGGTCTTTTTCTAATGGAACGAGTGATGTGTTGGAGGTCAGAAGATGCTCGCTGGCAGTAGAATAATTGGACACAAAGACTGAGCTACTCCTTTTGTGTCAAGCTACTGTATGCTGACCATAGGAGAAAGGTAGACTTTCCACCTCCTATCATTGTCACAAATAGTCTATTGGCAGATGGCATGAGGCCTCCACAGACCCTAGAGTGAGAGAGTAAGCTGGAGCAAGTGCAACCTTTTGCTGTTGATAGGGTGAGAGTGCCAATATAAGTAAGTTGGCGCTCTGGTTTGGTTTCTCTCCCTCTTAAAAGCTAGGAGGGGGCAGATTTTTCCCCACTGCAGTACAGGGTGGGTTTTGGAGGTGCAGCTGGGTTGATCTAGTTGCCAGTAAAAGGGGACAATTTTTTGCTTCCTGGCTTTGAGATCCCTGTGGCTTCCCCAGGCTAGCAAACAGAAAACAAAAACTACAGCATGGTTTTCTGCTGGTTTGGCCTGCTGGCCAGGCAGTTGCCATGCCAGTGCTGGCGCGAGGGAAGTGGTGGGGGGTGTCATTGGGCTGAGTGGGATGTGGGAGGAAGAAACTGTCCCCTCCAGAGCTGGCAGCTGTAAGATTGGTTCAGCTGTGCTGTCAGACTGCACACTGAGAGGCTCGATAGACAACTTTGAAGAGCAAAAAATGTACCTGTTTGTGAAAGCAGGTTGCTGAATTGCTGCTGAATAGCTGCACAGTCAAGGTCAAGTAGTGCCTTTTAGGATAGTTGCAATTACAACCAGCCTGAGCTAAAGCCTGTGCTGAGCAGCATAAGCATGGTGTTGCTAAATTGATGTTTGCTGACAGTGTCAAGTAATTGGTGTCTTATCTAGATGGAAGCACTTGAATGGCACGTCTCTTCCACTTCCTCCTTTGCTGTCAAGAATGCCGTTTCTATAGGAATTTAAATCTCTCTTAGTTTGATGGGTTGGGAACTGCTGATACCAGCTGGAATCTCAGCAGTAGAAGCATTGCGTCCTTCTTTCTGTGCATTTGTGAGGCTGCTTTAAAAAGAAATGTGTTTTGAAGTATTAACAAGCCTAGAAGAGTAGCTATCCTCCTAGCCTCCTGCACTCCACCCCCTCCCACCCCACCCCTCATTTTTGTTCCAACATTAAGTTGGAACAAAACTATTTCCTTTCTTTACTGGTGGATTTGTAAATACATTTTTAATTGTACTTTCTTATATTTAACATAAATCCAGTGGAGTTTTGTAAAAGCCACATTTCCAGAGATACTCATTTTACAAGGAAAGGGGCAATTTGGTGTTCTCTCATACTGTCTCAGAGTATCTGGGGTTTATTATTACTAAAAGGAAAAAAAAAAAGACAAATTGTTCCAGAGACTGGGATATGAAATCTTCCACTTTCCATGTCACTGCTTTGAAGGCAGGCCAAATTTGAACTAGCTGAAGCAAGGATGGCTCACTTTAAGTGGTGGCACGTCAGCCCTTCTTTCATGTGTTGAAGCAAGGTAGTTCTCTTTGTGGGGTTACTTCTGCCACCTTCTCTAGCAACCTGAGCCATGAGCTCAGTGAGACCTTGTTTCTTCACCCTACAGCTGAATTCCTTAGGTCTGGTAAGCTGGGTGGTCAGGGTGGCATGGGAAACCTGCCTTTTGTGCACCATGTTGGTGTAAATACAAGATGTTCATCTTCAGGGCAGCTATTAAAGATAGTAATAATTATTACATTAGTAACTTCTTATGCCGCGTCCATGCCCTTAAGGCCTTAACCAAATATAACTTAAGATGATGATGATGATTAAAAACAGAAGACTGTGACCCAGTAAAATCCTTGAGTTTGGCAGGGACAGCAGTGCTGAGGAAGAATGTATGCATCAAATATATAATAAATAAAATCAAGCTGTGCAAATGTAAAGGAAAGAGAATAATTTTGTGTCGGTCAAAACAACCCCAGGGCTGAGAACTGGTTTGTGCTCAAAGGTTGAATCCTTTCATGCCACAGACCAGATTTTCTGCCATGTAATCCCACTTCAACCTTTTGCTTTGGGGTAGTTGCTAAATTCTGATGCTTTCTCTGCCAGGGAGTGCTCCCCAAAATATTGTGTCATCTCTGTCTGTCCCTGTCCCCTCCCATTTTGTTTTTGCATTTCCCGGCTTCTTGCCACAGAAGCCTGGCTATGAATCTTTGTGTCTTCCAAGTAGCTCTTCCCAGTCGCATTTCTTTTCTTTCCTAAAAATAGTTGAGATCTTTACTCAGGGGGGGAAAGCGAGGATTTGGATTACTGTCTCCTGCATGGGTATGCGGGCTTTTGAACCCAGTCATGTAAACTATTCTGTCTCTTGAGATTCCTGGGAGGGGGGATGCCCTGGTCCACTGGATGTGGTTTCCAATTCAGGCACTGTGGGGAAAAATGGACTATTCAGTTCCTAGGAATATGAGTCTGGGACCAAGCTGAATGGAGGAGATAAAGAGAACGGGTCAACCTGGAAATGATTTTTGGGGAAAGAGCTTTGGAGAAAGTGGATTGCTACTCTTGCTGGGAGGGTGGGAATCAGTGGGCAGTAAATGTGTATTCCAGCTGCTCACCAGTACTATCTGCTGCTTGCAATCCTCTGTCTTCACAATGCTTTGCAATGCTCTGACATAGAGTAATCAACAGATTGGTAACTCCCTTCTCTGTACCCCAGCAGTTTTTACTGTGCCTATATTAAAAACTGAGTTGAGTTGCTTCTGTACCTGGGTGCTTGCCAGTGAATTCCTAGGAGCTGTGATTCTTCTCAGTGCCAGTGTGAACCAGACCATCAGCATCTGTGCATGGGTCCTTTTGAACTTCACTTGTGTTTCATGATACTTCTTGTTTTCTTTTTCATATGCACTAGGTGACTTTGGAGAAGGTGTTGGGGATAACTGTGTCGGGAGGCAGAGGATTAGCCTGCGACCCCAGAACTGGCCTCGTTGCTTATCCAGCAGGGTGAGTCACTAACCACGTTCTTCAAAGTTAAGAAAAACCAAGGAACTGATGCATCAACATAAATATTCAGGGCGTTTCCCCTATCGTCTTCTATAGGGACGCTATTTACTGTTCTTTAGTCTTTTAACATGAGAGAATGATGAGACTCAGCACTGTTAGTGTAACTGGCAAGGAAGAGGGATTGCATTTTACCTGTTAAGTTTTAACGGGAGCCCTTTTAATGGAACCCCTCTTCTTCCTCTTGCTCTAAGCTGGGAATTAAATACCTTGTGGACTCTAACTATGCTCTTTAGTGTGGTGACCTTATACGTAACTCAATGTGATTTTCCGGTCCATGAGTACCTAATAGAGCAGGTGATGCTTTCAGTGACTTTACAAAAGCCATCTTGTAGGTGCCCTGTAATTTATGACTTCTGATGTTCGTCATCCAAATGTGGAGAAAGATTTCAGCCTGGCAGCCCCTTGTGTGTGGGTCCTCTGGAGTGCAACACATTGATCAACTGCAGTCTAAGTCCAAACAGAGATACTCCTAAGGAGACTGTTGAACAGCAAAAGAGCTACTTAGAGGGAAACAGCTGAGGGCTGGAGAGGTGGCTTTGAGTTGCAGGTTTAGCAAAATCATAGCCATCTGGGGCCAGATCCTGATCTTGCTGAAGGTAGAGCTCACCCAAAGGGTACATGTCTGTGGAGGAGCAGAGCACATCAGAGTTGCTGGTCTGTGGGATGGGACTTGTCTGAAAGAACATAACCCCTGAAAAATTTTAAAGGGACTGTGAGAAATGAAGGTAAAGGTTTCATAATGGATGTCATTTTGAAAAAGCTGGGGAGGAAAAACATTCTACCCTGCCAGTGGGAGTGTAGCTGTTGAAATGGGGTATATCTATGACTTAGATGAAAATATATTATACTGTAGTGCCAATAGATTGGGAAGACAGAAGAGTGACTCTTCAGAAAAAGCCTTTGGTGCCTATTGTTTGGGAATATGTGGGGATACTCCAGCTGGCTGGGTTGCAGAAGTCCATATGAGCTTGGCTCTTCCTCTGAGTTTGTTTATTCTGCTGGTCAGCAAGCTAAAGGAGAGAAGGGCAGTATCCCCAAGTGGCGTTTCATAGACATAGTATTAAGACATGAAAGCTGGAATTAGCAGAAAGGAACTTCCACAACAATTATAGATGATGTTTTCAGGCGTACAAGAAACAGGGTAGCGGCACTTAAGTATTCTGTGGCCAAAAAGAGAGATGGAGTCAGTAAAACGGACTAGAAATTTTTGCCCATCCTGGTGGTATCGTAGTTCACAGAATCACAGAATTGTTATCACTAGGAGGAACCTCTTGAGATCATCTAGACCAACCCCCATGCTCGAAGAGGTTGCCCAGGATCATGGCCAGGCAACTTCTGAATATGTCCAAAGGTGGAGACTCTACAACCTTTCTGGGCAGCATGTTCCAGTGTTTGACTACTCTCATGGTAATAAAAAAAGAAGTGGGGTGTTTGGTTTTTTTAGTATTTCTTTTGTGTTCAAATGGAATTTCATGTGTTTTAATTTCGCCTGACTGCCTCTTTTTCTGTCAGTGGGCAGTCTGTTAAACTGCAGACAACTCGAGATCCACATCTGTGCTTGACAGCATCCTTTATACTTGAGCTCTTTGGAGCCAGGTAAATATATTCCAGTGTGTGTTGCCTCTTCCCCCAAATGACACTGAATATGTTCACACTTAGAGAGAGCAGGGAGAGAGAGAAGAAAACAAGTGCAGTAAACAGATGTTTTGGACACTTGCATAGCTATAGATAGATTTGTTTTGTTAATAGCGATGTCCTCTGATGAGCTTGTGCATGCCTAACATCTATTTAATCAAGCTTAAGGACACCTGGGGATTCTTTCAGGTAATTAAAAGGTTATGTGGTTCCTTAGGGCTTTACAGGGGAATTCCTGTTCTTACTTGCTCGTGGTAGCATCTCATGGCCTGGGCAGGAAATCTATGGAGTATCTCAGGTGTCTGTTGTAATAGTTTAATGGCCTGTATGACCTGCTGCTTTTGTGCCCCGGCTGGCCTGTGTTGTGATGCTGTTGTGATTTTCTGCAGTCAGGACTAACTAGCATTAGTTTAGGAGTCAAAACATGAGAGGGGTACTGGTGTAGACCTTCCTAAGTTGATGCAACTTCAGTTTGTCGTTGTGTTTTTTTTTTTTCCCCAGTGAATTTGTCTTGATTTTCAAGAATCCTGGCATTTCTGGTACATTGGCTTTATTTTGTTTATTTTTGTTTCTGTTTCTTTGAATTTACTTGACGCAGAAGCTTCTTACATGAGGCTGATGTAGCAGACTGGGTATGGCTCATGCACAGTTGGTTCATGACCTGTCCATACAATTTAGTCATCTTCAACTGTGCTCCAGGTATTCCAGTGATTTCCTCAGCCCTCTGTTCATGTACTGAGGTTTTGCAATCCTGACATGCAGATGCTTTGCTCCTCCAGTCTGTCCTACTCCTAAAAGCCGAATTTATGTAACAACTCTGTGTTTTCCTAAGAACACTTTCAACATACCTAGATTAATTTGGTTGAGATCAAAACAGTTGCCCCAGGCATCCTGACTTCATCCATACCAGGCATACGATCAACTATGTGAATGAGACTTCTGCATGAGAATCTGTGGTGTTCTTTGAGCAGAATCTTAACTCTGTTCTCTGGTTTGCCTAAAATAATTTAAAAAAAAACACAATACAATTGCTTTTCTGAATTTTTTCTTTCCTGGAGTTTTTGAATCTCCCAAGAAGTGTCTGAATCTCCTGAAAGAAGCAGTTCACAATGCACCCCAAGCTCATTTGAACTCCACAGTGGTGCCAAAGAACTGACTGTTAGATTATTATTTCTTATTCTTCTCACTGGCTTTTGAGCCTTTTATCCTTTCTTTTCTATGACCCTAATGAGACTTTCTCTCTGGCAGTGTGTGACAGCAGCTTTGCTGACCCTGATGCTGTTTTGGTGGGGATGCTTGTGTTACAGGAGGCTTTTTCTTCATGTCTGCCATAAAGGCTAAATGCATCAAGTGCTGCAGATATTCTAGGCACCACTTTCATATAAGGCTGTTGTCTTGGGAGATAAGACAACATAGGAGAGAAAATTACATCCTCTCTGAAAGTCTTAGATTGGCTGCCTGCACTTTCCTGTTCTTACCTTGGCAGTGAAATACACTGGAAGTTGCTTAATTTGATCTCTGTTAGGGTTATATGCAGTGAGTAACAAAGTTAATTTTGTGGGAGGAGTGAGTGGGATGGAAATGTACTGATTTTTTTACTTCTTGTGGCAGGACTGGTGCTCTGTCCTCTTTTTTCTTTCAGATTTTTTTTTCCCCCTTTGCTTTTTCCTTGCCCTTCTCTCATTTTGTTTTATTGGTGATTTTTTTTTAGTAGCTAGTTGAGGTTGTGTTTCCTAGAAACAAGAAGGGAAACAAAGCTAAGAAAATCCTCTGGGGATGACTAGCTTAAAAAAGGGGAAAAAGAAAAAGGGG
>NW_020799101.1:40666716-40736382 GCF_003259725.1 Athene cunicularia | reverse complement strand
GGGGGGGACAGGGGGGAGGAGGAAATGTCTATCCATGTAAATGCTAGACCAGCTGCTCAGATAGCTTGAGTCAGCTTATCTGTTTTTTGGCTTTGGGGTTGTGTTTGCTGTTGTTTTTAAGCCTTGTAGGTTGGTGTGACTGGCTGATTTATTTTGCTTCTCTTTATTCTTCTTTCCTTGGCTCTCAGTTGGTCATGATAGCTGGTTGTGAACCTGGTCTTCATGTGAGGCACTAGCCTGCTTGAGGGAACAGCCTGTGCTTTTTCTTCTGTAGGAGCAGGAAAGTAGTGCTTCATGCTGTTCGGTGTGCAGTGTCTTTTAAACACCCTTCTGGTATGTTCTGGCTAGCTTAAGCCTCTTTCTAGCTCTGCTCATCAATTCCCAGACAGCCTGATAGAAGTCAGGGATTTTTCACATTAGCGTTCCTTGCTGGGGAAATTGGTATTTGATACATAGCGTGTGTGATGAGTTGATCAGTCTTGACCTGCATATTATTCCCTCCCTTCAGCTCTTGAGCATAGCTCTTTACATACAGCAACTTCTGCTAATGGCAGGCATGGATTTAATATAGTGAATCCTCTTTGAGACCTAGTGTAATGAATTTCTTAGCGTTTCTTTCAGAAATTACCGTAGCTAGTAAAGACACAGCCCCCTGGCTAACTCTGTGTGTGTGCAGTATGTTTGCTGAATAAATGATTTGGATGCCCCCATATTCTGTACCATTTCAGAATGAATCACCCTTGTTTGTACATAGGAAGGGAGGGACAACAAAAGGAGGAGCTATATGATTACAGTTAAGATAAATATATTAAGTCTTTTCTCCTGCTGCTTTTTGCTGCAAGATCTTACTGAAGAGCTAGGCTTGATCTTGCTTCAGCTTTATCAGCTTGAGGTTTTTTTGAGATAGGTCAACTAATACTCAGAAACGAATAGTGGTATGATGTGTTCAAATCCAGAAAACTGCACAGCTGTCTGGCTCAGGTTTTATGTTACTGCTACTGTGCCGTGCACATTGGATGACAGTGCAGCCGCCTCTCATGTGCCGATCTGCACTGCAGCAGAATTGAGCAACGCTCTCCTCTTCTCCTTTCACAGTGTCTCCCACTGTACCACTCCTCATCCTTGGCTGATTTGCAGTACTGAGTTGAAGCCTCTTAACTGTCAGCCCTTTTGAGTCATACCCCTCCTGACTCCCTGCCTACTGATCCAGGGAGGTAAGTGTCAGGTCTGGCACTGTCAGGGCAGTGACCATGGTCTGTGTCACAGAGAAGGGAGGAAGGGGATGAGCACAGCAGGAAATGAGTGAAATTGGTTTTAATCCAGCCAGGAGTCTGCTCAGCACGTGTGGAGCTGTCTGACATAATTGAGTGGTAAATCCCACTGGAAGCTGAAAGAGTGAGGATTTTTCTTTTCCAGAAGTGGCTGTTGGCTTGTTCCCAAATACCTCTTTCCAGTTCCGGTAGATAGGCTGTTAGGCTAAGTGGTTTCCAGCCCATCCACATGTGGAGGCTCTTGGAAAGTTTTAATCATAATTTTCCATCATTATATAGATAGATTACTGCACAACATAATAAATTATCAGTTTAGAACAATCTCCCTTTACCTTAAGGTGCATATAACCCACAATGGAAGAATAACATTTAGGATAAACGTTGTGTGACTTTACCAGGCATGATGTTGTCTTGCTCTTTCTTTCCTCTTTAAAGTGGAAGGTTTTGGTTAGTGGGGTACAGGAATGAAATGTGAGAGGCAGATCCAGTAGATAACTGCTGGTGAATGAGGCAAAATGCTGTTCTGAACTGGGATCTTTTTAAGACTTACCATCACTGTGCCCAGGTTAGAATTGGTGTCTACATGGACAGTGAAATCCTAATTTGTAAGATGACAAGTATTCCGGCCTTATTTCAGAGCATATTTTTCTGAACTAGATCATTTTGCTTGGACGCCGCAATGGTAGTTGCCTTTAGAAAACTGTAGGTACACAGAAGGAACCAACTTCTTGATAGACCCAGTGTACCTTTTGGTATATGTGCAGTTTGTGCAAAGCTCTACTGCTCTATGCAGGTACAGTTCTTCACTAATTTTTCCCTAGCATAAACGCTAATGCTGTTGGGCTATATCCCAAATGCAGCTTGAATGGGTACATTGAAATACTCAAACTGCTGGCTGCCAGTAGATAAATCCAATTCTGATGCTGCTGGCTCCTTCAAGTTTACTTTACCCAAACCTTTGAAGAAGAATTTCTGGGCCTTCTTTGTATGTTATTTTCTAAAGGAGAATCCTGCAGTGTTGTAAAGACTGTAGAAACCTACCCTAAAATTAAGAGACGTTCTCATCTGTGATTCAAAGCAAATTTCCACATCTTTGGCCACACCAGAGGCAGCTTGCTTTGCCCTCTTTAAAACGCAACAGTTTCCTTTCAAGGGTTAGATCTCATTCCCCTTCTTATCTCCCAGGAATCTGGACTGTTGTTAATGCATTTCTTCTGTGAGGCCACTGTGCTTGTACATGCCATCTAGAGAGATTTTTCCAGCTGGTACAATTGTGGTGGTGGACCCGGAGACAAAGATAAGAAAATCCCCTTCACAGAGATTATTAAACACAGTTTGAACTGAAGAGCTGTGACTGCAACTGGGTTCAAACTGGGCTGTTACAACCAAACCAAGCACTTTTTTTCTGTGCCAAGAGGGAACACCACCAGGTTTCAGTGTCCTGAAAGTGTCCAGAAAGATGATGAAAAGTAGCCAAATCCTTCCCTCTCTTTCCTTCCCCAGCAACAGTATATTTCTCAGACAGAAGCAAGGATACTTTGTTTAACTCTTAAATCTCCCTGTTTTAAATAACCCGCTGGAGAGAAAAGAGCATATCTCCACTGAGACATGAAGGCCTGAAGTGTAAAATACGTCTTTCACTTCTTGTTTTTATTAATGTAGATTAGACATGGAGGGTGGTCTGAAGAAGGCTGATGCAGTCTTCGTTTCTGGCAAGTGAGTAAACTCTTTGCACTTGGGACAAGAGAATGGAGATCCCCTTTGCAACAGTGCTTTATTCTCAGGCCAAAGAATCGTAGCTTTGATGTTTTAATTTGCAGAGGCGGATTTAAGGGGGCTATGGCCTCTCCCCTGCTCCTTTGCTGTTGGCCTGTGAGATTCACAGGTAACAATCATGCAGTCCGGGAACACTTGTCCTCTTCCCATCTAGGTATCAGCTGGGTCCAGTCCTGAATCCCCATCATTGCACTTCAGAGAGAGGAGACCCTGCCTGATGGAGTAGGTGCGGTCTTACTCATCTGAGCTATTTCCACATGCTAGACAAGAATTTCTATATTGTTTTTTGCTTGGTCTCCCTTTTTGTGAGTGCTGGAGACTCTTCCACATTGAATCCATGTCTCTCTAATAAAACTGCACCTGAAAAGTACAGTTGTTGACTGGTTGTGTATTGATCCATTTCAGCTGTGATCTCACTTGGTTTGGCAGGAGAGGAGATGAAGCAAACAAAGCAGTACTAGTGATCACCTAGAGCTGTGGGCAAACTCCTCTCATTTAAGTCCTTAGCAGAATGGAGTCAAGCCTCTCAAATCGACTTCTAGGCAGTTGCGGGGGGGGGGGGGGGGGGGGGCTCTTGTTGTCATGTCTAATTAATTTAAAATATTTACCTGTGACAAACAACTGAGGATGTAACATTTGATAGAATCTTAAATAATGAGCAAAGCTAAAGACCTGCAGCAAACCTGACACCCAGCAAAAAAGAGAGAAAAACAGGATAAAACCTCAAAATAGCTGGGCAGAAAAGCTTCGTACTAAACCAGGGGGAGACTGTGTCAAGTCTCTGCCCAGAGTGCTTCTGTGTGTGCTGCATGTGCTGAAGACTGCAGGATTGGGTGTTGTCAGACTGCTGGAGAGGTGGTGTTGGGAGCACGAGCTGAGAGCTCAGCTGCTGGCTGCGGAGGTGGTTAATACCATCTTCACCAGCAGTGGAGTAGGCTGAAGATCTTGTGGTGGACAGTGGAAATCTTGTTGGATGCTTGACTTCAGCCCCTGTGTGACTTTGTACCTTGTGTCACACTTGGTATTGAAAAACTAGTCAGGGCAGTGCTGATGTTTGGCTTTGTCAGCTCCCTTTGAGACAAGCTGCTGTTTTGCTCTACATGGAGCTTCTGGTTACTTCTCCAGCGTGCCATACACTAATCCAGCCTTCAAGTTACAAGGGGTGTGTCACTGTTCTGTAGCCAGCTGCTACAGCCTCGGGACAAATAGAGATGAAATGTGACGCTTTGTCCTCACAGTTACTATTTGAGGATCTGGCAGCAACAATATATCTGATACGGCATCCTCCCTCAAGCCACCAGGTACCAATATGCCTGTTTATCGTGTCTTTCCACAGAAGCCACACGGTATGAGCCCATTCTCCCCAAATGCTTCCTCTGTACACCTCATCCTGTCTGGGGTGAGCCTGTGCTCATCCGTGCTTCCTCCTTTCTGTCAGGTACTTGTAAGGGGCTGGACTCTACAGCTTTGCTCAGCCTAGAGGTGTGCTGCTGCATGCTGGTGTCGCTGTAGAAACCCCCCAAGTGAGGAGCAGCAACCTGTACTGACTCTTGGAGCCCTTCAGTACATTCTCTCTAGGCTCAGGGATGAATCCAAGTTCAAGTCTGGTGATCCTTGGTATCAGAGTTTGCTGCTGTTTAATAAAAAAAACCACAATGCAACCAACCAACCAACCAAAACCACCTCAAACAAACCCCCGAAAGCCACAACAGGAAGCCTTGGCCTGTTTAGATTGCCGGATGGTTTGTGACAATGAGATTGAACTGAGAATTTTTCAAGGGAATGGTACAATTGCAATGAAACATTCTGGGAAACATTTCACAGATTTGTTCACCAGGAATTCTGTGGAGAGAGGAAGTGTATGAGAAGGAGCAGGTGCCTTTTCCCAGAAGAAACTGCCTGAAAACACCTCCGTGGGATGGGGGCAGTCCTGCTTTTTATTGAGCAGAAAACTGACTTCAGTTCAGAGATGAGCTGGTAACTCTATTCCTCCTTCCTCTCCACGCCATCAAAATTACAGAGTTGGGGGCAAGAGAACTGTATAACAGTTTGAGTTGGAAGGGACCTTTAAAGGTCATCTACTCTACCTGCCCTGCACCAAGCAGGGACATCTTTGACTAGACCAGGTTGCTCAGAGCCCTGTGCGGCCTGACCTTGAATGTTTCCAGGGATGGAGCATCTACCACCTCTCTGGGTAGCCTGTTCCAGTGTTTTACCACCCTCATTATAATTTTTTTTTTTCCTTTTATCTAGCCTAAGTCTATCCAATTTTAGTTTAAAACCGTTATCCCTTGTCTTATTACAACAGGCCCTGCTAAAAGTTTGTCCCCATCTTTCCTATAGACCCCTTTAAGTACTGGGAGGCTGCTGTGAGTTCTCCCTGGAGCCTTCTCTTCTCCAGGCTGAACACCCCCATCTCACTCAGCCTGTCCTCAGAGGAGAGATGTTCCATCCCTCTGATCATTTTTGTGGCCTCCTCTGGACACGCTTCAACAAGTCCCAGTCTTTCCAGTGCTGAGGACTCCAGAGCTGGATGCAGTACTCCAGGTGAGGTGTCACCAGAAATGTGGTGTTCTGTATTTGGGATGATAGTGAGAGTCTGTCTGAAGGACAGGAAGACTTTCCTGAAAAAAGCCAGCAATGGGGAAGAGGCAATGTATTGTAGGGCATGGAGAACTGAGACTTTTTTCTCTATTTTTAGTCTGCCATGGGACTGGGTGATAGAGAAAAATCACTTTGCATCTCCCAGCTTGCACCTTTTTCTAAAATTAAGAGTAACAGTTTTCTATTTTCTCCCCCATAGAGCTGTATATAATAGGAGCTGGGTATTAAACTGATGACTTTAAAAAAAACCAAACCACCCTACTTAAAAAGTGCTCTTTTGTACAGCAGTCCTTACCCTTGCTAGTTTGGACATTCTTCTCCCAACATCACACACTAGCCAGCCCTCAAGGTGGTAGAGTCCACAAAGACATGCTGTGCTTCTGAAGAGCCTCTGCAGTGTGCTGCTTCTGCTGAATGTCCCACAGCTGGTTTCACATGTGGGACATGAGCTCAGATGATGATGTGATAGGTACATGCACAGAAAGTTAGGGATGTGATTAAGGCAAAGAACACCAGATACTTCTAACTCCACTGCTGCTGTGTCCTCCTTTGTACCTCATCCCAGCACTGAGCAAGCCCAGTTCTCGACAGAGAGGAGAGCAGAATGTGGGGTAGTGGTGGCTAGAAATGTTCTCAGAATGGATTTTTAGAAGGAAATTGGATGGAGGTTGCAAAGGTATCTCTTCAGTGGAGCATTTTGCATTTTTTTGAACATCAGAGCATTTTTACATGCTATTTCTTTGGTTACTTCAAAGAAAAAACTAAAAGCTTTTCTTGTTCCACCCCTCTCCTCTTCCATACTATATACATTTGACCTCTGACCCTTCAGTACCACAGCATGGCACACGGTTGTGTTAACTACAAGCAGCTTTTGTACTTAACTGAGAATGAAGTTGAGGATGGTTTTTAGTGTGAGAATGAATTGCAGGACCCTTATTCTGGGCCAAGGAAGGCTCCTTGCCTGCAGTGTGTGTGTGCAGGCAGTGTAAATGTGCTCTCACCTCTAGTGATGGAAATCCTGGAGAGGAGGTTACTTTCCATGTGTGATGCTGTGGTAGTGTGAGTGAACCATAAAAAAAATTTAGTAGTGAGGGTAGGGCAATTCTAGTTAGGTCGCTTCAGTCCTGCACTGCCTCACACAACTGGTGTGGCAGGTCCAGGCACTGCCTCTGTGCAGTGTGTGTTGGGGGGCCAGAAGTATTTGCTGAGCCCTCAAGAAAGTTTATGTTAGCGTGTGGATTCTTGCTGTTGCCAAAAATGTTAGTGGTGAAGAAGGTGAGAGCAGGGAAATGGGAATGCTTTTATCTTTGCAAGGCTGCAGTGAAAATTCTCGTGACAAAGAAAAAGCACTTCACTGTCCTTGAAGCTTCCCTGTGCTGGATTCCTGAGGCTGTGAGCAGGGAAAGGTGGGGCTTTTCAGAGGAGTCCTGCAAGTTTGCTGCTGTTTGGGTTGCCTGACAGACCATATGAAGGAGAACTATATAGTACATGCTTGTTACTGCTTCCATCCGAGTTCCAGGGCAAATATTCCAGTTCCTTCAACGTGAGTGAGTTGTCAAGCCTGTCAGAACAGCTACAACAGTTGCTGTTTTAATTATTATATTGGTCGTATCTGACTTTAACCTGTTTGTTAAGAGAAATGCTGATTGTCCTCAAACTTTCACTCTGCCGATTGTACCAATTTGATTTTTAAATTAGGAGGTGAGCTAGAAATGATCCCATACAGATGGTTAGTTTGTTACTTTGTGCTTTGATCTCATTAACAGCATGTGAAATAAAGGGAGGTCACTAACAAAAAAAAAATACAAAAGGAAAAAAAAAAAAAAGGCAGCCCTGTGGTGAGGGTCACTTGGAGTTTATGTGCAAAGAAACTGAAGGGAGAGAATAAGCATGTCTGTTTTATTTAATAACAGAGCTAAACACACTGGTAGAGCTCTGGAAGCGGGAAGCTTTGACAGGTTTGGAAAGCTATTGCATGCTAGTGAAATAGGGAAGAGGAGTGGTTGCAAAGCTCACGCTGCCTTGGCTGTTTTGGAACATGTAGGCCTTTTCTCAGCTTGAGGCTCTGCAACCTCCCGGGGTTTGCCCACTGCCTGAGATAGGAGGGGGATAGCGTAGAGCAGGAGTGCCTGAAAGCCTGCGTACCTGCAGGTAGCAACCTGCTCTCTTCTCTACCTGCTCTGTATCTTTCCAGCAGTTATACCTCCTAGCAACCAGTGCCTTGGTGCGGCAACACGACTTGCTTGTGAGCCAAGTCCTGAGCTTGCATAAGAGCGAGGGGGGGGAATGGGGACTGAATAGCAAAGTCTGGGATGAAAATGAGATACCAGCCGCCTCAGCTGAGCTCCACCCTTTCTAAGAATCTCAAAACAGACGCTGTGTCTCCTGGCAACCTTGACACAAATCACAGAGTTTAACTTAAAAGAAGTACATACAGTCCAAAGGACATATCCCATCACCAGGTGTGAAGAACAGAGTCAGTCCTTTTCCTCTTCCTGGAAGATCTGGCACTGTAGATGGTCTCGGGTTTCACTCGGTGTCAGAAAGGCAACAAGTTAAAGTGAAAGCGCATCATGTGAGGCTAGCTAAGAAGTGCCAAGAAGGGGAGTATTTTGTTTATTGTAAGCATGCCCAGTAGTGCCCCAACTATTGCTCAGGAACCAGAGATGTAGGATTTGACCTTCCCCGCTGGGCTAGTGCTGGAAGCTGTGCCCTGGGCTGGAAGCCGTGCCCTGCACTGGAAGCTGTGCCCGTGCCCTGGGCTGGAAGCCGTGCCCTGCACTGGAAGCTGTGCCCTGGGCTGGAAGCCGTGCCCTGCACTGGAAGCTGTGCCCTGGGCTGGAAGCCGTGCCCTGCACTGGAAGCTGTGCCCTGCACTGGAAGTCGTGCCCTGCAACACGTTGCCCTGTTGTGCACCTGAAGCTAGTTGTTTGGGCTGGCAGTCAAGGACCAGCAGAGCTGATACCAGCCACTTCCTGGCCTTCGGTGTCGGTTGCTATGCATCCGCAGTGCTGACCTGATTTGTCTTAGTCCTGGGCTCTAACTTGGCCGTGTTTCTCTGTGTCAAGAGGTGTAGCTATATGAGAAAGCAAACCTGATTTTTGTCATGATTGCCTCTCCTTCCAGGAGAGCTGTCTTTTCAGATCTCCTGACAACTGATGCTCATTAGCTACTCTGAAGAAAAATTTTAGTGCATTTAAAATGCTGTGATACAGGCAAAGCAGAGGTAGATGTTCATCCTTCATTAAAGCCAGAGCTGTCACAAGGCTTCTAAAAAGATAACTTAGGCAGAACTGAATTTTGCCAATCTGGTAACATCTGAGCTGCTCCTGTGCTGAGAAGCAGGGAGCCAGCAAGAACTCTGGGCATTTGAGCCCGGGAGCCACAGCAGGCTTCCTGTGGGTTGTGACACCCACAGCAGCTGTGGGGAGAAGCAGGCTCCCCCCTGCCCCCTCTTTCAGCATCTGCCAGCCTGACCTCGTGGGGCTCAGAACAGGCAGGGCTGGCAGGAGGCTTTTATTGCCTCTTGGCTTGCCCTAGCAGCCTGCTGCCCAAGGCAGCTGTGAGCTGTGTGCCCACCTAGAGGACCTGAAAACAACTGACCATTTGAGCAGGTGATTCTTTAGCTCCATGCTTTCGAAGAAGCGAGTTTGTGGTTTTTTTTTTTTGTCTCTGACACTCTTACAGAGATACATCAAGGATGATGCTTACTGAAGCATTCAAGGGGAAAAGCTGCTCCAGTTTCTTTGCCGCAGTGGGGGCTTTTGCTGTCTGCTCTGGAATGCAGGAGAGATCAATGATGGGTCAGTGGGCACTGGAGGGGCCTCCCCAGTGCTTTACCCCCGGTGTTGCCATCCTCCACAGGGAGATGGTGATGGGGAGAGGGCTCAAGGCAGACCTGCCTCAGTCTGCTTCTTTCTGACAGTTAATTAGAGGAGAATGGGGAGAGGGTTAAACTGTATTACTTTTTTTTTTTCTTCTCCTTTGATTGATGCCACTTTAATATTGACTACACTGCTTCCTCATGGTGAAACAATTAAAGCCCTGAGGCATCTGCATCGAGCTGTCGTGTTTGTCTGCCCCAGATGATAAGCTTGATTTATAGATCTTTCTCCCTGCTCCTGAGCTGCTCAGGCACGGTGAGGGTATACTCTGGCTGTACTTGATGCTGGAAAGAGAAGTGTTGCCCAATTGCTTGCCAGTGGGATATGTTTTTCCTTTGAGACTTGATTTTAAAGGAAGACACATATTCAGCTTTTGAGGCTTTGCGGTGTGGTGGGAACTGCTCTTGCAGCAAAGTCGGTACAGACCTGAAGTGAGCCAGATGTTTCCGTGTAAGCCCGGCCGGGTCTGTGAATCTCTGCAGGGAGCTGCTTGCTCCCAGGAGGGTGCCTTCAGAGAGAGCTTCTATCTTCTCTCGTTATACTGTTGGGCTGGAGAGCTGAATTTCCTCAGCGCTTGATGGCTGATTTGATTATTCTGCAGGAAAGTTATTGTATACTTTGCTTCTCTTTATCTCTTTCTTGCCTTTCCTGCTATACTGCTATTTGCCTGGGGTTTTAAAATCTCTTTTCTTGTTGTTTTTTTTTTTTTCTTCCACCTGTCTTGCATCCTCTTCCCCTAACTCTGTGCATTTTCTTTTCTTTGAGGCATTCCCCTTGGGTTTTGTTACACTCTGTGTTGTTTATAGGCAGAGAGGAAGCACACCTTAGACATACAGGCTGTGTATGTGTGTAAAAATTTAAAAAAAAAGCAAGAATTTATTTTTAGTATAACTGAATTCTTAACACTCTAATTCAAGAATCATTTTACTCTACCACTAATTATTACAGAAAGAGAATAACAGTGCGTTAGAATACTTCTATGTAGAAAAATTTTCAATAATTGTGATAACACAACTGAAACTGTAGCACATTTATTTGTTTCTATTTGTTTTTCCTGGTGTTAATGCTTACCCTTGTGTTGCTCCTCTGGATGGTAAAGTAAGCTGTTGGAGGGTAGCACTGTAAATCTTCAGCCTTTGTAGCCCTTCACTGGGAGGAATATGATGTGGATGATGTTCATCACTCCAGGGTCCACCTGGGTCATTTTTGTATATGTTTCCTAACATACTTGCACACCTTTCTCTTAGTTGGTTTCAACTCCATGATGCTTCTGAATTCACTATGCATGGTGTCTCTCATGTGTGTTGTATATTATTTCTTTGTTTTCTTTGTTACCCCTAAAACCTGTTTTGTTCAGCTCCAGGTCTGTTTTTCTTTAATGAACCATGTGTGAGTTTTTCACAGCTGTGGCATCTCTGCTGCCAAGAATGTGCCTCATTTCTTATCATCTCATGCCTGCACTTCTCTGCACTGCATCCCTCATCTCCACTTCTCAAGGCCTCTGCTATCGTACCATGCCCGCAATTCCCTCTACTACATCATTGTGTTGTAAATATTTCGGTCTACATAAAATAACTGCTTGTTACTGTTATTTATATAAAACTATGGTTGTATTACACAAAGATAAACAGAAGTAAAACCAATTAGCCATAGACACCTGGTCAGTTAGAGAAATTGCTGTAGCAGCTCGACCAAGTAAAACAATTACAAACAGGTCAAGAAAAGTTCAGAGTGAGCAAGCCCAGGCAGCCCGAGGCCTTTCAGACTCGGTATGAAGCTTATGGCCTCTTGCTGAGAATGGCAAATCTGGGGCCGTCAGCCAGATGCTGATCGAAGAGGGACTGGCTTTTGAGATCAAGTGGAGGGGTGGAGCACTACTGGGGAGCAAGAGATCCCCAAAGCAGGTGTCTTGGCTGGTCTGTCAGGATGGAGAGTTGTTCTCTTCTACTTGTTGATGTGCCTGTGACAGCTGTAACTTTGGGAGGAGACCTCAGTGTGTGGAGACAAGTCCTTTCTCAAGAATTAACACAGTGTGCTGTGATTCTGTAGCAACCATCCTGGAAAAAGTTACATTCCCTGCCTTTGTACATAGCTCATTAGGTTTTCAGCCATGTTCTAGCTATTTGTTTCATCCCTCTTGGTTCCACCTGGGACCAGCCACGTTGTGCTCAAGGCTTCATTTTCTACTGCTTCTCAGTCTCTTCTGTCTGACTGATCAGCACATTTTCTTGTCATGAACTGTCTCAGTGATCCTTTTATTCCTCTAGCCTTCCTATCATCAGTTGCCCATTGCTCTAGCCCCTGGGGCTGCTGCTCATTTGCAGCATTCAGTGGGTGTTTGCCAAGAGTGCTGAAATAAAACGCAGCTCTGCAACTCCTACTCCCAGCCCAGTTGATTTAATGTTTCATGTAGGTGTATTGCTGGCATTGCTTCCCTGCCCCCGGGAAAGTGGGTGGTTATGGAGGGAGGGAGGTATGTGTGTTTGTGTGTTACAGTCATCCATCAGCTCTATGTATGCATGTGTGCATACATATATACCTACATAAACACATACGTGTGTGTGTGCACACATGCCGCTGTCATCAGTGCCTTCTGTCCTTTGAAGCTTGTCAGACATGCAAGCTGCCAGGGAACTCGCTGCGTGTATGCACAGCTGTTGCGTTGCGTGGCTTTGCTGTTCTACCTACCTTTGCTGCAGGCTGAAGGAGAGATGGGATATTCTACAAGGCAGGGGAGATGGCCTGTCACCAGTTCTGCTGGGGCAGGGTTTTATCCCTGGTTTCTCATCCATGAGGTTTTTTTTATTTTCTTGGCTTTGAAGTGTCAAAGGGAACCAGAATATTTTGAAGGTGAAGTTCCTGCTGAATCACTGGTGACTAGGCAGCCGTGAGCCATAACAATTAATTGGAATCATTTTCATCTTCCTTGCAACTGTAATGACTCCCAGTTGGTAAGCTGGTTTAAATTCCATGGTTTTCCTCTGAGCCCGTTTCTCCCCTCTGCTTTCCCCACACGCTCTTCTTGCCCAAGTCTTTCACAATCTCCGTCTGGCTTAGCTCTTTGCCTCCCAGAAAAGGTGGCTCCTTATTGTGCAGCTCTGCGAAAAACCATTGCTCTCCTGAGGGCACTACCACTGCGTCTCTGGCTCCAGCGTGGCTGCTGTGGAGTTCTCTACAACTTTCCCGGAGGGAGACAGGACCTGGTCTGTCTTTTGTTGCCGCATCCATTTCGTGCGAAGCGTGGAGTCTGAGTTTGTTTTCCTGAATTATCACTCTGCCTTATGTTTGCCCAGTGTCAGAAGGGTTGCTGGTTTTAAGACTCCTCCCCCCTCTTCTGCTCTGCCCCTTTAAAAAGAGACCTTGAAATAGCCTAGTGTTGGAGGTTTCCGTGCTAAGATGGAGTTTTCCATGTGTGGTAGTTCCAGGGGGGTGAGGATACGTTGCAGTAAATCAGCTGAACATGATAGTAATGACTGTAGCCAGTCCTGCAGAGTTTCTCCTCTGTGTTCCTGGTAAAGCTGAAACTTCAGTGGTGCCTGTGAGTGTGCAAGAAGAGAGACCTGGACTGGTCAGTGTACAGTCACAATCTGTGCTTCTTATTGGATCTTCTAATCCATTTATGCATCAGGTTTTTGAAAGTCTTTTTAAAGTGTTTTGGATGTCTCTTCAGATCTGTGCATCTGTTCTTTACCATCTGCAGCCTGAGGTCGGGATACATGGCTGGTTGGTTTAAAGTTATAGTCTGGCAGGTGTAACAGGGCTGTTGAGAGCTGCCAGGGGAAGCTGTCGGCCATGCACAGCAGGAGTTTGCGTTGGCCCTGTGTGAAGGGCAGGAGCTGCATAGGAGCTTCTTGGGCCCTGTCCCCTCATCCGCAGCAGAGCCTCTATGTGTCAGCAGGCACAAACCATGCTGGCAGCAGAAGATCATGAGGATGACAGCATCCTCACCAGGTGGTGGGAAGAGCAGTTCCCTGTTTTTCTGGATGTCATCAGATCACACAGGCACTGGTGGGTTTGCTGGGTGTGTGGGGATGGGCATTTTGAGGCTCCCATATTTGGGGATATAGTATTTGTGCTCTTGCATGACTTGCTTTTCTTTCTCAGTCTGCTGAAGGTTGAATGGGAAGGGGGTTGTCACTGGTGTTACCCTGCCTCAGCTGGGGAGAGTAATTGGAGCACTGTCCTGTGGTTATGTAAAGCAAATGACACTGGGCAGAGACAGAGGCTATTTTGCTCCTTCATCTTGCGTTCCCTCATCCTGGACACCTCTGCGCTACCAGTCAATGCAATGGACAAGATGAATTCAACAGGCTGAAATGGTGGGGGGAGCAGAGGGTGCTGTTGTCCCTTTGGGGATTATCCCTACAAATCCTTCTTGTCAGTTCTGCTCTGCCTTCTTACAGACTCAATTTACTGTGCTGCTCTCCCTCTTCTTGTGTGTGGGTGCCCACTGGCTTAAGATATCTCTGAATGTCAAATTTCTGGAAGCTGGGAGAGTAGTCTGGACAAGTATCTCTTAAAATCTGCCCTGTTCTTCCCTAGGCCTTGGCTTCTGGATGCAAGATATTGGACTTTAGTTTGGCCTGGTGTGGCCAGTCTTCTTGCGCTTTCTTTTTCACAGTGGGTTTCTTGTTCAGCATTACAGGTTTTCGTTAGCCTGTGCTGGTTTCTGAAGTGTGAATTTAGCTGAATATATCAGATTACCACCCTTCCAGTCTTCTTGGTCATGGAGTGGTGCGGGGAGCTCCAAGGGCTTTTCCACTCAGGCAGCGACACCCAAGTCTTAACCTCTCAACAGATACATCTTTCTTCTCAGCATGAATTTAATTAATATAGCTTACATGAAAATACCTATTCAGTTATACAGTCAGTATGCACATCCTCCCTCATCACTGTAACCCACTCCCAGTACTGGCTGTGAATTAAAGAAGCCTTTTGGCAGGAAGAGTTGCCACAGAGAAAATTAACACCAGCTTTTGTAGACACTGCTTCACTCTGATCAAGCTTCCCTTGGCAACCAGTGCAGTGTAAAAAAGATTTTGTTCTTATCAATGTCTTTTTTCTTTTTCATGCATTTAGTGCGTAGGAAGCTATTGTGCTCTCATTTGAATAGCTTTGGGTGGGGGTAAGAGAGCAGAGTATGAGCCAGAAATTGAGAAATGGACCAATTTTCAAGGGATGGGACTGTTTGCTCTTTTCATTTATTCTTGCAGCAGCATGAAAGGAATATATTGTGGGGAAAAAAAGAAAGCCAACGTTTGTTTTGATGTCTTAATGGAGTTTTCTTTCCTCCATACAGCATCCTCTTTATAGCATAGGCTGCATGCATTTTGGAGAGGAGGACTTGACCCATGAACTCTGCCTCCAGTCATGTGTCCCACAAGATAGGGCAACACTGAGTTGATGGATAACTTGGAAAGGAATGCTATCACGGGTTTTTAATTTTCCCAAGCCCCTTGGAGGGGAATGTGGCCTGCAGGGGAAGGAAAGAGGAAAACTGACTTCTACAGAAATCTCTTTTTTATTAGCATACTATAGAAGAGTGAGGAAGGAGGCAGCTGTGGGAAGGCAGCTGAGACTAGAGGTATGTGTGGGAAAACAAGAGGACACTAAGAAGAGTAAAATGCCCAGGAACTAGGATTTTGAGAAGAGTGGGATTGGAGACAGTAGGAGAAAAGGCAGAAGTAAAGGTGGGGGGAGCTGCCTGGAATGATCCACTGCTGCTTAGTCAGTCAGATACTTCATGTAAATGTGATACTGACGTCCGATTTCTCTCCATTCCTCCTCCTATATTTAGCTTAGGGAAATTGCTTCTTTTTTATATTTTGGGTTTTTTCCTTTTGCTGCAGCCAATGGAAAATGCTTGTGACACTCCCTTCTCCCCCCAGTCCTCCCTCCCTTTGAAACAACACTTGCTTTTTATCTGCATATATGGTGCACGGTTGTGCATGTGTAAGATAGGGCTGTGCCTTCATGGATCATGGAGGTTTGGAAAGCTCTGCAAGGAACCTTTCACTACTTTCTTGTTGGCTGACCCAAACAGGCTCCCTGGTGGAGGGAGCTCAGGTTGTCTGCAAAAACCTTTGACATCTCTGTGAGAGCTGATTCTGTCCTTTCCTTGTGTTTGACGTTCCCTGAACGTCCCACAAGAAAGAGAACTGGGAGAGATTCCATAGCCAAGTTGTTTTTAAAACCTGCTTGCATCAGGAAGGTGTACTTAAAGGTTGTGGAGTGGCATCATAGACCTAGAAATAATACCTTTAAATATGTATCTCATTGCCAACAGCCTCTGCAGGAACCAGCATGTAAACAAACAGGACACTTGATCTCAGTTGGCTGGTAGGTAGTTTGTACAGCAGTAATCCATTCAGCAGTGAATAGTTTCTATAAATGTCTTGGAAATCAGAATATACTTATGGATTAAGAAGGTGCTGTGGTCATCAAGCCCTGCCTGCAACTGCAGAGGAGGTAGGGTTGTACTGAAGCAAGGGTGCTATCAGTGTTGACCTTCTAACAGCTAGTGTGAGTCAGGGTCAGGTTTTCTCTCTGTGGGTCCCATGTGAGGTGCTTGTGGAGCTAGTTTTAGTTTGCATGTTGGCACTAGCATTTAAAAAGGTCTCTTCAGACAAAGGTGTCTTGAGAACTTGAATTTGTTTTGAAATCTTCAGTTTGGGAAAAGGGGTGGAGCAGGTGGAAGAGGTGATGTGACCATTATAGAAGTTCAGGTTTGAAGTACTTTCTTCGCTTGTTCTACATCCACAACTGGAAGCTAGGAACAAAAAGATCAGTGCTCTCTTCCCTTGTGTCATTTCCATCCCTCTGGCTCTAAAATACTGAATGCGGTTTTATAAAAGGAGCAGACAGAAGTGGAGGATGGATAGATGGGTGTATGCTCTTGTATGCAATTAATTTTCCATGGTAATTATTTTTATTATTTTAACTGCTGTAAGATTAAAGCCAGCATGAATGGAAAGGAGTAGATACTTTGAGTCTCCTGAGGGCTTGGTAGCCTTGCTGGACTTGGAGACAGTGTGGAGTAGGCGGGTCAACAATCTGACTATTCAGTGTCTCCATTCCCTTTATTTAGTTAGACCAATTTCATTTGCTGAAACGGAGCTCACCCAGAGTACTGATGGGCTCTGAGCTACCTTGTTTGGGGAGTGTCTGCAGGTTCTGCTGGAGAATGACTTGCTGGCTGTGTGGGGTGGAGGAGCTGCTCTGGGGCCACACTGAGCTGAGCTGTGAGCATCTGAGCAGGCAATTGAGGCTGCCCTGAGCACTCAGAATAGATTAAAGTGCTAGAAATGGTGAATTTCTGCTTGTTGAGGACATGTGCCCTCTAGGATGGAGTGGACTAGAAACCTTTCCAAGCATTTTGAGAGGGATCCAGTTGTCAAAGTCAGGTGCTCCTGCCTCCCAGCACAGTATCTGTGTCCCTCTGTAAGACTGGCAGCTTGTGGCCTGCCATCTTGCTGAATAAGGTGTCTTTGGGTTGGGTGGAGTCTTCATTGCCCATGTGCATAGCAGACAGGAGAGTGATGGTGGAAAATCTGCATGAGACAGCATAGCAGTGCGGTAGTTTTTATTGGATAGCAGCTAATTTAAGAAAGCAAGTTTAGAAGACTAGTTTATCCTGGCTAAATTACTTTACTGGCATAGAAGGTCATAACCAATTAGCAAGTTAGTTACTAGCTTACAACTCAATGACATACAGTCTTGTTTCACTGAGTCTGTGAGTTAAAATTACCTTTACATGGCATAAATCAATGCTTGCTGGTCAGTATGAAGATACTGTGATTTATTATCTGCCTCCTCCAGATAGACTTTATTAATTACAGGTCTAACTCAGTGAATAGAGCATAGTGTTGTCTTAAGACAAAGTGAAAATATATGTGTTTGTTACAGCTGCTCTGGCACTAGAAGCCATGTGGCTCTTGGAAGAGTTTGCTGATTCGCCTTGGTGTGTGAGCTGGGTGGCTCTTACCTTCACTGTGGGCTCTGGACTTGGCCAAGGGCTGGGAAAGGGGGAGGAAGCCTGCTGGCAGACAGCCTGCTGCAGAGTATAATTGAGCTAAAATTCATGATTGTAAGTGGCCAAAGGCGCTGTTGTGTAAGTTAATAATGGCAAAGCCCTGGACCTTCATAGTTCACTATACTATTCTAGGAAGTGGTTTGTTTGCTGGCCTGGTTTGAAGACCGTGATTTGTATTTTGCATCTTTCCTGTGTTTTTTAAGACTGTGTTAACTTTTATGAAGTCCTGTTTTTCTGCAGTCCCTCACAATAAAACAAAAACTTAAATCTAAGAGCTGTACAAGAAAGTCTTTGCTAGGATTTTATATCTTTCCTTTATTCTTTCTGGTTTTTTGAAGCTTATTTTGAGCACAATTCATCCCTGTCATAACTCAGCAGGATTTTGGTCCATTAACCCTATCCGACTCCACATAATGTGGTTTTGCCTTGCTTTTCTGATTAGCCGGAGGCTTGGGATTAGATAGATTTTCACATCTGCTAACTTCCTATTTCATATCTCGTGATTTGCGAGGCTTAACCTCCCCTGACTTGTTAATGGATCACAAACCACCTGCTTCTTTACACTAATCCCTCAGAAATATATAGCATAGCTTTGACTTGAAACTTTCCAGATTGGTTCCCCAGGGTAAAAAGTGCAGAAGGATCAATCCTGGTCTGAACAGACTGCTTATTTACACTTTCTCTGCTCCTCCACAAAATTACCTCTCCAACCACAGCTGTCTGCCTTAACTATGAAGAAAGTTTGGCATCTTTATTGCCTTGGCATTCAGGGTGGGCCATGGGCGGAGAAGAGTAGGTAGAATGGCATGGGTGGAGAGGAGTAGAGCAGTCCAAAGGGGCGGGGGGTGTGTGTGTGTGATATCTTGTGAAAGGTTGATGCTTCCGAGGTTAAAGCTTTGGTACCCTCTCACGGTGTCCACTTTGAGTTAGCGATGTTCGTGGAGTGTGACAGCTTCAACCAAGGACTCTGAGCTCAAGGTCTGATTGTGTCAGTCCTCCTTCCTGCTCTCTTTTCCATTTCAAAATTTACACTGCTTCTGGCAGAGTAGCCCGGTCAGACCAAGGGAAAGGTCAGCTGCCCAGGCTAGGCGAGGAGATGCCAGAGACATCTCTGTCAACTCTGAGCCGTGCCTACAGCACTGCTAGCTCTGCCTGCTGCAGGGGACATAGAGAGGGGCCTGGAAGGACATGACTCTTGTCCTGGGCAGCACAGTGCCAAAGTGTGCTTAGTTCTGTGCATGAGTGTGCACTGCCTTTCTTGAAATGTTAGTGAGGTCTGTAGGTTTGGTGCTGCAATAGTTTCTGCAATGCCTCGGCTTTTGCCTTTCAGCTTGGCTGCTTCAGGCCAAATCCTCTACTTCTGTCCTTTGTGTTTCTCCCCCTGGCTGGCACCTGTAGCCTTGGCACGTGTTGCAGGCAAACCCCAGTGCGATGAGTGCAGTCCCCAGTGTGAAAGGCTGCTGGTAGTGGAGCAGGGGCATCCTGGAGTGCACTCCTGGCACCACCGCACAGAAGGAGCTGGGACTTGATAAGCTCTGACAGTGGGTACTAGCAGAGGGACAGGCGAAAACCACGATTTCTATTTTAGAGGTGAAGTGTGAGATAGGGCACAAGGTCATCAGAGCAATTGGTGTTCTACCTCCTTTTATTCACTTAACAGCTGTGCTTTTGGGAGGGGGCAGTAAGGGTCATGGGTTTTCTGTTACTGGTTGCTACTGCTCTGCTACGAGACAAATGCTGTTATATGAGGATTTAAAAATTCTATGTAGGGTATTTGTGGAGAGTGGGGAAGGCTCCAGTACCCAGGACTGCCCCAGGCTGCTTGTGGTGGGCTTGAGGCATCAAGGCAGTGGGCTATGGGCAAGATTAGTGAGGAAGTGGAACCTCTTCTCCTTCCCTCTCCGCCCAGTCAGTGACAGTTTTACTCCCAATGGAGGTGATTATATTGCTTATCAGGAGTTTACTACTGCTTGCTTTTGGAGTTCACCTCGCTGAGAGATTTCTGCAAGGCCCCTGAGCAAGTTGTTTATTCACATACGTCCCTTGGGTCAGTGGTTTTTGGCATCATATGTCCAATTTATCAACTGGCCAGCCACTCCCTCTGCTGTGCTCAACAGTTTCTGTCCTGTCTAGTGTTATGGTCAGGCACAGAAATTTAGCCCCCTTACCTCTCCTTCTTCTGCCTCCAAGAGCCTTTCTGAAAGATGCCGTTTTTCCTTCTTCTTGACCTCCTTACTCTGTTCTAAACATGCTGGTTTGGTGCCCAGTACATAGGATCACTTTTATGGCAGGAGACATAATCCATGAGGGCCATTGCATAAACTTTAATGGTTAGCCTTTCTGTCCAGCTTGAGCAATCAGAGACCCAGGGCTCCCAGATGCTAGAAAGGTAATTATTTATGGTACTAGCACATGATACACCTCAACATGGGAAAGACTTGTGATTCTTCTCTGAGCTGCTCTTTTTCTTTGTGATTTCTGGTTAATCCCAGCTCAGTCTGTAAAATTAGGGGATGAAGCAGCTTTTTGGGGCTGCTTTTGCTGCTGCTCTGCCAGCAAGGATAACTCATTGGTTTTCTTTATACTGATGGTCATGTCAACTCTTTGTTCTTCTGTTTCCTCCATATAGGTGTGTTGTTGTGCTGTTCAACCCTAGAAAAAACAAGCAACACCATATTCTAAACAGTTCCAGGTGAGTGAAGCTTTAAGATGGACTTGCATTTTGTGGGAGGTGAATTCAAGGTTTTTCTGGCTTGAGTGAAGTGCGGGAGCTGCTGTTGCTCCAGGCTAAATCCTCTCAGCTAGAGCTGCCTTGGGGAGAGCCTGCCTGCCGCTTTGACTTCATCTCCTTCTAATGTGAAGCGTTGCTGCTGAGGAGGTACCACCTCATAAACATTGTGGTCCCATGAGGAACTGCTAATAAGCATGACATGGAGGAGACCTTACTAGAACTCCATGGTATCCGACTTTTTTTCTCCCCCTAAAACTATGACCTCATTATTGAAGCCAGGACTGGGACATGGTCCTGCATCTGGAATTAAAGGCACAAGGATGAATCTTGACTTTTGGAGCTTTTCCAGTGATGTAGGCTTGCTGTTTTGAGACTTGGGCATCAGGGAGTTCCCATGGCAAGTGTTAGATCTCTGGTAAAGCAAAACCATTGTGTCAGGCTATTATGCGTGATTTTAGCCTCTTTCCAGTTTGTCCCAATCTACTCCCCAGTCATGACGTATTGAAATGAAATCACATGTTGGAAATGTTTCTCAGTGTCATTTTCTCTGTTTTAGGAAAACAATTACAGCACTTGCTTTCTCTCCAGATGGAAAATATTTGGTTACAGGAGAGGTAAGTCTGAGAGGAGAGAGGGCACACCTTGTCCATTGTCTTTGGAAGCAGGGCAGGGGGTGTTAGAAGAAACAAGCCAGTGAGCTGCGTTGACACAGACAAATCTATTTCAGTGTTGCATCTGTGGGCAGACCTACTGGTTTATGGGTGGCTCTGGGTGCTCCTGCTGGCAGTTTTTCAGTCTGTGGTCTCATCAGCTTGGGGAATGGATCTTCTGGGGTGGCATCAGTGGGCTGAAGGTAGAGTGAAAATAAGTGTAAGGGCACACGGCACGGCTCTACTCTAGCATCAGTGAAGAGTATTTGGATGGTCCTTAATCGTAGTCTGGGTTTAGCATTGTCTCTTTAGGATTTCAGGAAGTAACTGAAGCCAGTAATGGTGTTGTGGAAAAAAGTGAAAAGTGCACGTTGAATGGAGTTTTAGGAATAGTGACAGAAGATGCTGGTGCCTGTGGTTTGGCATTGTAAGTTTGGCTAGGGGTGACAATTGCTTCCTAACATGCCCAAGGGGGAGAATAAGGAAGTTCACTGTGTGTCTGTTCTGCATTAGAAGTTCAAGACATGGGCTGTGTCATGAGGCTGGAACTGCTGGATGTTAGAAATCCACAGAAATGCTGACTGTCCCCCATATAGTTGGGCTCAGTTTGCTCTTGTCTATGATTAATGTTAATTTACCACTAATCTCTGTGCCTCTGTAAGACGTGGGCAGGGAGCATGTGTGAAACAGGTCCCCTCCTGAGCCTCAGCCACAGAGAAGTATGTCGCAGCCCTGTGTCAGAGTTGTCAAGGCGGAGGCTGTTCGCTCCAGAGGCCCCTACTGCAGCCACCATGATGGCAGCTGTCATGTTGCTGGGTGGCTCCCAAGCTGGGCCTGGATCCTGCATAGATCAGGCCAGGGATAGAAACAACAGTGATTTGGGATGGAGGTTGCCTTGACACAGAAAAAGTAAGAACAGATTTTCCATCAGAGCATCAGAAGTGGTTGATGTTATTAGTTTTTTAGTGAAAGCATGAGGCTTTGTAGCTGTGATTTATTTTAATGCCTCCTTAGTCTTAATGTAAGAAAATTTCTTTATATTAAAATTATATATTTTTTTTTTCTCCCTGGTTTTCAGTTCTGATGATTCTGGTGCCTTCCTTTTCCTTTTTTTTTTTTTTTTTTTTTTTAAATCTCTGGTGCTCTATTCTTTTCATGTGGGGTAGGAAAACTGGTGAAAAATGAAATGAGTATTTTTTTTACTGACAACTCAAACTTTTCAGTTTGAAACTTCATTGGGGTAAATGGCAAGTACAGATCCTTTTTTTTTTGCCTTGTTGCAAAACATGTCTCCTCTTGCCCTGTTGTAAAACCATTTCTCTTTTCGGTATCCTCCCACGTGTCTGAAATTTGAGTTATTACTTAGTGTAGTAGTGTCCCCTGCCGGTGTCAGCAGTCTCGACTTAGTTCAACCTCTGTCCCATAGGGGAATGCTTTCTGAGTCCACTTTGTCAAGCTCACTTTTAGCAGCCTCATGCTAATTCTGCCTAGTAACACCTTTGTTTTCTGCATGGCTGGGTTTTCAGGAAGGAAACCATGGAGGTTAGTCCTTGGCCACCATCCATATTAAATTTCTGGTATATATTTCAAATCCAGAAGATTTTTTTTCTTTATTTTAAATTTTTTTTTCTTTCTCCCCATGGAGGCATAGATTCCTCATCCATGGGGATCACACAGAGCTCACTTCTGGTGAGCATTTTTTAAATGATGAATTACACATTCAATTTGTTAAGGTCTTGGGGAGTATGCTAAGATGCTGGGAAATATATATATATATACATGCATGTATGTACATATGTATTTGTGTATGTGTTTAAGTACAGCAATTGCTTTGAAGAACAGCTGATTCAGCTGATTGTAACATCTTGCCAGCCACCTTGAGACCTGAGCTCTGCCTTGCAGGAGGGACAACTGTACCAACTGCAAGCAAAATCTGACCACAGTGTTTTCCCAGGCCATAAGCAGTTGCCTGGCAAAGCTTTTGAACAAGACAGTTAAAACATGCGCAGTTCTGAGTTTTTAAAGCTTTGACTTCTCCTTGGGATCAGACTTGCCTCTCCCACACAATCAAATCACTTACTTAAAACTGATCAGAAAAGGTACCATTTTGCCATGTTGCCATGGATATGTTATCTTGCAAGCTACTGTTTTGACAGACCAGTGAGAAATCATGAGCAGGCTTCTGAGTAGAATTTGCCCATCAGGCACATTTTTGGCCAGCATCTCAGCTCATCTTGTACGCCTTGGTTTATTTTGGTTTAATAACATACAGTTAAACAAAAGAATACAATTGTATGGCAGAAGGTGCTGAATTGATATTTCTGAAATCTATGACCTTCTGTTTCTCTGGAGAACAAGCATAAAACCAGAGGCTCTGTTCTCTCAATGTCTTTTCCTCTGACACTACCCTGCTGTACTCATTCAGGCAGCATGTGTTTGTGTGTTACCTTTGTGACAGAAATGATGATGCTAATCTCCCAGAGGCCTCCTTCAAATGGTGTGTGATAGTTATGACACGAGTTATGTCATGTTTTTGTGTGGCGTGACCTGACTTGAGATCCTGCGTGTCCACACTGTGTTACGAGCAGGGGATGTGAGTGTCTCTTGGTTCACTGAGTCCAGTGATAGAGTTTATTATAATCCCTTTCATGAGGTGGCTGAGTTCCCATTGCAAAGATCAAGGATGGGCATCAAAAATATTGTTCTAGTCTCTGGCTGTTTTGTGAGTAGTGTAAGAAAATTATTAAAGCAGGAAGGTTGTATTAATTCTTTCAGATACCCATTGAAATGCATATACTCCTTAGGTTGTCAGTCTCAACCTGGGCTTTAAAGAATCAAAGGAACCTCTAACCCTATTGTGAATGCACCATTGAGATATCTTTTTCCAATCCCACACACATTTATGTGCTCAAATCTGTCAGAACTGACCTCGAGGGTTACGCGTCCTGTTCTCTGTGTGTTCTTGTCCCCTCCAGAGCGGACACATGCCGGCAGTTCGGGTATGGGATGTGGCCGAGCGAACCCAGGTGGCTGAGCTCCAGGAGCACAAGTATGGCGTGGCCTGTGTGGCCTTCTCCCCCAGCTCCAAGTACATTGTTTCAGTGGGGTACCAGCATGACATGATTGTCAATGTGTGGTCGTGGAAGGTAAGTTCTCTAGGAGGTTGGGAGGACCATGAGGTACTGCTAAATTAAAGAGTCCACAGTCTGACTATAAACTATTTCAGTTCCATCTTGTGGTCTGGGTTTTTTTTTTTTAATTCCATTGTTGTTTGGTTTTGGACATTCACAGACACAGACAAGTTTGGACATGAGAGCATGCTATGGTCCCTTAGGGAAGGTCTAAGTCACTTCAGTGAAAGAATATTGTTTGTACTTGGAGACATGTGACATCTTGCTGTCCAGCCAGAAAAGCCTGGATTTCTTGTCAAAGCCTTGTGCTTTTTTAGAGGCTTATTAAAAACTAATTTATGAGATTGAGGAAGGAAGCCCTCATCAACCAGGGATTTCTTTCATGCTGTGGTAGATGCTCTTGGTTTGTTTTGGTTTTGTTGTGTCAGGGTTTGTGCTACTCTGAATCCCATCCTTGTTTGAGAAAGGTAACATAGAGAAATCACAGTGGGTGAAAGCTGATGTAGGTCACTGCCTGCCACTTGGTTGAGGCAGCACTGTGTGGAAACAAAGCCCATGCTTTATCATCTAGAAAACATTTAGGTGTGTGCTGTTTGTATATAAGAAACATTTACTGTCAGAAGGCTTGAAGTCTTCTGTATTAATAAATGCTCACTTATGCAGCTCCTGCTACCTTTTCAGGTGCTGTAACCCTCTCTAAGAGAGATGTGATTAAAAACTGCATTTTTTATATCTCACATGATCATAGAATGGCTTGGTTTGGAAAGGACCTTAAAGACCATCTAGTTCCAACCCCCTGCCACGAGCAGGGACACCTTCCACTAGCCCAGGTTGCCCAAAGCCCTGTCCAACCTGGCCTTGAACACTGCCAGGGAGGGGGCAGCCACAGCTTCTCTGGGCAACCTGTGCCAGTGTCTCACCACCCTCACAGGGAAGAATTTCTGCCTTCTATCTAATCTAAATGCACCCTCTTTCAGTTTAAAACCATTACCCCTCATCCTATCCCCTACACTTCCTGATCAAGAGTCCCTCCCCATCTTTCCCGTAGCCCCTTTAAGTACTGGAAGGCTGCTATAAGGTCTCCCCAGAATCTTCATTTCTCTTGCAGCTTATAAGTCTGTGCTCATTTAGTATGTTACTCTTTTCATCACATTTCCTGTGCTGTAGTTTAAAATCTTGCTGTTAGGTCTCTCCTGCATGAGCTGAAGTTTGACCTTGCTATTTTTTGGTATAGCTGAACTGTGTAGTGATAAAACAGAAGTGCTCAGCCTTTTGGTTGTTTCTAGTTCTACAGATAATAGTAGTGACTTGGAGATTGTCATAATGCATGGCATGTGTGGGACAGTACAGGTAGCTTTGTTTTCCTGCGCTTATGCAGGTTTTCCTGTTCACTGTGATGCTGTTTATAATTATGTGCATGAGAGCTTGTGAGGTCAGGACTATCTTGCTCTTCTGTGCTGAAGAACACGCACTGTAATCATGTGCTCCAGTCTGTGACTATCGGGAGATCCAGCTAACCTTTATTTTGCAGGCTGGATCCCAGAACTAGTGAAACTTTACCTGACCAAAGTCAAAGAAGAGTAAGAGACCAAGATGTGAAAACAGACCTCCTGAAGCACTTTCCTGCACGTTTAACCACAACCCTTCTTCTATCCACTGTGCTGCTAGTTCACTTCCTCTGTTTTGTCTGGCTGGGAAACTTACTCTTGTCATTTGATTGTGATGGAAAAGAAAATCCCTGTTGGGATCTGTAGGATCCTCTTGCTTCCCTTAAGAAAGGCCACAGCAATGATCTAGATGTTGAGGTCTGCAAGGGCTTCTTTCTTTGTGTGCTGTCTTGAAAGAAGTTCTGTTAATGGCTGTCCCCCTTGCTTTTCCCCCAGTCTGGATGGGGTGTTGTCCATGGTGATGGTGCAGCAGCCTGGACTCCTCTGTTGCTGGTTTCTTCAGTTCCATCAGCACGCAGTCCGATGGGGGAGTGATGTGGTTTGTGTGCTGAGGACATGTGCTGTATGATTGAAAACCCACCACAGGCAGAGTGGAATAAAAAATTCTCACTTCTACCAACCCCTGGGGAAAACGGGGGAGGAAAACTGAGCACTGGTATGGTGGGCAGGGAGCTCCTGCCATCTGACCATTCTGCTTGGGCAGTGTCTGTTTCCATTTTCTGTTCCTGCTGTGTTCTTTCTCCTTCCCCAAACTCTTTGATTTTTTTGAGGTGCACATTTGAGGTGTAGCAGATTTTGCTTTGTCCCTTCCAATACAGGCTGGTCTTTTTGTGTTTTGGGTCTTTCAATAAAGCATCATGTCTTTGAATAGAGGAGAAAATTTATGGAGGAACCAGTACTCTTTTCCCTACAGAAAATACCTGTTCCCCATCTTGAGTACCTTGCCCTCATTGCTGCCTGGAGGCTGGGAGAACTCCTCCTTGTGCTGGCCTACATATGCTTTTGCTGTTTGGAAAGGGAAATGGGTTTGCTCTGAGCTCCTGGTGATTGTGAAACCAACATGTTTGTCATGGCTCAGACAGCACGTTCCTGCAGGCACTAGTGCCTGCTGACTTGTTCTTGATCCCAGTCGATGTGGAAGTGGAATTGAATGTGGATGTGAATTCTACTATCTGCCAAATCAATGCTCCCAGCTAATGTTGGGGAGGCTGTATTAAGGGGTAAATGGGGAATAGTTTGGCCCTCATCATTTCCCTGCTGCAGCGCTTGTACTGGATATGTGCCTGTAATTGAAATGAGTTTCCTTTGCTTCCGAGCAAAGAAATTAAGCTATCTTAACAATTATGTTTCCAGAAAAACATTGTTGTGGCAGCCAACAAAGTCTCAAGTAAAGTGACAGCTGTGTCATTCTCAGAGGACTGCAGTTACTTTGTCACTGCTGGAAATCGACACATCAAGTTCTGGTACCTGGATGACAGCAAAACCTCCAAGGTGAGAGTAGGCGCATCAAGGCCATGCTGTGAACAGGCATTTCCATCTTGCAACATGGTAGATTTTGCCCCAGTGAGCTGTGGGAACTCTTTGATTTTGCTGGGATTCAGGGATAGCCCTCCACCCCTGCCTCTCAAGTCACAGCCTCCCCGTGGGCTGGTAGCACCAAAAGGTGCCAAAAGCTTTTCTTAGCCTGCCCTGAGGTCCTGGCATTGTATAGCTGTATGCTTGTTCTTTAGTAGTTGCATATACTGAGAGAGGAAAAAAATTAGAAAAGAGCTGCAGTCATTAAACTCCTTGGAGCACAGGGGTGGGGAGAGCTGTTTGATGTTGATATGAGCATTTGAAAACGTGTTATTTTGAAGCATCAACTAAAGTGTTTAAATTTTTAGCTGTTCTGTTCTTCTCTGGGGGACAGAACCCACATATAATTTTTCTGTATGCTCATGGACAGATGTTCCTACTTTATGCTGAGACATGCTTTGGTGTTTGGTATAAATCACAGATTGGCCATGGAAGGGTTTATCTTCCAGTGATCGATCTGCTGTCTCTGGGTCATATGTTTGGATGCACAGTTTTGGTGGCACTAATAATGTTGTTTTCCACTGATGTGCTATTACTGGTGATCCCAATACACTGTGCAACCGGTGGGTCTGCAGCAAGTAAAATATGTCACTAGCTCTCCTTGCAGGCTGTTTGCAGCTCTCTTCTTTGAGGCACTCAGCACTCAAGGCTTGATGTTCTAAAAAATGCATGTCTGCCTGGAGTCCCTTGCTCTATTTCTAACAAACTGTTTTTTATTGATAGGTCAATGCCACAGTCCCCTTGCTAGGTCGCTCAGGATTGCTTGGAGAACTGAGGAACAACTTCTTTTCAGACGTGGCTTGTGGAAGGGGCAAAAAAGCTGACAGCACCTTCTGTATCACATCCTCAGGCTTGCTCTGTGAATTCAATGAAAAGAGGTTGCTAGACAAGTGGGTGGAGCTGAGGGTAAGTTTTACATCCTCCTGTCCTGCAGTATTTGAAGCAGAGCAGGAACAACAGATAATAAGGGCTCTTGGAGCGCAAGCTGACCACCAGCAGTGAAAGTCATTTGGGCCACTGCCATTTGTGATTTACCCCAAAAGGCCAGGCAAAAATAGTGTTGCTTCTTGGCAAAGGGATTTTATTAATCATTGAGGCTCTTTCATTCTCAAGTCTCAGCATTACAGGTCCTGCTCTTCTGGCAAAGCAGTGTCCTTCTGTGGCTTTGGCAACCCCTGTGTTGTCCCTCCTGGTTTGGCCTGGACAAGTAGGAGTTTTAGAAGGATTCTGATTTCTACCCACTCTGCAGTGTCTTACTTGGCTCATGCATCTCAAATGCAGGTTCCCAAAGCAGAAGCTGGTTTGGCTATTGTAAACCATGAGGTTGGCCCATAGTTAAGAATTTGATTGTGCTTATTTTCCTTCGATTGGATGTAAGGTGCCCACCTGAAAGGATCCAGTGTATTAAAATCAAGGGAAAAAACTTTCCACGCTTTCACTCAAGTGAAATGCCTTTTCTTTTCTTTCCTTTCCTCTCTAAAATCTGCCTTTCACTCTCGCTCAGAATACAGACAGCTTCACAGTAAGTCGGAAAAAAGTTTTGCATTGAACTCATCCCCTTATCACCACGCTCCATTTTGTACCATTTTCTGCCATTTGTACAGATCCCAATGGGAGGGGAAGAAAATCCATTTTTTTTTCTTTTATTATCCCCTTGTGACAGGTAATGTATTGCTGTGCTAGTACAGGGTGAGGTGCTGCTTGCCTGCCAGTGGTGCTGAATGTCACAGAGGAACAAAAAACAATGTTCAGAGTAAGTCTCAGCAGGAGCAAATGTGTAGCTCTGCTGACCTCCGACCACAGTGGGTGGCAGAGGAACTGGTCTTTTTCCTTAACCACTTGGAATCTGCAATGGACCTTGGCTGGGAAGCTCCTCAGAAAGGAAAAATGGATTTTTTGTAGGCTTTTCCTTACTCCCAGGGCTTGACTTCACTTCAGCTCTTCTGATCATGACTCCTTTGTCTGTCGATTTGCTATTCTCCCTGTCGTGTGTCTGGTGACCTTTGAAATGAGAGCGCGTTGCTTATTTGCCTTCTTGTGTGCTGTGTCCTCCTCAGACCACTGTGGCAAACTGCATCTCTGTGAATCATGACTACATCTTCTGTGGCTGCGCTGATGGCACCGTGCGGATTTTTAACCCTCTGAACCTTCACTTTGTCACTACCCTGCCAAAGCCGCACTTCCTGGGAACAGACATCGCGAGTGTGACTGAGGCCAGGTACTGTGGAGAGGGTGGAAGGGAGCAAGGGAGGCTTGTGGGGGTTAGAACTGTTCCCCAGACCTTTGCCATCTGCAGCGTGCTCTTTTTATGGATTAAAATTGGCAGCCTGTTGCAGATCTCCCTGAGTTGTTGCAGCTCTGCCTTGCGTGGCTGGGCTTCAGCCCAAACCTGGTTGCTGGACTATACAGCATATCTTGTTCCTCATCTCTCTGGGATTGCTCAGATCTGGTGGCCTTTTGACGTTGGTTGCTATGAGCAAGCAGGCAGAGGGCACAGGATGCTCTGGCACACCTCAGCTGTTCCTGTACCATGGCACGTCCTTTGTTTATCACTGGTGCTGGCTGAAGACTCTCCTCTGTAGCAATAGAATGATGTTGCTAAGAGCTGCCAGGCTCTTGTGGGGCATTTTTTTCAAGGGTTCCCTTGCAATCTTTTACAGACACAAATCTACTGTTGTCTGTAGTCCGTCTTCTCCCTCAATCTTGTGTATTCTGTCATCTTGCTTTCCTACCTCACTCCAGTATCTTCTGCCTTGGCTCTCTATTTCTCACCTTCTGAGATGGGTAATGTTTTTTCCGTACAGCTCTGTCAGCTTGCAGAGGCTTATGCTAGAGAAAACCCTTCATGTCTTGCTGTTTGCCAATCCTGGTTGAAGACTTTCCCAGTCTTCCTCTGTTGCTCTCTTTCCCTTCTGTCACTAGTAGGGAAAGAAATACAAAGGTGTATGAATACACCAGCCATTATTCCACTGGATATCTGTAGTTCCCATGTCTACAGATATATACTTTTTTTTTTTTTCCTTTGTTTTTTTCTTTTATCTTAACAGGTCTTCTCTAAACTTTTATAGGGAACTTGAGGTAAAGGTTCAAACAGTGCACTGTATATTCCTCCAGAGGATCAGTGGGAGATAATGATATTCCAGTAAGGAAGATGGAAAAGGAGCTCTCTCAATTTAAAATGTTACCAGTTTCTGGTAGTACTAAAGTCAAGCAATTGTATACATGGACCCTTTAAAAATGCTCTCTGCTAGTGTCATGCATCAGTCAAGCAGAAATATTCATGTGATTCTTAAACATGCATTGGTAGTGCTGATTACAGTCTTAACAACAATTCTTTTTAAAAAATTACTTCCAAAGAGGCTTGAAAACACAGGCCTCCTTATATTCCCATGCATGCTAGAGCCTCTCTGTGGGATGCCAGCTGCCCATAATGAGCTGCCCACAGCTATATCAATGACTTGATTTCTCAATAGGATTGGGGCTGTGCTCTTCTAGCCCTCGAAGCTTTGTGCGTGCAGAAGTGGGGCTCCGGCTGTCTGGTGTGCTACGTGCACTTTGGCCCTCATCCCTGCATCTCCATCAGTCCTTTGAAATTACCTTCTCTCAACACCTGGCACTCTGGCTATAATTACCTAATTTGATATCATTAGCAGCATGGTGGGATGGCTGCTTTTACCTGAGGTCGAGAGAGGAACTCCTTCTTCAGGTGCACGGCAGTAGGACTTAACAGAGGCCCCCTGCAGAGGAGATGCAGGGTTCACATGGTGTGATCTTGGTCTAACCTGGAGAAAGAGGTGTTTCCTTGTTCTGCAGAATTCCTCCAGTTTCAAGTTTGCATCAGAAAGCTTGCCTATCTAGAAAGGACTGTACCTATCTGCAGTTGCCCATCTCTTGAGCTGCTGGAAGCAGCACCAAGCTGGCCTGCATGTGGGGCAGGGGTGGAAGGGAAGCACATCAGCCAAGCAGCCCCTGAAATGAATCGTTCCTTTGTCCCTTGTGCTGGTGTGCTCCTGTCTTTTGAGTGCAGTACTCTTCTGCTTGGTCCCACACAAGAGCAGTTCCTGCAATCAGTAAACAAAACATAGTACCCACCAAAATATGATCCTCCTCCTCCCCTTTGTTTTGAGATTATTTGACTTGGGTTTTACCACCTGATTATGCAGGGGTAAATGACGATGATCTCCAGTGATGACCAAGTGTCCTGTTTGGTCCTTCTTCAAGGAAGGTCAGTTGCCTGTCTTTGGTGGGACTCTGAGTTGAATGGCAAGGAGAATGACTTTTGCCATGAGACTCTCAGGCTTCTTTTGAGCCTCTGGTTATTCAGGAGACAAGTCTTCCCAGACAGCTACTCTCTCTACCTATATACGCCACAGTGTATCGTTCACCTCACCGGTGCCCTGTGGAGAATCTGAGCTCTCATGCTTCAATCTCCTTTCTCTGAGTCTAAGAGAGTGCAAGTTAACCAGGCTGTTGTTCTCTCTTTGTGCAGTCGTCTTTTCTCTGGTATGGCTGATGCGAAGTATCCAGACACGATTGCCTTGACCTTTGACCCCACCAACCAGTGGCTTTCCTGTGTATACAATGACCACAGCCTGTATGTGTGGGATGTCAAAGACCCGAAGAAAGTGGGCAAGGTGTACTCCGCTTTGTACCACTCTTCCTGCGTGTGGAACATTGAGGTATGTTGTCTGCAGACACAAGTATTGGATTGCGAGTTGCAGCTGAGGAAGTCATCTGAAGAGCTGACAGATTTGAATGCAAACACTTACTGCAGAGAGAAAGAATTGACTCAGATTTCCTTCTGTGGTTAGTGTGGTTGCTACGGGGCTTGAGTTGGAGCTGAAAACAGTTCTTTGGCTGCACTGCAATGGCTGACCCAGTGGGTTAGATGCAGTGTGTTACTGGAAAAAAAAAAAATCAACATTAAAAGGTGAGAGGTGGGAGAAGGAGCAGAACTGGAGAAAGCTGAATGCAAGGGCTCCTTTCACAAAATGCACAAGAGTTTACTGCTGACCTCAAAAGAAATTGAGGTCTGTGGTGAGCAAGTGCTCCAAAAGAATGAAACAAGTGATAAGATCTCAACTCTGATCCTTCTTAACCTATTTACCAGTACATTCGGAATTAGCCTCTCAAGTGGCTGTCATCTTCTAGTCTGTCTAGCTGGCTTTCCCTCAGAGGGAAGGAAAGGAGATATAAGAAACAATGTAATTGTTAATATGTTGAAATATGTCTGAGAGTGGTCAGGAAAGGAGGAAATGGAAGGAAAGTGAGAAGAGCTTGAGGACTCTTTTTGTTGTTATTTAATTGCATCTCACCCTTTCCTTCTGGATTATAAATCAACAGTAGAAGTTGAAAGCTGCAAACAGCAGTGTAAGGCTGTTGTTCCGTGGACTTTGAGGTGCTCTCTTTGAACTCTTAAAACCAAAGAATGCTGGCTTGTTGCATGCTTCTTAAGGAGATGTTCTATTTTCAGGAAAGCTCAGTGAGCATTTGTTTGAAGTGAATATGAAACTCTGGTCTGCAAACATGTTTTCATTAGGAGAACTTCCTGGCTCTTGCCTTTACAAAACAGAGAGGACAGCTCTTTTATCCCAGTTTGTTTTGAAACTTGCTACCAGTGTCTAGGATGTCAGGTGCCAGGCGTTCTCATTCAGGGATTGATTTTACCTGCCCTTAGATGTATCCGGAGGTGAAGGACAACAATCAGTCATGTCTTCCCCCTGGTTCCTTCATCACCTGCTCCTCTGACAACACCATTCGTCTGTGGAACACCGAGAGCTCCAACATTCATGGCACAGCCCTGCACCGCAACATCCTCAGCAATGTAAGATCCTAGGTTTTGATCACCTCCTTGCCCTGGGAGTTGTCTTCCTCACGCACAGGTATTCCCAAATTAAGGCCCAAACTTCTCTGAACTGCTGAGACAACACAAGCTTCTCTGTAAACAGAGCGCAAGCCTGGTAAAATGTATGAACCTGAAGAAATGTGAACAGAGTATTAGGTGGGAAGACAGTCTGTCTGAGATGGTTCTGGGGACTATTGCTTTTTCCATAAACTACCCAAGAATTCATCAAGCTCAGTCTCTTCAAAAATGGCTCATGCCATATGCTTTAGGAGAGCTGTTTCTTTTTCACCATCTTGTAATCTGTAACCACTTTAAGACTTGTTTGGAAAAGGTGCATTAAATGAGGCAGAGCTGTGGGAGAATTGAATGAGAAACAGTTTACACTCACTTCATCTGTGTAAGAGGGAGGATACTCATACAGAACAGTGATTACTATGGGTATTTGGTTCTGTTCTCAGTTGTGTTGGAAAATTCATGGGCACAGCAGCTCTGACCTGCCTGTTCTCAGCAATCTGTTTGTGGTGGAAAAAGCTCTTGCGTTTTCTGTCAGTTCTCAAAAGGCATGGGCTGAGTTGGATGATTCCTAGAAGTCTTTCAGATTCCTCCTACTACATTGTCATCACTTATCCCAAAACTTGTCTGTGTGTGTGGGACGCTGTTAGTTTCTAGCTTGAAGGGGAATCTTTTGCAAAGGGAGATCAAGCTTTCATCCTACAATATGAAGGGGCTGAGTGCTTGCTCCTAGCTAAAGGGTCCCACCAATTACAGCAGTACTGCCAATGAAGTGTATATGTTGGCCAGGAGCCCAGTTTCTAAGGCAGATGCTTCACTTTAATATTTTGTAACTAGTTACTATTTCTGGGTGTATTGTATCTCCAGGACTTGATGAAAATCATCTATGTAGATGACAACACTCAGGTACTTCTGGACACTGATTACAACTCAGCAGGAGGTGCAGACAAAGCTGATGCACAAGTGATCGATACGAAGGTGGGGATACGAACTGTCTGTGTGAGTCCCAGTGGGGAGCACCTGGCCTCAGGGGACAGGATAGGCACTCTCAGGTAATCTCATAGAACTTCTTGTGCGGCTTGTGAGTGGGGCAGCTGTGAGAATCAAAACCAAATCTTGCTAATTTGATTGAACACACTGAAATCAGTCATGTTGTGTCTTAGGATATATGAGTTGCAGTCTCTGAGGGAAATGCTGAAGGTGGAAGCCCATGACTCTGAGATCCTATGTCTGGAGTACTCCAAACCTGACACAGGTAAATGGAAGTGAGCTTCTTCCCTTTCGCATAGGAATGTTGTGTTGAGCAAGTCAGAACGTCCAGCCATGGTATGTCAGAACTTTCAGTGGTGAGCTACTCCTGGATTTCAGAGCATGCATGTAGCGTTGGGCCAGTAGAGACAGACTTCAAAAAAAGCTGTCTTGTGCTTTTCATTGGAATACTGTAGGTTCAGATTGAAACTTCTTCTGTCTGTTACTACAGTGTGAAATCCAGGGCTGTTCCTTTATGTCCATCCATGCAGTTAGCTACGGTATAATATTTTGCCCCTAAGATGACTGGAGAAACTGTTTTAAAATAGTGACTGGAAGAACAAATGACTCTTTAGTAATGGTCTTGCACTCTTTTTAACTTTCTGACAGGCTTAAAGCTCTTAGCCTCAGCCAGTCGGGATAGATTGATACATGTCTTGGATGCTGGAAAGGACTACAGCCTGCAGCAGACCCTGGATGAACATTCTTCCTCCATCACTGCTGTGAAGTTTGCAGGTAGAGAATCATGTCCTCCTTCCAAACTTGAATTTGAGCACTGCTGTTGTCCCATTGTGGCTGTAAAGTAATTTTAACTGCTTAAACACTGGGTTAGGCCAGGCTGAAGCTGCAGCTGCTTTTTTGTCTTTTTGTAGCTGCAGTCCTAACAGAAGGTGATATTTAATGATACTTGCCTACTTTTCCCTTTTATTTTTTTTCTTCTCTCCTTCCTTCCCACTCAGAAAACCTCTCTTGATTGAAGTCCTCAGCACTTCTTTGGAAAGTTGGTTTCTGTAATGATTTACTCTCTTTAACTGATGTCAGATGGCTAAACACTGTTCTTAATGAGAACTATAGAACAGTCAGTCTCTAAAAAAATCCTCAAACCCACAAAAAATATTTTGGGATTAATTAGTCACAAGTAAATTTGTCATTGCAAACCAGTGTAAGACTTTACATTCATGGTAATGGAGCACATTGCATCCTGGGCACTCAGTGGTCAGATGATGACCATCAGATGGTCAGACATCAGTGCGGTGTGTTGTCCTGTTGTCAGGGAGCAAGAGCTGGCTGCTCTGCCGGGGAAGCCAGTAGCCAAAGGTGACAGGAAGGCAGGCAAAGGTGGCGATGGGAAAGTTCCACAGTACCTGAACAAGGTGGAACAGATCAAGTCCAGTGACAGTAACTAGATCCAGCCAGTAGCCCAGATCACCAGAGAAATCCACAGTGATAAGTCAGGAATTGAAGGTCAGAATCAGCCTGGAGACAGTGAGCAGGGTCAGCCACAGTTCATGCCTGCCAGGCAAGCTCAGAGCAGCAAGGGAGGTTCAAGTTCACATCAGGAAGCTGAGTCCATGGGTCAGGGTCAGAATTTAGATCAGTAGGGTACATGGCCAGGGCTAAGTGTGGATGCAATGCTGCTGCAGTGTAGCTCAGTTGGGGATCAAGAATGAAAACCTCAGCTTGAATGTACCTCCTAAGTGAAGGGACCTTGCTGAAGCTTCATAGCAGAAGCTCCCTGAAGGTGCTGTGAGGCTTTTTCAGGGTTTTTTTCAAGGAGCTCCAATGCTGGCAAAAGTTTCTCTGACAGGTCTGTCTTATCAGTGAGCTGGCCTTGAATGCAGCCAGCTGAACTCCTAGGGAGGTGAGGGAACCGCTCTCAAGGTCTGGCAGCAAAGGCCTTTGTGCTACTTTGTGAGCTAAGTGCAGTCATGCTCAAAGAGGAAGTAGTTCAAGTGGACTTGTGTGATATTTGATCCATTTTCATTACCTGGAGTTATATCAGGTGTTGCTTTGCTGAAGGAGCAGTTTGGTCACAAAAGGGTGCTAAGGGAAGGAGTAAGAAGGACCCTGCAGTAAGAAAGGGCAGTAAGAAACATGTGGCTGACTGAGGACTGAAAAGTGCCTGTTGCCTGTTTCCAGCTCATACTGAGTGTGAACTTGTCATGTTGCCACAGAGTGTTGTAACACATAGACAATAAGCACATGAGTGTACTGTTGAGGGAGAAGACAGCATTACATCCTAATCTGTTGTGTAAAGCCTCTGTATTAAGGCCTTATGCACTCTGAGCATTATCAAATGCTGTCCCAGAAGGGGCTTCTGTTTTGCTGCAACATCCTTAGGTAGGAGTCAGTTTTAGCTAATCCAGACTGGAATAAATGAGCAGTGGTATAAATTGAAACATTTCCTCTACCTTGTGTCTGTGTTTATCTTTTGATCTGCTTCTGCCTTTCTGTTCCAGCCAATGATGGGAAAGTGCGAATGATAAGCTGTGGGGCAGACAAGAGCATCTATTTCCGCACTGCACAGAAGGTAACCTTATTACAGTGTTTTGTGCCCTTTTTTTTAATAATCTCTCCACAAAGAAGCTATAAAGAATAATATCAAAGTTTCTATATGAGCTTGTTGCTATTTCAGCCTCAGTGTCTCCCATTGGCTCAATGCAAGAGATTACATTTGGAGAACTAGTTCTGTGGAGCATGCAGATGCTCCCAGCCTGACCTCTTAGCAAGATGCAAAGTAGAGAACTGTTAAGAAATCTGCTTTTCTTCCGCTGCTAGGGCTGTTGTGTGAGGAGTGGTGAAAGAGTATGGGCTGGAGGGAAGAGTTCATTGTGCCTCCAGTCTCAGCTGCTCCTGGCAGACTTGGTTAGTGGAAAGGGCTGGTTTGTGCTGGCTGCGTGAGAAGGCTCATCCGTATTTAGAATTGCTAATAATGGGTTGACTACTTGATTTTGACGCAGTCTTTACCCCCATTCTTAGACAGGAGAAGGGGTTCAGTTTACCCGAACACATCACATTGTTCGAAAGACCACTCTGTATGACATGGATGTGGACCCCAGCTGGAAATACGCGGCTATTGGATGCCAGGATCGCAACATCAGGTTTGTTTACTTCTTGTCTTGAAAATATTTTTGCCATCATAAGTGAGTTGGCCAGGGCAGCCCCATCTCCATCATTGTTCCTCTAGGTTCTTTGATATAGCATTTTCAGACACTCTGTGAGGTTGAACTCTGCCTTTCCCCTTCCTGATAAAAAGCTCTGGCTATATGCAAATGCCTGCGGGACTCTTGGCTTCTTCTCACTGGGTTGCTCTGCAGAGCAGAGCCTTTCTAACTGGGAGAGCAAGTGTGCCTTCCTTGGCACATCATTGAGCTGTGGGGCAAGAACTTCTGCACTGTGGTAATTTTTGCTTTTAAAGGTATGTCTAGTGAGAAGCTATGAGGACCTGTGGATTATCTGGGACTGTAGGAACCTAAAACTGAGCTAGGCATGACTGTCTTTGGATAAGTGGAATCTGTTCTCTGCTCCCTTTTTATCCGTTTCTCCAATCTGTCTGTTTTTACCTTCAAAGCAAAGGAGACTTTCTGTAGTGTCTCCTTCTGTTCTATCTGGGTGAAATGCTGAGTTCTGGTTATAGCTAAATGCCACTACTGAATGTCATTTGGTTTTATATTCTAATGTAAATAAAGGGTCTTGCACTTTTAACCCTTTCCTTTAGTATGAGGGAGCCACAGGTATTTTTATAGCAGGACAGGCTGACTGAAGCTTAGTAAGAGCCTTTCCCACTCCATAACCTTTAGCCGTTACAAGGCATGGCAAGGTTTTCTCCCTCCCATTTGCTCTCTCCTTCAGTGCTATGATGCTATACTTGGTTTTGATTATTTGCTTGAAAATCAAGCCTCATTTTTAATTTGGATAATCTGGTTGCTGTCATACCATTCAGTCTTGGGCCTGTACGTTACTTTTGAGGTTGTTTCTTGAACCATTGAAATGATTGCTGGTTATGGATCAGAGAGATCCTTTCTCTACTTCCTGTGACTTGGACCTGTTCCTTGTGAAATAGAAGGAATGAGGAACAGAAAGAGAAAAGGATTCTGGTGACAAGAGCCACAGAGCAGTACCTGGGCAAAATGAGTGATGTTGCCTTATGTCATCCCCCTCAGGGTTTTCAACATAAGCAGTGGGAAGCAGAAGAAGCTTTACAAGGGATCCCAAGGTGAAGATGGCACCCTCATTAAAGTAAGCTGTTTTCTTTTTTTCTTCCCTTTTCTTCCAGCTCAGGGCTAAGAAAATCAAATACAAATTTGACCACAGTAGTTATATTTTTTTCTTGCTCCATACTTTGTCCCTTATCCTGCTGCTGCTTCCTCCTACCTCCATCCTTAAGGACTGGTAATGTATTTGGGTTCCATCAGGCTAAAACAGGAAAAGAGTCAATGAATGCTGAAGTTGATGTATAGCTTCTCTCTCTGTCCTGTTTTTGAAGTGAGGCAGAGGCCAATGCTGTAAAAGAAGTAGAACTGCACCAGTTTCTTTCAGGAGATTATTTAGTCCATTTACTTTAATCCTTTACTTTCTGCTCCAGAGAGTTCATTCTGGCTTTCTTGACTGTTTTTGTTAGGATTTTTAAGGTGGAGCTGCCTGTTAATCAATGTTTGAGGAATTCATGGTTTCCAGAGGACAAATACAAGTGAAACTCTCTATGAGTTGATGAAATTAAGTAACATCTGCCCTGAAAAGCCCATATTCTTTGGGTCTTGGAGTGCTGGACAAGCCTGGTACTGCTTAGAGAGTGTCTGTTCATGTTTCCCACCTGCTGAGTGCATCCAGGCCTTGGGGTAGGGCAGCATGCCTGCTTCTGAACCATACTCTCTTGGGCTTCCCCTGGTAAACCAGGTGTGTTCGAGATTCAGTGTTAAGAGTGATGCCAGCACATTGGGATGTGGAAGAATTTCTTTCTTGTCTTTAAAGGATGTAGACCAACTGAGACAATCAAAATATCTCTCAGGTTAAGTTGCCAAGCAAGCTTCTTCATTGTACTTGTTTTCACTGATAATTTTTCTACTTTTTAAACCAAATATTTCTGTTCAGGTGCACAGGCCAGCAGTGTTATTAAGGGCTGGAAGGAATGTCCTGTGAGGAGCAGCTAAGGACATTGGGCTTGTCTAGCTGGGAGAAAAGGAGGCTGAGGGGCAACGTCACGGCTCTCTACAGCCTCCTGAGGAGGGGAAGTGGAGAGGGAGGTGCTGAGCTCTTCTCCCTGGGGTCATGCGATAGGACACATGGGAGTGGTTCTAAGTTGCATCAGAGGAGATTTAGACTGGACATGAGGAAGCATTTCTTTACCAAAAGGATGGCCAAACACTGGAACAGGCTTCCTAGAGAAGTGTTCGATGCCTCAAGCCTGTCAGCGTTTAAGAGGCGTTTGGACAGTGCCCTTAATACCGTGCTTTAACTTGGTCAGCCCTGAAGTGGTCAGGCAGTTGGACTAGATGATTGTTGTAAGTCTCTTCCAACTGAAATAGTCTAGTCTATGATTGACGATTGTAAATAACTGGGTAAAGGAGAGAGGAAATCAATGAGCTTTGTTCAGTGTCACCTCTTCTGTTTGACAGAGAAAGATAACTTTTCTTTCTCTTTGCCTATTATAATTCCTACAAAGGTTTTTATAAGCCTGAGTAATGAAAATGAAAAATTGATGCCACGCTTTAATTGCTGCTAAGCTCAGGTGCTTGTTTATATCTTTCTCAGACCACAAGCCATGAAATGTTGCTGGGAGATGGATTTCTTTATTTTAATATCCTTTATGTTCTGTTTTTTGGTTTGTTTTTGGTTTTTTCCCCCTGTGTAGCTCAAGTGGGGAATCTCAATTATTTTTAATGTTGCTTTGTTCATTTCTAGAACCATTATGTAGCCAAGGGATTATGGTTGTCTCTGGAATTTAAACTCTCTTGGCATGTTGTTCTGAGATCATAATGTACATTGCAGTTTAACAAGTAGAACCCAAAGATTAACACTGGAACCAAAAGATACAGCAACAAAATAAACATAACAAAAAAAAAAAGTTATCCTTGTTTAAATACCATGTCTCCTTCAAAACCCAGATGTTTTCATTCTCAGTTCCTTAATGTTCTGCAAAGGACAAAGCAAGACATTTGGTGACAGCAGGTGTGTTTGCTGTGTAGTGCTGCCGTAGACCTAGTGAGGTGTTTGGAGAGGGTTTTATATTTGATCCTAGATAAAGCAAAAAGTGGGTGTATATGGAAAAAAACCATCAACCAAAACCCCAGAATGGGAGCTGCAAATGCTGAGGATTTGACAGCGTCATTATCAAAGACAATTTCTTGGCAGTGTTGAGTTCTTTTTTGCTTTTTCTCCTCAAGATTGGAGTCTTTTAATATTTAATTTAACTCTGTAGTTTCTGATTTTATTTTTTTTTTGGAGGGAGCAGTGGTGGTTTGGTTTGTTTTGATCTTAAGATAGAAGAAAGTAAGACCCCAGTAGTTAAAAGGAGGTAGGAGAGAGAGATATATCTGTACATTGGTGGTGGTTCCTTCACAGTCATGGAGGCACTTACATACTTACTGATTATGGTGGAGATAGTTTTAACAGTTTAATCGTGTTGGAGATTTGTCCTGGCATGTTGGTTACCCTGGTACTCAGATGTAGTTCTGTGGGAGCTACTTGCATTTTATTTTGCTGACTAAAACCATCTTGGTTATTCTGGACCATTTTAATGGAGTTTGGAGGCACTTTCTCACCAGATCTTTACACTTATCTCCTAAACCAGGTGCAAACGGATCCCTCTGGTCTTTATATTGCAACCAGTTGTTCTGACAAGAACCTCTCCATCTTTGATTTCTATTCTGGCGAGTGTGTTGCAACCATGTATGGACACTCAGGTAAGGCATGTAAGCTTCTGGAAATGCATTTCTTTTCTGCTGATGACTATATAGTAGGGTCTGATACTAGTCGGAGCTTTCTTGAAGGTTTGTCCCCCACCAAAGTTTACCCATTGGGTGTTTTGGAGTAGGTTACAGTTGGTTGAAGTTGTAATAGCTTATTTCATTGCAAGTTCAACTTTTTTCAGACTGCATTTTGTATTGTACAACATAAACACACACATGCCTGTCAGGCCATGTATTTGTTTACACAATTCTTCTAATAGCCTATAAGGTAGTCTGTGTTTTTTCAGCGTATATTAAGTTTCATTATGATATACCCTCAGTTCTTACCATGCAGGGGCTATTGTATAGGCAAAAAGACACTTCAGTTTTAGTGCTTACTTTGCCAGGGGATACCCTTTCCACGTTAAGCCTAGGTTCTCTGGTAAATGGTTATGGTAATTGGGGCATATTGATCTGTGAAGTGTGTTGGCTTTAATCAGAATTTGAGTTACTGAGCACAGATATGCTATCTGGCTAATGATCCCTTCTGCCCACTGGAATAATTCAGGGAGGCTTTTTTTTTTTCTTGTGTTTTATTTCACATAGAGATTGTAACCGGGATGAAATTCAGTAATGACTGCAAGCATCTGATCTCTGTTTCTGGTGACAGGTAAGAGGGATTTTCTTGTTTGTGATATCAGCTCATGCTATCTCACACTGGATTTAATGTGTGTCCTGAAGGAAGGTAGCTACTTTTTTTAATGAGGGATGTTTTATGAATTCCAAATAAACCTCACAGCTTTCTGAATCCTAAGTGTGTGCTGTTGACAAAGCTCACAGAGCTTATATTATCCTTTCATGGAATCAGACGCCTATGTGAAGTACTTCCCTTGTGGTTTTCTGAGTGTAGGTACTGTTCCCTGCTGGAAAGGAGACAGGGATGTAGCCTGTTTCCTTACCAGCCTTTCAGGTCTGTAATGTAAGACAGCTTGTGATATTCTGACTAGTGTTGCCAAAACTTTGTCCTACAGTACTCCTGCTGGTGAGGTTTCACCAGTTGAATGAGCCTGTCTAGCAGCAAAAGGGACAGGCTTGTCCCCACTTTTTGCTCCTGTCCATATGATTATCTTGCCCACGCACCTAAGTCAGCTGTGGTGTGGCTGCTGCCTCAGTTAAGCTGATTCAGGTCACTACATCAGCACCCTTGCCCCCAGCTGAGTTTTCTGCTGATTTAGTGAGCAAAATCATCCCACCAAAAACTTAAGTAATTACCAGACTGAGCCCAAGGGGAAAAGGAGAATATATGCCTAATATGATGATTGTAGAGGTAAGTGGACACCCTACTTCTGGAATCAGTGAATGCTTAGATCAGCTGAACCAAATACAATTTTTACTTTGAGAAAGATGGTTCCTGGAGTGCTATTTCAAGAATAGAGCAACCCAGATTCTCTCTTTCTTTCTATTTTCTATTAATAAACCACAATTGAACTAGAAGAAGAGTTTTAGATGGTGAATTGTTACAGAACATACAATATATCACCTTAAATTGCATCAGTTGATTAGAAAATAATTTAGTGTTCTTCTTACTTTGCCTTTCATGGAAGGTTTGAGGTCCGCAGTGATCCTTGTGATTTAGTGCAATGTTCCTTTGTTGACCAATTCCATGAGCAAAAGGATCATTTTTTTTCACTAAGGATGTGGAGAAGGCGAATGAGAAGTGAGGAAAGGATTAATGAAGAACTTTGCTGTAAGGAGATAAGAAAGCATGTTTTTCAAAGGAGAACAGGGAAAATAGTCTGTTCACACATGGCAGCACGTGAAAAGAATGAAACTGAGAATAGAAAGAAAAACAGAGATGAGGAAGGGCATGAGGACTGGGAGACCCATGTGAGAAAAGTACTGTAAAGGGGGAAAGAAAAGCAGCAAAAGGGGTATGTGGGAGCATGCTTCTGTAGAGCTTTGTGTTGAATGCAAATATAATTACAAGTTCATAGTGTTTGCTGCATATCTCTGGGTTTGATAGCTGTGAGGGTGGGATAAGCGAACAAGCCAGATTTGCTTTCTGAATTTTGTTTCCTGCTTGTCGGTATTTTCTCAGCAGCAGATCATGGTTGCTGTTACATTGGAGAGCTGCTGCTTGAGGGGAAGCAGCTGGCTGCCCTGGGTTGCCATAGTTTCCAGATGCAGTGCCTCACCACTTTCTCCTGGCTGAAAAGCTGGGGTGGGAGGATGACAGCATGTTCACTCTTGATGGGAAGCGTCTGTGTGTGACTTCAGTAGCTGGGAGTGATGCTCCTGAGCTTTGTCACAAAGGGAGTGGCACTGGGGGCAAGAAGGAAACTTTTAAGTATTTCATTAAAATCTTCACAATCTGCAAAGTGGGATTTCTGTTTTCTATCTATGTGGTATGGAAATAAAAACCTTTTAAAATGTCTTCTCATGAGATGAAAAAAATGAAGAAGATGCAGGCATTCAGGACCCTGGATCTTTCAGCATTTGTTTCAGGTCAGGGTTACCAGAGTTCATGCTCGTTATTCAAAATGGCAGAGCAAATGAATTTTTACAGACTAGCAAGGAAGAGGGGAAAGCCGCTTATTGAAAACTTCTTTGTGAATTGGAGTAACCCATGAGTATGGTGGCACTGATGGGTCTTGAAGAACTGGATTAAATCCTCTTTGGATTCTAAAGGAGGATGCAGGATTTTATAAGTGATAGCAAAAGCACCACCTCTGTTTCTACATCAGTGTAAATACACCCAGCTAGACAAGAAAGATGGGTGAGATTAAAAGAATTAGTTAGCACTGAGGTTAAATTTACAAAAAAACCCCACTGTTTATTTTACTTTCTGATAGCTGAAGATGAGATACAGTATTCTCTAATGTGATGAGGAATTTTTAAAAAAATTTTTTTTTAGTCATATTTCTGAAGAAAGTGAGACCAATGAGGTCACACTGTTTGTTTCCCTCTCTCAAACACTTTTGAATCCATTGACCAAATTCAGCTGAATTCCTTATAAGTTTCCTGGAGTTAGTACAAGTAAAATATTAGGAGCACCCTGACTGCAGGAAAGTACTGCCACATAAGCTTAACCATTATTTCACCACAGAGACTGCATGGGATAGTGGACATTAGGAAGGCCTTGCCTGTGGGGTAGTTGCAAGCACAGGCTGCAGCTTTGCCACTGTTAGAGGATGCAGAGGATATCTGTAGGCTCTGCTTACCCAGCTGACCATGGAGGAACTTGTTACGGCATTTCCTTCAGTAGCTGGTCAGATAGTCAAATCAAGGTATAGGATCAGAGATGAGTCTGTGCAAATACCTCTGCAGTTGCTCTCACCCTCAGGGAGTCTTTGCCAGGCAGGTTTCACCCTTTTGTCATGAGGCTTGTGATGGGATTGAGTTTCTGTGAAGCTCTTTTTGCAAGTGTCTCTCCCTGGCACAGACAGAAGGGCTCTTGTTTGCTTCTGCAGTGGGAATTGATAATAAACTGAACTGAGACTTGACCCCAGCCTCATCTTTTCTTTTGTTCAGCTGTATCTTCATCTGGCGTCTGAGCTCAGAGATGACCATCAACATGCGTCAGCGACTGTCTGACATGAAGCAGAGAGGGAAGCAGGCTGAAAAGTCTCCTCCACACAAGACAGCCGGACTCATGAGGTGAGCAGAGTAGACTGAGAAGAGGTGACTGACTTTGTAGAGTTTAAGGTGAAAAGTGTGGCACTGGGTTCTCAACTGTAAGGTTTCTGCTGTCTTCACTGATAGTGTCTTCCAAAAGTTCTCTTCTGTTTGATTTGCCATGGTTTTTGTGCCCCCCTTCTTTGGTTATAGAAGCCTGACTGTGAGCTTCCAGCCAGACTTAACTGTTGCTTCACTGGCTACAACGTGTATGCAATGCCCCTTGGATTTTAATTTGGTTTAATGATGTGATCAGAAACTTTGATAAGCAGTTAACCTAGCAATACTGAGGCTGATACACAGCATCCAACCAGGAAGGAATTTGCTTCTTTATGAATAAAGTTCTTCGGATCTAGGCTGAATGCAGTTTAAAAGTTGTTTTCTGCAGTGTCAGTACTGAAATATACCTGTGAGCTGTGTGACTTTGCCATGTTGATCATAATTCTGAAGGAGTCCCTACAGTTATGCTGTTTCTTTGTTAACTATTTTCCTGAGGCTTTGAAAAAGGTCACCTAAAAATAATATAAATAATAAATATAAAAATAATTTCCATGGGAAACGTTCTTGGCAGCTAAATCATATTATTCTTTTTTTGCTTGGTAAACAACATATCTAAAAACAGACTACCACAGCTTACAAACTGAATAGATCTAAATTTATCTGGTGATCTTTCTTTAAAAAGTGGTGCTTAAACACAGACCCTGTTTTTAAACAGAACAAGAGTGACAGGGATTGTGGATTATTAGTGTAATTTATTTGGTTTCTCTGTAGTGAGTAAGTAGCTGAGACTAATTTAACTGTAAACAATGCAGGAGAGAGTCCTGACTGAACTGATACGGGATCAAAGTGGGGAAAAAAGGATAAACAGATTTTTTTTATGCTATCTCCCACCATTTTTCTCCTCCAAATGACTACAAACTAAGTTCTGGATATAGAAGTGCCAAAGCATTGGAGGACTTACCACACTGTTGTGTTGAGTATCACAAAGACCTTCCCACTCCCTTTGGGAGCAAGTAATGTTGAAACAAGTCTGTCTGCATAGTTTCATTTGGGAAAGTCTTGATCTGCTCATTCTTGAAACGAGTCTTGTCTAATAAGTGCTTTTGGTAATGATGCTGGGAGAACTCGGGAAACTTTTTTTCTAGCCAGAATTCTGGAACTGTCAAGCAATGTGCTTTTTATAGCAGACTCTCCATTATTCCAGCAGCTGCAGCCTTACCCTACCGAAGCTCAGCCTGTGACAGATAATCCCAGTCCTCTTCCGCATTAGGTGATACTTGTTTCCGTCACAGACGCTTGCTGAAGGGCGGTGTTTGCGACACGCCAAGCCCAGAACTTTATTAAACTTGTTTGGTAACCTCTTTGCAAGCCTGGAATCCATCTACTTCTTTGGTCAGCTTTGAAAGCTTGTTTTCAGTTTTGGTCGACCGCTGTGGTCACTGGAGATCAGCAAAGACATAACTCCAGAGCATTTTGGATTGAGACTGAATATGGAGGAAGAGCCTATTGGACCAGCATTACTGAGGTGGGAGAAGGAAAACTAATGAACTTGAGTAAGATGGGTTTTCTAGATGCCCTGTTCCTGTTCTGGTTGTGTTGCCAAAGTCTGTCTGTGTAGGTTGCAGTGGAGAATTGGGTTGCACCTTGTGGTGTAAAACTGTTGTTTCAGAAGGACTCGCGGTAGTATAAGGTGGCTCCCTGCCTGGTTATGTGTCATTTGTTCTACTCGATTTTCTCGAGAAGAGTATTGTTAGAATTCCGTGGGGGAAATAATGCAAGCTGCTAGTTCTGTAGTATGAGTGTATGACAGCATGAATAATCAAAATAATACTGGGGAAACAAAACTGATCTGAGGAGGCAGTGGAGAGCCGAAGGTTTCCAATTCAGAACAGTGCTGTCTCTATTCAGCTGCAAGTGGCAGGGCAGGGACTGGCCCAGGTGAATAACATTTGGAGTGCAAACACACAGAAGATGCCTTTCTGGGTCAAACCAGTGCTCCATGAAGCACAGTATTCTGCCTGTGACAGCGGAAGATGCTATTTAGTGAACGCTGTGAGCCTTGCTGTATGAACCTTTGTGGTTCATTTGCTTTATGCTCATCAGGGATGTTTGGAGGTACATCTCCACCTATTCCCTTTAGTATTTGGTCATGGACCCATTGTCCACTGAATTTTTAGAAATTCTTTTTGAACTTTCTAATGTTGTCTGCCTCTGCAACCTCCTTTAGTGACAAGTTCCTGGAGTTCACTGCTCTTTGTGGAAAGAAGGGCTTTCTTTGTCTCTGCTAAACCACACTCCTGCTAGGTTTGTTGAAAGCTCTCTGCTTCTGAATATTGTGAGCTTTGGTGAACTATCGTTCTGCATCCAGCTATCTGTAATCCCCATGGTTTTGTAAATCTTTATCATAACTTCTCTCCATCCAACTTTCTCTCCAAACTGAAAGAGTCCCAGCCTTTTCAGTCCCTCCAAAAACTTCTAGAAAGACTAAAGTTTCTCCTCTGAAGGATTTCTCTGACTCACCTCTGTAGGACATTGGATTATTTTGGAACTAATCTGACCTGTATGACACACAATTCTCCACAGTGCCCCTGAGAGCTTTTCAGTTCTGCCTCTGGTTGTGATAATTGCAGATGTCTGCTTTTCTCTCATCTGCTGAACATGAGGAGCTTTGATTGTATGGAATAATAGAACTTGTACTCAGCTGATATTGCTGGTACCTTTTGATTTTGAGGCATTTGTATTTTCAGAGAAGGAACCATGTAAAGGCCTTTTAATAGGGTTTTGATTTTGATCCAAGTATGCATTTATTGTTTAGAAAAGCTTGTCTCCAATTTTTGGAAGGGAAGTTTTAAATTGATTTTACTGTGAAATGTTTGCAGGGCTTATAGTCATGTTTTAGCTGAGATTTTTTTTTTTTCCTTGTAATTTTAAAAGTCACTTTTCCTGTGACTTTCATTGAAGCTCTAGTATAAATAGCAGGAGATAGAAATGTTATCCAAATCAAATTGTCTAAAACTTATATATGTATGCTGAAGAAGTACTGTCTGCTGCCAGATATATTTGGAAAGAAGTGTTCCTTATCAAATTCTCAGTGAGGCTTTGGTCCAGTCCAGGAAAGCTGTGCAGTTTCCAGGGCTCAGAATGGGGCAGGCTTTTGATGCCAGATCAGAAGTGGTGCCTGAGTCTCTGCTGAACTACTGCAATTACAACATCAGGGAAACTCTAAAGTCAGCAGCACTGTGATCTTTTTGTGGGGAGAAGCAGGGTAACTTTCTTTTAAAAACCCTTAGGCACTTGGGTGGGGGCAATCTGCTAGTGATCCCTACCACATAGGATGTTAGAGTTTCATAAATATGCCCCTAAAGCTGAGGATTTAAGTAGCACAAGATCAGAGTAGGAATGCTGATGACATACCTCTTTAAATGGATAGTTGTCAATCTTGTCTGTTTTGTTTTAAGAAAAGAAAGAAGGGTTGAATTCAGGACATGCAAAAGAATACAGAGTAACTAATATCAGATGTCTTAATACTAGAACTCCATAAAGACATGTGGCACTTCTAAGTCTATATATGTGTCCTGAATACTTTCTAACTGAAGGGCCTTCCCTACCATTGACCCTGTACTGGCAGACCCATCAGAACTAGGAGCTGAAGTGCAGTTGACCCTGCCCATGTGTACGGAACAAGATCCAGGCATGGTACGAGAATGGGATAGTTCCTCAGCAAAGGAAGCAGACAAGAGCAAAGACAATTAAAATCCTTGCTCTAAGTGAGTGACATGTATCATGAGAATTGGACATGTCTGTAGATGCTATTCTGGGATAGCTACTCAGAAACATTTATTCTGGTATAATGACGCTTTGTTGGAGTTTGGCCGAACCTGCTTTCAGCAGGAATTCAGCAAAACCCAGAAGTCTTACTCCTTCACTTTCAAAATGCTGTCATGTGATGCTTATTTGGAAGCAGCTCCTGTGCTTGAAACCTCATCCTGCATTACTCTGACTTTCATCTAAGCATGAGCAAGAACTGAGGAAGAGTGTTGAGGAGATGTCTGCAAAGAGAGTCTTAGATGAAAATCCAAAGTACATAGAGGAAGGCAGGAAAAGGTAATGAAATCCGAACTGAGGGATTGACTTGGACAATCACAATAGTTAAAATACTCAAGACCTTGTGAACCTAGGTTTCATTTTCAGCAGTATCTCAGTTTCAAGTCAGTGGGTCTAAGATCCTTTTGAAAACCTCATTCATTTATCTCCCTTCAAGTCACAGGACTGAGTTTGAAAAGCATCTTTGAGTTGTAAAAAGAAGGATGTGGAAGGGGGGGCATGAATTTTTGCTGGGATAATACAAGGTAACCTTGCATTTGTATCAAACACATGTGACTTCATAATTTGGTTGGCACTTCCTGTGAGGTATGAAAAAATGCTCATCCGACTTCCAGAATATGTTTTTCATTCTCTTACTCAGATGCTTCTGAGGATATCAGAACATACTTTTTCCCCCCTGACTAATTTTGTCTGTCACCTTCTGATGGATAGAGGCCATCTTTCTATTTATAACATAAAACACATTGATAGCAATCCTCCCTTCTCCGTTTGCACCAATGACAGTACATGCAGGAATTCAGCAAACACATAACCCTTCCTTGCCATATCACCTCATCATAGTGAGATATTCAACCAATTAGATGTTAAAATAATAATCCAACCCTTCTTCCTCAATGCATTCCTCAGCCATGATGAATACAAGCAGAAGGATGCTATCAAAGTTACTGACCCAAAGTTAAGATTGCCTACCATATATAAATGTAATATACCTCATAGGATGAAACATGGCGTAACCTCAAACGTACTGTGGTGCTTGAACTTTGTTGGAATTCCCCTGCTTAGACACAAGAACCTGAGTATGACAAGATAGACAGGCAAGGAGAGAGTAGAAAAGGTGAAGAGACTTACAGACTCAAATGTCAAAAGTAGTTGAAGACAGCTGACATGAAGCTGTTTCACTGGAGGACTCTGCAGACTACAGTCAGTTTCACTCTTCTTTTTGCCACCTCGAACCTCATCTGAAAGGGTTGGGTAGTTCTTGCTCAGCCACTCCTAATAAAAAGGAAATTAATGTTCTGCCACTACATGGGAAGAGAAAAGATTAAAATACCTTAACTACTTCTTATCATGTTTCAATATTGCCTGTTATCTGTCAGCTGCAGGCAAAGCTGGTCCCTTGCCAGTCTGCTCTGTACTTGGTGGATGAGCTATTTTTATTTCATGAATAATCTTTGGCACTCAACACCCACCAGTGATATCCTATAAATGTCACTAATGATGAGTTTGGCACTCTAACTCGGGGCCATGGGGTGGGTGCTAGTCAAATTTATTTTTTAGGAATTCTTAATTTGTTTAATTACTGTCCAGAGTGGGTTAGTTCATTTAGTTCTGTTGACTGAAGCAGGGAGAAGGGGAGGGAGGGGAAGAGAAGAAGAAAAATGGAAGATAGAGTTTGGTGTTGGTAAGTGTCCTTGGTTGGTATTGGGGAATTCTGTGCTGGGAGTGCCTCTGAGGTCTGTGTGGGAACACTTGTCTGATCTACTTTGATTAAAGATCTGCCCAGAATATGTTTTACATTATTCCTTGTGTCTGAAGGCTACGAAAGGCAGCATGGTGCTCTTATGGTGTGTGGGCTGTGCCTTCAGGTTCTACATGGTGCAGTCCTTGATATGAACCCATCTCTTATGTGATAATTTGCCATATACCCAATTGCTGTCATATAGGGAGTATCTATGACATTTTTGATGTGTAAAATAGTTCCAGAGAGGAAATGCTTAAGGGTGGGAAAAATATTTGCCTTTCATATATGCTCTACCATCCTGACCTTATCAATTAATGAGGTCTGAAATGGAAGGCCAAGTTCCATTCTACTTGACTTTCTCACACTCATTTAGTTCTGTTCTGATTTCTGTCATCCTTCCACACATACGAGACGATTGCTGTGGCAGACTCTCCACACCTTTGTGCAGGGTTTAACTTGCTGTGTTTCTCAGAGATGGGTTTTGCTAGAGTGAGGGCTGTTTGGGCGAGTTGAGGCAGCCTGCTGAGTGTGGATGGAGATAAGGTGGAGAACTGCCTAGTGTAAGGATTGAAATGGTGGTGGGAAGTTCTTGAGACAGATCATAATACTCCTTCCAATTCCTGCCTCCCAGGCATGAATCCATCTCTGCCCTGTCCTCTGTACCTGCACTCTCATCAGACAGCGACAAGGATGGTGAAGACGAAGGGAATGAGGAAGATGAGTTACGTGGGCTGCAGTCTTTCCATATTCAGTCCAACTGCAACACTGAGAGAGACTCAGGTATAAATGGGAGAGGGGCACGAGCAGAGATGGGGAAAAATGGCGTGAATGTGAAGTGGGGAGAAGATGTGAGACACTGGCTTAGGGATAGCAAAGTACAGGCAGAAAGAGAAAGAACCAAGACAGAAACAGATGGATCGACACCAATGGGTAATGTGGAGTTGCGCATTCCTGCATCTGAAGAGGGAGGTACATTTCAGAGTTCTCTGATAAGAAATTCAGGTTTTTAATTGCCAACTTTGTTGCTAGTTCCAGCTGGCCAAAGAAATTTTGAATTAGTGTCCTGGGCTTGGGTCTGTAATCTATTAAAGTCCACAGAAGCCAAAGAGATCTCACAGAGGATTCTAGAGATATCTGATAAAACTTACAGTAGAGATTACCCTTACTAATTTGAGGTATTTTTACCACAGATGCTACAGTGTATTGGAGCAGGGGGTTTTCCAAGCTTTTGGTGGACCACTACACTGTGGCAAGTGTTCTGCAATGTGTCTGCTGAGTCAGTGAAAATCTTCTATAAAATAGTACATCCCCATTAAAATTTTGATATAATGATTCAGTAGTCTATGGGAAAACATGTGTTGGCGGTGGTTTGCTGGTTTAACAGGTGTAGGAATGCTGCCTTTGAGGAAAGGTGAGGTAAGAGGTGTTTAAAACTCTGGACTGCTGGCCAAGGATGTCAATTCAGGATCTATCTTTTTCCCTTTTTAGATCCAGACCTTACCCTTTCAAGAAGCCTTTCCCATTGGGAAATGAGGAGGGTGAGTTGCTAAACCTTCAAAGTGTATCTGTTGTCATAGGGAAACTGGAAAAGAAATTCCCATGGAAATTACAAAATTCATTTGCACTAGTGGGAAAGGTGTAACTGTGGGGGGAAACCATTGAGAAGCCTCACCGTGAAGAACAATGTGGGGATGACAAAATAGAGCCTAGTTTAAGACACAGTTTTGCTTGGGATTTTTATATCAGTATCTTTCCATCAGATGTTATGCTTTTGCCCCTTCATATCTGGCCTAAATCTCATGTGGTGCTGAAGCTGATCATATACTTGGATTCAAGCGAGGCATTTAAATGTTCAGTTATGCAAGAAGCAGCGACAAAAGTATCGTCTTTACTTGATGCTTTATGATTAAGGGAGGAATTTCAAGCTGTCTCACAGACAGCTTTGGGGCTTTTATGGAAATGGACATAATTGAGTTTTTCTGTGGGTCTTGTGTACTCTTTCCTGTTTTGCCATCAGCAGAACTCAGTCTCTAAAAGTGTTTTTCTTCCAATTTCCTTCAGGCCAAAGAGATAGCAGCAATCCAGCGCTCGGAGGCACCAATGAGCAAGATGCCCCGGCAACGTGGGCGATGGTCCCAACCAACCAGCAACATAGAGATGACTGTGAAATCCATGCTTGACTTGCGACAGTTGGAGTCTTTCTCTGTTTCCCGTTCTCCAAGTCGAGACTCTCTGTCTCAAAACAGCAATGGGGATGACAGAGAAGAGCAGGCAGATCTTCCTGTGCACATCAACAAAGTAAGGGCAGTACTACTCCAAGGAGGTGAATCTATTCTGAGTGCATCTGTCCTGCCTCTGTTTATTATTACCTACATTTATTACTACGCGATGCCATTCCTTATATCTTTAGAATAAGGCTCTAAATGCCTTCTGAGAAACTTGTTTAGATAACTCTTTTGTATAATAGTTAGTATTCCTGCAACATGTGACTGCCATCATATAGCAGAGCCCATGTGGGATCAAGGTTTCTTTCCAATGACAGGGAAGACCTCATGTTTCCTTCCACTGAAATGTGGCTCATATGATGCCCTTAGTTGGACTGTGCTAGATTGTTAAGTTCTCTTAATCTTTATATTGATGGGTCACAGCAATATAATGTGTGCTCATACCTCAGAAAGCTAATGCTTGTTTTCCAGTAGCAGTCTGTCATGTTGCCTAACTTCCTTAGAGTTTTTCCTTCTTTTATAACTGCATGACTGAGAAGAGGGTTGAGCTTGTTGCATGTAGTAAGTCAGTGTTTTTCAGCTGTGGCTCACAGACTTCTCTGAACTATGTCTGATCAGTCTATAAAAGGTAATGGAAGAACTTGCTGCCACATGGCTTACACTCCTGATGTGTGATCAAAGAGGGATATGGGGTCCAGTACTTTACCAGAGAATTTTAGGGGATTGCAAACAGGAAACAAAATAAGAAACCACAGCAGTAGTCTGTCAAGTTTAGTAAGTTAGGAGCAGTAAAGACATAGGAATGCTGTGTTTTGTGATCTCAGATTTCTGATCATATTATGTGCTGTAATGCATACTTTCTAGCTCTGCACAGCCCTTGCTGACTTGAGGAAAAACATTGGTAATATCTAGTTTTCTCTATTTTTAAACCAGGTTGGCAGCTCAATACCTCCCCAAGATAACCGGTCCTGTGTGCGACCTCAAGTGATTCGGCTTGTGTCTTGCGAAGAGGGGATTTTCTCTCAGGAACTGGAACCTTCTGAGAGTGAGGAGTGTGTAATCTACCCTGAGCAAGATGAAATCCATCCCACAGACCCTAGCAGGTTAAAAATAAGCTCTCTGCTGTGCATGGCTTAAATGTGTCTGGTTTAGTTTGCTTGCGGTTTGTGTGGTAACTTGGGTGAGTTGACTTTAGTGCCTGATTGATGCCAGGCATGTTTAGTTGAGAGTTTTATGCCAGCTTGATGCTAAAGGAATCTCAGACTAAGAAGGCACCATTAAAATAATCTTTCCTCTGAGGAAACTGCACATTAGCAGTCTCCTCCAAGGGTTTGGTTGTTGTTTTGTTTTTTGGTTTTTTTTTGAATAAACAATTTGGGAGCAGCCTTTTTGCTTTCTCCCTTATCTGGGTTGAAATAAGCAAGGGAAAACTTGGAAGCTGGAAAACAACCCAACAGTGATGTATACGTGGCAGTGAAATGGCTGCCCAGGAGAAATGACAGGATGCTATTATTTATGACAATTTCAAACCTAATTGGTCAAGAATTTAACAAGTGTAGTATGTGATGACCCTGTTGTGGGTAATACAATAGCTTGCATGAGATAGATGGAATTGAAAAGGACACTGGACACAGTGGAGACCTTTTTTCTTCCTCTGCTGTTTCTTCTGTTTTACCTCACTTAATTTTCTGTTTCATTTTATGCTCCGTTTTTTTTTTCCTTCCCTGAATTTTATTCTTCCTTCCTCTCTTAACCTGATACTAATAGCTGTTTGATTTCGTCTGTCTCTTCCTGCTGTGCCACAAAGAGTGGACTGATAGCTTTAGACGGGCTTTTATGCAAGAGTGCATGCCAAGATTTTGCAGTTGAAGCTGCTAGGTTTCTTCCAGTTTCTCTTTATTTACATTTTAAATTTTATTGTGATAACATTTGGACCGAGCAGACCGATGGGCTGCTGCTCCATCATGTAAGAATGGGAGGCCCCCTGGTGATGTGGATACAGAGTGGATACATCTCAAAGTATTGCAAAAAAGTTTGCAAAGTTTGCAAGCTGCCAGGGGTAATTGCCATTCGGTTCCATTGAGTGACTTCTGCATCCTACCTTCCATTGGAGTACATCTGAAACTAAAGTATTCCATAAGGTGGAAAACCTAAGTCCTCAGGCATCAGGCAGAGGAATGGTGTTGGTGTCATTTGACAAAGTAAGACTTGTGAAATCACAACAGAAATCAGGAACCCCGTCCTCCAATGTTGTATGACATTCTTCAGTAAATTAGTCTTGCTCAAACCCAGAATCTTCTCTATTTTGCAACATAAGTTGCCCAAAGTAGGAGGTCATAAACATGGAAAAATAGTATATTAGGGCTCAAATCTGTGGCAAACTGGAGTTTTTCTACTGTGCAGGTATAGGCCTTGTTTCAGTCCCTTTTTCGTTTTGTAGACCGCTACACTTGTTCCTCAGCTGTGCTGGAAATCAAGCCAGGGCAGTGCTGTGCTGGTGCCTGGTAATCATGGGAAACCGACAACACCCAGAAAGTCAGACAGTCCCCTTGAGACTTCACTGTCCAAGCTTAATGAAATGCAAAAAATATACTGTATAATGATGAGAGAAATCAACTTATTTTTCTCTTTAAAGCTTTACTTTTGTAATCAAAGGTGTTACTAACACAGGTAAGGCCTTATTAAAGTTAGAATGCGCTTCTTTACATGTAAATCAAATATCTCTTCTAGTGCTGTATCTTTCCTGTCTCTCTTGTAGTGAGTTCCAGGTAAAAGCGTTGCCCCATGGGAAGCTAAGTAGAGGCTATCACAGTAATGGATGCCCAGACAAACACAGTCCCGACAGCGCCTGCTCTGTAGATTACAGCAGCAGTCGCCTGTCCAGCCCAGACCATCCAAATGAAGGTAAGATATGAAGACCTTATAAAGGTGTCTATATGTGCTGTGGAACATGGCAAAAACTTGCTGGTGTGGTTCTTTACTGTGCTTATCAGTTGCTATCCTGATCTCTAATACTTGATCATCTTCATGAGCTGAACTGAGGTCACACTCCTATTGGTCTCGCTAGTATTGCTATAAAGGTGCAGGTGCATTTGAACAGGCACTTCAGCGAAAGCGCTGTAGAAGCTGGAGTTGGTTAAAGTGCACTTTCCTTGTGTGCTTTTGGCTTTCTTTTACCTTGCTAGCTAAGGAGGCGGGTTTAGTACTGAATATCCCATAGGCCATTGCTGTTTGTGGGATATGAAAGATTAGAGAATTACACTTAATGCTGTCTGACTTTTGCTTTAACATTTCTAGGTTCAATTTGCTGAATATTTTTTTTTTAACCTCACTAATATTATTGTGATTATGCTATTACAACATTGGGGTTTTTTGCCTCTTCTCAGATTCTGAAAGCACTGAGCCCCTAAGTGTGGATGGCATCTCAGACCTGGAGGGAGAGGGAGAGGAGGATGTGGGTACTAGCATGCCAGAGGGAGAAATCCCCCAGACACCTGATCGGGAAAAGTTCCTCAAGCAGCATTTTGGGACCCTGGGCAGCACTGATGGAAAAGGTAAAGTTCTCTGCTTGGTGGGGGGACTTTGTAAGGTTACTCCAGATTTGTCCCCTGTATAAATCAAACCAGGCTACAAGTTCTCCTAGGCTTTCCTGAGTGTGTAAGTACAAGGGGGCAAGAATGGGGAACCAGTGTAGAGAGGCCTAAAGAGCAACATTTGTTAACTCCATTGGTCTGTATGTAAATTTGTGTGGATTAGATCAGGTTCTGCGTCAGTTTGCGTTAAGTATTGTCCCTGGCATCCTGAAGAGCCCGTTCTCTTGTTCCCAGACTAGTTTTTCCTGTTGTATATGAAGGTACTAGCTGTATGTTCACCCCCCCATTGGTGACGTGTAGTGGCCTCTAGTGGTATATTAAGGCATAACAAATGCCACAAAAGAAAAGACTGAAATGCTGGGTGGAGGGAGAGAATAAGAGAAGACATCAGAATGGCAAAGGAGCTGGTTAGTCTTTATCGACAAACTCCAGAACAGAGCATATCTTTTTAGAATTGATAATGGTTGCAGGCAGAAATATCTATGTGAGTTGTCTGGGTTTTGTTTGGTTTTGTTTTTTTTTTTTTCCTTTGATGGGTTTGTTTTCTTCTTGATGCCAGTGCTTCACAGTCCTACAGGCAGGATAGGACACAAAGGGAAGCAAAAAAGGAGGAGGCATACCCTTAGGGAGAGTAGCAGTTTAAGGCAGAGTAATCTAAGTAGAACAGAAAAGGCAGGGGCAATGAAATAATTTAATTCTGTGTGGTTTTAGCTTAAAAAATCCCCTCGGATATAGTGGAACATTTGATAGTGTCTGTGATAAGAAAATGCATGTGTCAGAATGTTTGTTCTGTAACTAAACTGCTCCCTTTTTCTCTCCCCTTTAACCAAAATTTTTAGGTGGCTCATGTAGGAATCTGGAAAGAACTGAAAACCTCAGCATTTCCTCTCGCTTTCTTTCCCAGTCCCCGGCTCTCAGGTATGGCTCTACTTGTTTTGAGTGTTTCTGTTTGTCTATTTTTACTAGTGTGAGTAGGTTTTGTGCTAGGCCCCAGGTCAAAATAGTTGAGCAAACTTGTGGCCTTGGTGTGCCTAGGCACAGCAAAGTGTTAGCGTAGCAGCTGGCAGGCTGCTGCTGCTTGCAGACCCTTGTGATTTGGACAGGCTGTCCTATGTCACTTTAGCTGTTCTATTTCTTCCTAAAGCAACACTGTTGGTTTGTTCTTTTTCCTCTTTCAGCAATGTGCTTATTTGTTTCACAATTAATGCCTTGATTGAGGAATCGCTAAACATCTAATTTACTCTTTGCTGTTTATGCTCTGTTTATTCTTTTGCATTTCATTCAGCTTGGACAATGAAAGTAGGCTTGTCAACTTTTCCTTTGTTTTACAGTCCTTTCTTATTCAGCTTTGTTCCTCAGTCCTGTGCCTTCACAGGGTGCTCTGGTGTCTCATACAAAGCCTCATGGGGATATTACCCTTCCAAAAAAACCTCAACCCTGAAGCACCCCAAAAGGCCTCTCCAAGCTGTTTCCCTTGTTTTTTAAAAAATTCCAACAAACCAAAGAAAGACACAAAAAAACCCAAACAAAAAATGGGATAAATACTTCTGTTGATTTGGGTTTATAAATGTTTAAAACAAATGAATACTCCTGTATGCCTCTAAAATGACAGCCTGAAATGACAGCTTATTAATTTAATTGTATAGGGTTGAGCAGATTTGAGTACATCTTCTATAGTTCACCAGCTGCCTCTAGATTCACCATGTTAGGGAATTAATTTTTTTTTTCATTGCTGTATTCAGCTGCTGCTGTCAGGAGAGCCTCTTAGTCTGTCTCACGTTGGGACTGTATATTTGGGAAGAAAGCCAGTGGTTAGCTATTGTTTAAGCTTCTGGAGAGCTGCAATGGTGAGTGAAGGAAGTTACTGGTGCTCTGGAGATGTAACAAGAGAGGTGGTTTTAGGTTATGAATACCTCTGGGCTTTTAATCTGTTCAGCTGTTTAAACATGCCAGCTGTTGGCAGAAGTTGCATCCTTTCTGAAGTAAGCCCACTGTGCTTGTCTGAAGTGGAGAAGAAGAGGAAATCAGGCTTTGCTCTTGAAGATACTGACCAGGTTTTCTAATAATTATGCTTTCATAGTGTTAGAAAAGTATAATTACTTTCTGTTAGGGTATCTTAGAATTGAAAAGATTTCATTGTTAGTAATATGCTGAGAGAAGAGACCTGACCTGACTTTGCCCAGTCTTCCCTCTGCCTGGAATTTTTCCTTCTCTTTTGCCTTCACCTTTCACAGCGTCCTTCCTGGAAACAGTGACCCAATACTATTTGTGATTGTGCAGCCTGAGGTCAAATGCCCGAAGATGAGTGCTTTCAGGGATGAGTAGAATGAAGTGGTAACATCCTAGGGCATTTTTGACTTAAAAACCTCCAGACAGGGAAGGGCTCTTTTTCCCAGAGAAACTGGCTTAATTCATGTGCCTGTTTGTCCAGGGCAACATACTTGTTTTAATTAGGATTTCTTTATCGTGTTCTCTAGACGATTGTCACTCTCTTCATCAAATCTGATACTGGATTCAAAGCCCATCGAGCCACTCGCCCAGACCAATGGGTTTACACCAGACCTGTTGAAGAATGACAGCAGCCATCCTGGTGATGCATTGGAGAACAGCCAGGTCCTGGAGAGTGTAAATTCAAATCGGGCTGTTTATGCCCAGAAAAAACACAGGTCAGCTTTGGAGGTCAGCAGAGTCGGTATGGCTCCTGGACGGGTTATTGCATCCTTTCCAGAAGGCCCTGTCAATGCAGCGATGAGAAAGGCACAGTCTGTTCACGACCTTGTTCATGAGGGTAAGGACACAGGTTGGAATGGTGGTATAAACCCAAGAATAAAATGGGGAGATTTGAACTCGAGTAGAGATTTAAATTAAGCTTATGGCTGAGCTGCAGGCTTTGTGTGTCTTCTAACTCAGCCTGCCAAGGGAAAGTATTTTTAATTTGTAATGCAGATGCTGGTCTCCTAATTATCAGTCTCTGATGTTTGTCTGGCAGCTGTGAGAGAAGCAGTGCCAAGGGTGAAATGAACTATTTGCAAAGAAGTGATCTGTTGCTGTGGGTGGTTGCTCCAGGCCAAGACTGAAGGGTCCCCAGGGTAGGGAAGAGAGAAAGAGGGAAGATGGAGACAGTAACAGGGAGCTTACTGTGTCCATGCCTTCTGTGTGAGAGAACTCTGTTTTTGAAACAATCAACTCGTGAACCATCAATAAGTGTCAGTTTGTTTTAAAAAAAAAAACCCTTATCACCGCAACAGCATATATAAGTTTTTGCCTGCTTCATCTGGCCTCTCAGTTAACAGTGGTCTGAGGTCTTCTGGCCATACACTTTAAGAACAAGTCTCTCTCAGGTAAGCAGCAGTGTGTGAGCAGGGTGAGGGATGGGCAAAAATGGAAGCTGCTGAGGCTTGGTGATATTAACCGGACCTAGTGGTTCTCAATACCTCTCCCAGGGGTTGAGCTGAGGCACATAGGCTGGAGCAGCTCTGTTACTTTCCAGTTTTGGAATTCACTACAGGCTCTTGTCTATTTTTGGTATGTTTGTCTGTTTAATTTTCACAGATAAGGGTCCTGGAGTGATATCCTCTGCCAAGCAGCGTCCTCAGACTCTTTTGGTGGTTGAGAAGGATCCCAGACCTAACAATTGCAGGGTGTTATCAGCCAGTACATTGAAGATGGATGGATCTGGTGCTCTGCTGGCCAAAGATGTCAGGGCTGCAAAACCAAAGTCCTACATGAACCCCACAACCAGCTTCCGGGCTAAAATGTCAAGAAGCATATCTGTAGGGGAAAATCTGTACCTTGGTTACTCCACTGAAATGTTGACTGATGGGAGGACTAGCCCTCCAGCGGCAGAGAAGACACAGTTTAGTTCCACAGCAGATGCTGAGAAGATTAAGCTACCAGTGAAAGAAAATGTTCCAGTGAAGCCAGCACTTCAGCCAGTTGTAAACTGCTCATCTCCCAAGTCCTTCCACAGCAAGTTGGCATCATCAAACCGAGCACATCTGATTCTTGACATTCCCAAGCCATTGCCTGATAGACCCACACTGGCCTCCTTCTCACCCACTACCAAAACAAAAATCCTGCTTGAGCCACAGTCTCCACAGTCACCTGCTGCAGCCTGTAAAAAGAAACCCTCCTTTCCTGAGGTCCGAGCCACCAAGAGGGAGAATCAAACTGCTGGGTCTCTGGTTCCTGGTAGAGAGATCCCAACAGGACTTGCTAAGGAGAGCCCAGTGGAGAGTCCAGTCTCAAGGACAGGTTGCCAGGGTGAGCCAGGGGTCACTAATCCGAAGCCGAGGGAGTGGTCAGAGGGCCAGCAGCTAAGGTCTCCTGAAGGCACACTGCCCAGGAGCAGGGAGAGGATCACCGGCATCGCCTGTGTGCTAGACAACCCACCCGGACTTTGCCCACTAGAACCCATCAGGCCGAGGTCTCCTACATCCATAACTGCCTCTGCACAGGTCTCAGGTGTGCATGGATACCCATCTCTTATCTTCCCCCTTCTGTCTCCTGTCTTTGTGAACCGCCTCACGATTCCATCACATTTCTTTACGTCCAGCTTCTGGCCTGTCTCGTCCTGTCTGCACCTGTCTCGTTCCATAAGCCATCCCCTCAATGGTGAGACACTTCTCCAACCTGACACCTTCTTCTCAGTCTTTAATTTCCATTTCCTATGGGTCTTATGTCTGAAGGTCCCTTTTAGTTGAATGTTTTGTAGATCTCCACACTCCCGTGTTTTCAGTTGTACAGTTATCTGCAGGGGCTCAAACCCCTCTCTGGTCAATGCTAAAAGCTGACTTGCTGGGAATCCCCCATGAGGGTGTAGGTTACATTCCCAGTGCCCATCTTGGAGCATGTCTGACCAGCAGATGAAGGTGCAGGCCAGGATGTGCTAGCTGAACCTAGCAAGCACAAATAATAGTGATGGTGAAGTTACAAAGCCTGAGCTGCCTAGCATTTTGTTAGTGTGCGGGTGTGCAGGGTCCAGAACAGTTTGCATACAGTTTTCTTACATGAGATAAGACTTGACCAAGGTGAGTTCCTTGCAGTAGCCAACTGTGAGAGGGAGGAAGTCTCTGTGCTGCTATCACTTTGCTTTGAGGACATGTCTGCCAACTGGGTATGCAATGCACATGCAGGCCTAGCCTTTGGGTTTGAGCATAAAGAACATGGATTAATTTTTGAGTTATTTCCAGTCCGGAGAAAAAGGTGTGAGGTGGGAAACTACCTGCTGAAAACAGCTCTTGAATGTGTTACAGGCACTGGTTTAAGGTACTTCAATCAGATGAGAACTAGGAGCTAATTTACAACTGAAGCAAAAATCCTGCCCTCCAAGGCAGGAAAACCTCCCGTGGCAGAGAAGACACAATTTAAAATGTCCAAGGGTTTTTTTCTGTGTCACAACCTGAAAGGAAATGACGTCTTCCTGAAGTACTTAGCTGAGTCCTGCAGTAGGAAGCTGGATGTTACCCACTGCACTGATACCTTGTACCTTCAGGGGGCTATACAGTGAATGGGTTTTAATCCCTGTTGCAACATTGTTCTTATCTGAGAAGGGACACCTCTGTAATGCTCTGATCAGTTCCCTTCTGTGGCACCAGGCTGCTCCCCCATTCGCCACAATGGTTAAGTGCAGTATTTCTGCACTGAAGCACTGCAGAAGGATAACCTGGTTTTGATGCACTGCTGAGTGTATCACCTTAAGACTAAAATACTCAGTAAATGTGGTGGTTTGTCTGAGGGACCTGCTGTTGTTACAGCATGGGGTAGCTCTCTCTAGAACAGCAAATGTGTCTGAAGCTTTCAGACCCTACCCCCACAGGGGTGAGGTTTCTTCCAACAGCAGATGCTGCCTGGAGCTGTGGAATTACATTCTACAGCAGAGAAGTAACAGTCCTGCTGTCTGTACTCTTTAGGCTGAGTTTCCTCTTTCAGACTTGGAAATCAAGCTCCATGTCACATGACTTTTGGCCAGTTGCTAGGATTCTGTTTGCAGAAAAGAGCAGGTTTTTTGCAGCAGTGGTTTTTGTTTTATTTTGCTTTGGGTTTTTTTAAAGCACCTCCCAACACACAGCACACCCTGACAGAATATTTAGCAGCACCCTTTAGTGAGTTAAAATGATTTAGAACAGTGGATCCCCAGTTTCTTTTTTTATTTTCAACAGACAGCTGTCAGCCATCAGCCTCTTGCAGACCATGTTCCTCAGATTTTTAGTGGTAGATGTTGGAAAAGCTGTTTAGATCCAAGCTGGATATTGCTATGAACAATTTACTGTGGCTTCTGTAGATCATAGTGTGGCAGTTTAGATTAGAACTGTAGGGCTGACAGGGACCTGTTCTGCTTCTGCCTTGCACTGTAACTTTGGGTTTCCACTGAATTTTTCTGTCCTTCCATTTTCCTGCCTGTATAACAGCTGCAGATGAAGAGACTTAATTGTTTTGTTTAAAGCATTTTGACATCTACAGCTAAAATGCTGTAGATGTGCTTAATACTGTTGCTGTGTTTAATATTCTCTGCTGGTTTCTGAAGAGCTCTGCTCTGCACACCCGAGAGGCAGAAAATGCCTGTTACTCAAGCATTTATGTTATGTTTGTGACCTTTATCCAGACTGGCAGCTCACAGAGCTGGAGACCAGCGTAAGAAGCATGATCAGATGAGAAATCCAGAAATGACCATGAGAAGAAACAGCTGGGTTTAAAAAAAAAAGAGGGGAGGAGGGGGGGAGGAAAAAAAAAAAAAGACAAGAATCTTGGACTGCACTGAAGCCCACTCTGCTCAAACTCTACAAGGCTGGGTGTTTTGGGAACAAAGAATGCAGATGGAAGTATTTGTTCATGCCCCTTTGTTCTTGTAGATGTGTTTGTTTATGTATAAATAGATGTTTTTATAGCTGTATTTGTTTATACATCATCTAGATGTATTCATAAAATTGGCTAAGGTTCCCTCCAGCCTGTTCAGAGATGGTGTCCTTAGAATTGCAAGAAATAATAGCATTAATGTGACCAAATTTTGTTTTCAGGTAACTAAAGGAAATCAAATGGCCTTTGTCCAGGCCTTTGCAAATTGAAGATAACTGCAGATTGTGTGTGCATCTATGTCTTTGTTCATGGTTTATATCTAACTCATGAAAGTGTTTATTTTATTAAAACATTTCAGGCTTTCAACTCGCATTGATGCTTTGGAGATAATATCTGGTGGGGGGTAGGCAGCAAATGGTGTCCATCAGTTGCTTTTATTTTTCATTTTCAAATTACCGTGTATCAGCAGTGCATATCCTGGATTGCTCAGAAATGTGATTCTGTTTTGATTGAATTTGTTTGTCAACATTTCTCTGGGCCTCAGTCCTGACTAGAGAACGCTGTAATAATTCAGTATAATCCTTCATCCTCAGCACTTGATTGTACGCTATGCAGAAGGATACATGAGGGGGAGCGTGTGGATTTCTGACTAGGTGGAGGCTAAATTAGAGGCTTTTCAGATCAGTTCCTTTAGCTACTGGAAGCCTTCATTTGAACTTGACTTTAATTCTAATTGTGAATGGCGTGGGTAATCTGTGGCTATTCTTGACTGTAACAAAAATGAGCGATCTGAGAAAAACCATTGCTGACTTTGGAGAGGCTACAGACTGGAGAAATAGGAATGTTTGAAACAAGCAGCATCTCTAGGTAGTATGAGGGAAAGCTCATGTAGAACTTGCTGGTTTAAGGAGTGGCTCAAACGAGCCCTAAAAATTGAATGAGAAGGGTGTGCATGTGGTCTTTCACATATATATATTTTAAAAAAATTTATGTTCTCTTACCCAACTGTGAGATTGTGAATATTGGAGTATGTCTGTGCCTTAGTTTGTGTTTTTATTTTTTCCTCCCCTTCAGAATCGTGCATCAGTGTAGAGCAGTGTGAACACGTGGTATCCGAGCTTCAGGACAGCATGCGCAAAGCCATTCATCTTTACCGCATGGTGAGTGACCTCAGACACGGGCTCTGCCACAGCAGGTTGGCTTGGCAGCCCGCGAGCGTCCAGTATATATATGTGCTTACTGGCTCAGGTTGGTCTCTTGACTGGGTGTTCACTGACATAAGCTGCCTGTTGTCCACTTGACTACACCTTAAGCTTGAACTGGGGAGGCAAGAGCTCCTGATTTCAAACTTTTGCATTTTCTAGTGGCTTTCTCTGGCTCTCTGAGCAAATCAGTTCGCTTTTCAGTCTGTTTAGCTTATCTGTAAACTGAAGATAACAGCGTGCTCTCTTTCAAAGGCGTATTAGGGAATTCGTTAATATTTATACAGTGCTTCGGAGATAAGAAATATTATAGGAGCTTTAGTTTTATTATCCCCATCTGTTCTCTGTCTTTGATGCTGGGGAAAAGGATTATCAAATGTGAGATACCAGAGGAATCTGGCTGTGAGAGGGAACATGCAACCACTCACCTGTCCCTCTCACTGCCAGACCAGAGTTCCATGCAGAGCAATATAACAGCTCTTTGCTGCTTTGCTTAGCACTGATCTGTCAGCCTCCTGCAATGAGTGTGAAGCTTCCACAGTGAGCTGCTGCCGTGTGGTCCTCTGCAGCTCTGGCCTTAGCGCTTGCTTAGCTCGCTGATTGTGCTCTGTTCCTGGGACCAGCTGCATGGGGCAGACAGGAAGAAAAGGAAACTGTGACCCTGTGCTTGCAGCTTGGAAACAGCCCCTCCTTAGGCCCAGTGTAAGGGGAACACTACCCAAAAATGTGCTTCTCATCTCTATCCTATTGGAGCAATGCCTCTGGATTTTGTGTGACTAGCAGTATTGGATGCATGCCCTGCTATAGGATTAAATTTGCAGTCTTGAATGTTGAAGAAAAGGACACTTGAACGGTCTGCATATCTTCATGGCTTCACTTCCCTGAAGGGCTGAAACAGCTTAATTGGTGCTCTACCTAAACCCCAATGCATTCTTTTTATTTTTCCCTCTCTATTTTCAGGTGTTAAATGATAGAGAGTCTTCTACTGACAAAGATAAAATAGCAGGCCTCCTGACAGAAACATTCTCCTCAATGAAGAAAGAATTGGACTCGCTGAAGGATGAGGAAGAGCTTCCAGCGGTTAAAGAGGAACTGGCAAAGCCACAAGATACCACTAGCCCACTGAATGAGGGATGTGGTCCCAATCTACCGAGTCCCAAGAGTCTGGGAGATGAGCAGACACTAGCTTTGCTGGAACAGTACTCAGAGCTGTTGCTACAAGCTGTGGAACGACGCATGGACAAAAAACTCTAAGAGGGGTGGCTTTCAGGTGTTTGTGAATACACGGAAATAATCCCAAGAAGAGGACCACAGAGAGCTTCAGACTGATGCTATCATCGCACTGGTCTAGGGCTGGTGGGGAGACCTTTATAAATTTATTTCCTCATGCCCCTACAACTGACTTGCTCTAATTCTTAGCAATGTGCTGGCCACAATTTTAATATTTTTTTCCCCAGTGGTCTTCAACTTCCTGTCTCTGGACAAAGTCTGGAAAGAGGAGTTTGGAGAAATTGCCTTGAAATTTCTTCATAGCCAAGGAGGTCAGAGTGTTTGGCACCTAAAGAAACAACGAAAATCTGGTTTATCCAAGAAATTCTGAACTGCTGACTAAAAACAAAGGAGTTCAAGTGAAACCTATCCCTTCTTCTCCAAGGCTTCATGGGAATCAAGAAGCAGACTTTTTATGGGTTTATTTATTAATTTATTTTTCTGACTGTTGCTCTATGTCACATTTGTGGCTATTATCTTTGTCCTTTAACAAAAACTGTCAATCCCTTTGCCATATCCCAGCGAGAAACAATCTCTGTATTATAAACCCCCAACAGGGAGACAGGCTGGAGTGTCTGTGCAATTAATGAACTGTTTTCTGCTTAAATCTTGTCTTGCTGTTCTTTCTTTTCCTGCCTTAGTTTTGTTACCTGGAGTAATTCTACTGTTGTCATGACGACCCCGTCTGCTTTTCTCTTGTTTCAAGACAGTCCCACACTGTATTTTATCTGCATTGACCTCCAAGGGAAGGCTCTGCAACCCTTGGACCATGTTTTGGAGGTCACTTAATGAATTAAGCAGTGGTATTTTTAATCTGAAATTTGACGTTATACTGATACTTCAGACTGGGTTTTCTGCAGACATTTTATAAAGGGGATTTAGATACAAATATGAAAGTTTGTTTCAGCCACCTTTCATGATTAGGAGTTGGATTGTCTTTGATGTTATAACTGGGGAACTTGGGATGATGACTTGTTTGTTGAGAAGTGACCATGGAAAAGCTGTTTTCCATCTCTTACAGTGTAACTCTGGATTTGGGAGGTCTTTTGGTGCAATGGCTCATCCATATCATTTGTTCATTTCGCTGTGATAGGAAAATGTTTTCTTCTTGCTTTTTCAGAAAAACAGAATATTTACATCCCAAGAAAGCTGGGATTCTCTTACCTTTTGTAAAGCTGTTTCAGCTACCCACAGAAAATGGTTTCCCAAGAATTTTGAACAAGATATTTTGGGATACAATTACCACCATTTCCCTTGCCCCCAGACTCTTTGCTTTTATGAGTTCCTGGTCTGAGAAACAGAAAATCTTCCCTTCTTGCATTTGTGTGTGCAATACGCTTCTCGCCCTGTGGAGCTTCTCTAAGCCCATGCTAACTTGTGTTTGTTGTGGCTTAAAACTGTCCAGTGATGGTTTTTTTGGTCAATGATAAGCTAAGAAAAAAAAAAATTCAAACCAATGACATTCTTTAGCACTTTCCCCTGTACCCCCACTCCTATCCACAACAGGGACAGATAGACAGAATGCTTTGTTGCTTCCTCCATCTCCAGTCTGTCTTGTATTTATTTTAAGGCAGAGCAGTATAATCCCAGTTTATGAAACTAATGCAAGCAACAAGCTTTTGGCGGGAGAGAGACTGCTAGCATCTGTGGAAGTCACTCAGAGGCAGCCACACTACATCACTTGGTTTCGTAGGTTACAGGCTTGAAGCAATTTTCTTTCATTTTACTGTCCTGGCTGTCATCTCTCTGAAACCCTGTGGCACTCCGAAGTGTGGTCTGTTGACTTCTCTGTCTTTCTGTGACTGGAGATCTGCAGTGCAGCCTTTTTTCTACTGGGCTGACCAGACTGGTGTAGGATGACCTATTTCTTCCAGGTAACTCCGGGGCTGAGTAATCTGCAGTTCTTGCTCTCCCCTTAAGAGGTCAGCTGGCCGATCACCACTGCCGAGTGCTTCAGGGCTTGGCAGTATGGGGAGCACTTCAAGAGCTTTCCAGCTGCTTCTGCCTGTAATTTAAGTCTGCCCAGTCACATTTCAGGTGTCCTTGCAAACCTTTCCTTCCCGAGGCTTGTACTGAAACTTTAAAAGTGTTATTTTCTAGTCCTGTCTTGGCATTGCACTGTGCTGAATCAGCTGGTGTGCTCAGTCCCATGGGCAGCTTCTCTTGCACAGGCAGGGTTTGCAAAGGAAGGCAAGTTGAAAACCAGAGAGGAAATTTCTGGCAGTTTTCTTGAGTGAAAAGGCGTGCCAGAGATGCTGCGAGTGGAACGTATGATGGCAGTCGTGTTGGGTCTTTGATGGAGTTGGTGTCAGTCAAGCTTGCTTTTGAGGTGATTAGTTCCTCCACTTTCAGACTGTGAACATATGTCCTAGTATACAGGAAATTTCTTGCTGTACTGGGACCACAAGACACTCAGGTAAAATAGCAGTCCCTTCAACCCAGGTATCTTTTGGTACTGTCGATAAGGGTTTGAGGGTCCTTTATATTACTTCCCTGTGCAATTTTATTCCATTTTATTATTTAAACTTTGAGGTAGTGACAAAAAGGGTCAGAGATGATACGGAAGAGCCAGTGGCAAGATTGAAATATCCATTAAGGTAAAGAGCAACAACCAGTGAAGCTGGCATAGAGATATGAAACAGAGCTCCTCGGAAACGAGTCATGTGAAGCAAATCTGATTTTTAAGCTGATCAGAGTGGGTTTTGCTTCCTGGAATGAATTTTGCTTTGGGTCAGGGCTGCATAGGGGAAACCAGAGGTAAAATCTGATCAGAATGATGGTAAGAGAAGTGTTGGGCAAGTAGATCAGCTGGAGGATGGTTGTGTAGTTTCAAATAAATTAGAATAGTTTATGTAGGACACTTAGGAAAACAGAGTAGAGGTAGATGTGGTCTTGGCCTGAGGAACACTGTTTGGCCAATACCTGTGAAAGGTAAGTACAGAAAGGCTTCAGGAAAGTAAATTTAGGACTGAGATGGTGGTCTGTAATTGAAGAACGAATTGGAAGGGGTTTTTTTGAAAAAATATGTCCTGTAGGGCCTCTTGTTTCTTTGCTTGCTGTCCTCTAAGTAACTATTTCTTAAACAGCAAAGTTGTGAGCTGTTTGCCCAAGGCTTGAATGTTGCGAACTGAGTAGTAGAAGCGCAGTAGAGGAGGTGCTGGTGCTACAAGATTGTTGCTGAGAGGGGTGAGGAGATAGTGTTGCTCCTTATAATTTGAGACTGATCCAACTGATTCTTCCCTGCTAACTTCCTATTGCTGGCAGTAGGAAATATTCCTAAAAATTCTAGTTTACAGAACAAAGAGAGCGTAAATGCGTTACGTTTTGTTGCACCTTGTGAATATGTTTTACCACAGGCTGTCCATTGGGCCATGTAGAGAAATACGGAATGGTAACTGCCTGGGAAGTGAAGAGGCTTGTGGGAGGAGGTAATAAAACGTGGGTCTATCCCTCTTACTGGTTTGTGTGGGTGTTAGCATAGGCACAACCAGATATCTGTATTAAGACAAGTTATTTGTTTAAGATAAAGCTTGAAAAAATCATTTGGACCTACCTATCCTCTTTACGTACATTTTGTCCACTCCAACCCAACATTCCTGGTCAAAATGAGAATAGTTGTTGGTTTTGTTGTGTGGGGTTTTTTTGTTTGTTTGTTTGTTTGTTTATTCCCCCCCCCCATCCCTCATCTTGTAAATAGTATTACTTTGCCTGTGGGACCCCTGGGTTCATTCTTGGGCTCTCTTGAACTGGTGAGGTAGGAAGAGCTGCAACCTCAGAGGGCCACCTTTCTATTTCCTGCTGCAGGCAGGTAACCCTTTCCTCCTCCCCATCCCTCAGTAGCAGGGAACAGTTGTGCGTGTAGGAGTCCGTGTTTCTCCCACCTCCTCTCTCAGGTTGTCCTCTCCTTTCCATGGGACCTCCCAGGCGATGGTTGGGGCAGGCCTTACAGCAGCCCCCTCCCCAGCCCCCCTGTTTTTGCAGACTTCATTGTGACTCAGAGGAATTGGGACGGGAGTAGAAACATACAAACTTAATTTTTTAAAGAGAAAGAATATGTACATACTTATATATAAGAAGAAATGAACTACAGGTATTTAAACACCATTGGTAAATTCATGCATGTATACGGTGTCTCCCCCCACCCCACCCCGTTGGATACTGAATGACAAAAACCTCATTAAAACACTAGATGGGCAGCCCCTGAGTGAGCAGGTGCTTCCTTCTCCAGGTAAACCCGGCATGTCCCAGCTTGCAGACCCTGGGGGTGTGTAACACGGGGGCAGCTGGGGGCTGTATTTGCCTGGCTCACCCGCTGTGGAGCACGGAGGGGCCGCAGCAGCGTTAGGAATAAGCCATGTCCACTCCGCGTGTCTTTGTGCGCCCTAGGCACCAGGCAGGCACCTCTTCACCCCTCTTCTCCAACACTGCCCTTTTCCTTCGGCTGTTAAAAAAAAAAAAAAAAAAAA
>NW_020799101.1:40455131-40666666 GCF_003259725.1 Athene cunicularia | reverse complement strand
CTGGGCCGCAAATGGCGGCCGCGGGGGTTGAAGCGGAGCAGCCACGCTCCTACTCTTGTTTGCAGCCAAATGGTTCCCTGGCGAAGCGGCAGCAGAAAGGCTGCTGCGAAAAGAAAACGAAACTGGAGTAAACAGCCCTTTCCGGTTATTTTCCTTGGTGTAAACCAGGAAAACAAAGCACTGCTCCAGCTTCCAAAAAATCTTCCTGCGGTATCCCCTCCGCATCGGAGGTACCTCTCCGGCAAGGTGTGGCCGTCGTGCCGGCTCTCCTGCGGGCCCACAGCGTGGCCACCCGTGGGAGAGGCGGCTCGCACCACGAGAGTAGCAGAGCGAGGGCCGAGGTACCGTCAGGCACGGAAAACCTCCCTGACAGCCTTCGGGTTCTGACGGAACCATTTGTGGAGCCGCGGTGACGCCCCTCGCTGTCAGTGCAGCGCCGGTGTGTGGGGTCGGGAGCCAGTTGTTGCGGTAGCGGAGGGCCCTTCTCTCAGGACACGGAATAAACCTGTTTCTCCTTTGCCCGGACAGAACTGGGGTGGACGGAGTCCGTACCCTATCTTGACAGGCCTCCGTCCCCGCTGGAGTTTTATCGAGAATGGGTGAGTCCGAACAAACCTTGTATAATTCAGAATGCCATCACCCACTGGCCGGCTCTGAAGAAATGGACTTCAGCGTACCTCAGGTATGAACGAGCTTTGGAGCAGGGCGGGTGGCCAGTTTCAGCTGAGTCAAAGGCCTTCATTAATCTTTGCTTTTATCCATAAAATTATTCCTCCATGCTTCTGTATGTAGGTGTTCAGTCCTGCCACCATGTCTAAAACACGTATGTAGATTTTTTTTTCCTGCAAACATACTGTCCAGTCTGGTTGTGATGCAGTCGGAGGGGTGCGTGTTCTGGCTGGGTGCAGCCAGCAAGCTCAGGCTATCAAAACCCAGTCCGAGTGCTCTGGCCACTGCTCCACCCTGTAGCCTCCCAGTTGGAGTGGGGCTGTAGGGCTGTAAAAACGGACTGACTTGTTTGTGACTGAGTACACCTTGGGTTTGTTTTGTTTGGGTTTGTTTTGTTTTTAAATGAGCATTTTAATGACTGGATTTTTAAAGAAAACTGCTTTAAGAAGGGATTTATGGCTAGACCTAAAATCTGTGGGTTAGACCTAAATCTGTGGGTTTAAAGCCAGATTTCTTAGGGAACGAAGAGCCTCGTGATGGGTGTATTTGTCAGTCTCTGTCCACCCCTTCTCCCTCCTCGATTGCTTTTGAATGTGTGGCCACCCGAATGGGCCTGGGTTGAGTGGCTGTGAGAACATCAAGCTCTGCCGTGGTTTGTGAAAAGAAGTGGCTGAAGAGGACTCTCTGCCTGCATGGGGGAGGAAGGAGCTCCTGTGTGAGCTTGCGTGTTGGACAGAAGGTGAGAGAGGCAAAAGATACTGCAGTTGCCTTGACAGCAGGGAGCAATCAGAGCAAGAGTGCTTACCAGACAGTAGAAAATCTAGTCCAGAGACACGCATCCATGGAAAGCTAGGCTTATTGTTTTTCCTGCCCGTGAAACATGTTGTTTTTAAAGTAACCAGTGTCCGATAAGTGGGCCAGTTGCAGGTCTGGCTATAAACCTTTGATTTATTTTGCAGGGAGGTAGTGGGTCCCAAGGTAGTGAGTGTGGCAGTAACACCAAATGGTTATGCAGATGCGGTGTTTCAGGACCGTTTTGTCATGCCAGAGGAGCGCCAAATGGCTTTCATGGACTTTTTGGACATTGTGGAGAAGAAAGTGACCTCTCCCAACGTATTCTATGTGCAGAAGCAGTGTTCAAACCTCACTGAGGAGTTCCCTGAACTTGTCTGTGATGTGCAGCCTGACATACCATGGATGAGTGAGGCACTCGGTAAACCTGTTTCTCTTATATTTAGTAAATATTTTGTAAGGAGCTTTAAAATGATCATGCATAGTATGTATATAGTAAGTACATAGTGAATGTTTGTTCTGTTTCTGGATGACACAGCTCAGTTTGGCTTCATCCTCTTAGAAAGTAGGAGTGGTAAAATGCTTAATAATACAGTAGTCCAAGTTTCGGGTTTGGATTACTCCAGAATCAGTATCTCCGGTGTGTATTGGGACCATCACAACTGAAGCAATATGGTGACAGTGCCATCTAGCACTGCTTTCCATATGGTGGCTTTTCTCTGATTTAGAGTCATGTTTTGACTGGGATTCATGCTGTTGCTAGCAAAACTAGCATAACAAACAAGTGAAACAACACAGAGCCCACAGCCCCTTTGGTAAAATTACAGATGTTTCTAGTTAAACGCTGTTCTGTTTTAGTTATTTTCTATTTTTACAGCATGTCTTTCCTTAAAATGTCAATGAAAATTACTTCCTGTGATCTCCCCTGCTTTTTGCAGTCATATATAGATGTGCTGCAGTTTCTCTGTGAGGTCTCTTAGGGATTAAAAAAGTGGAAACAAAGGGTTGTAATCATCGATTTGGGGATTAATAAGGCTATGTCATGAAGTCTGATGGGCACTACAATGTAGGAGGAGGTTGCTGTTGCTCAGAGAGTGCTATTTGCAATGAAACCTGTCATAGTTATGAAGGAAGTTAGGGCAGAAGTTGGCAGAAAATTATTCGAAATGCTTTTAAACATGGCACATCGGGTTCTGTTTTTTGTTGACAACATTTCTCTGTTCCCTAACCATACAGGGAAGAAGCCTGATGCTGTGAATTTCTGGCTTGGGGAGGCAGCTGCTGTGACATCCTGTATGTACCAAATGGCCCCATTTGCTTTCTGTGTGCTTTCAGCAGAGGTTTAGGCAGGTTCATTGTGAGTTAGTGGCTCAGTAGAATGGTGTATTTTCTCCGACAAGGCGGTTCTACTCGAACATACTTTTTGCGTTCTTTCTTCTGCACTTCTGCAGTCTCTTGCTGCTGAGTCTCTGGGTGCATTGTGTCAGGCAAGGCACTGATGGCTTTTCCTTCCTCGAATGTGTTTGCTACAACATTATATTGTTACTTTCCACTCCCACGGGCTGCGAGAGGAGGAAGCAGCCTGATAATAAGAGGACAAAGCTGACACTTTTAGCTTACTATAGTTTCTGATGTAGAGAAGGAAATAACACGATTTTCTCTCTTTCTTCACATCTCTTTTTTTCTCAATCCTAGTACATAAAGATCATTATGAGAACTTGTACTGTGTGATATCAGGAGAGAAACATTTCCTACTGCATCCACCGAGTGACCGTCCCTTCATCCCATATGGTACATAATTTACTACGCAGTATCTCTGGAGATTGGAAGGAGGAGAGACCAAAATATTGAAAGATACAGAAAAGGAAGCAGAGATAACATTTTGATGTTTATGCAGTGTTATGTTTTCCAGTGTGAACGGAAATCTCTTCTATTTTGTGCTGCAGGTAGTTTGTGATACAAACATTATTCTGAGGTCAGGTTTTCCAGTCCTCTAAATAGGTTCACTGATACTCACAGAAGTTTCTTCAGCTTTAAAATGTTTGAATTATTTAAGTATCTTGTCAGTATTGCAGCATGTCATCTTTGATGTTTAACAGCTTTGGATTCTGCCTGCTTGTTCTTTTCTCTAGAAAAAAAGCCAGGAAGCTGACAAATAAGTTGTAATTTAATGAAATATTCAAGTTACAAACTGAATCTCTGAAAACTCGAGAAATGAAAAAAGAGACTCTTATGGCAGCGTTATTTTGCATTGCCCCTTTTTCTGTTTATGTTGCTTTCCTATGTTCTCAGTAATAGATTGTTATATTGCAGTGGCATCTAGAAGATGGACAGCTTAACTTTATGTCTCCTAAAATAAGACTTTATTTTCCCATTCAATAACTTTCAAACCTTCAGATTAAGTGAATGCCGAGTGCTATAGGACACTAATATAATTTTGCCTCGATATGTGCGTTGATACAGTATTTTATTTATACTGGTTTTATTTTGTTTACAACCTTGAAATCATAGAATCATAGAATGGTTTGGGTTGGAGGGGATCTCTAAGATCATCTAGTCCATCCTCCGTACCAGTCACTAGATCAGGTTGCTCAAAGCTCCATAACTTGAACACTTCCAGTGATGGGGCATCCACAGCCTCTCCGGAGAACCTGTTCCAGTGTCTCATGACCCTCATCATAACAAATTTCTTCCTTATATCCAATCTAAATCTACCCTTGATTTGAAACTGTTGCCCCTTGTCCTGTCATTACAGGCCTTGGTAAAACATCTTTCTCTGTCTTTCTTATCAACCCCCTTTATATATAGAAAGACCACAGTAAGATTTCCCCAGAGCCTTCTCTTCTCCAGGTTGAACACCCCTATCTATCTCAGCTTTTCTTCACAGAGAGGCGATGTCATATGTATGTGAATGTATGAAAGACATGTATGTCATAGGAGTCATGCTTTGTAAAACAAGCTACTGTTAAAGCATTGAACAGAAATGATGCTTACATTTTGTAGTTTGTAGTAAAAAGATGACTCGTTCTTTTTGAACATCAGGTTAATGGAGAGAAACTCTCTCAAGGGAGGGCTTGAGTGGTGAAGCAGTGAAAGAAAAGCAACCCGCAGTATCTGAAACAGTTGATGAGCTCCCTCAGATAAAATTAGAAGTGAAAGGCTGGCCACAAGTCACTCATAACTGTTGTGAGTCCTATCTTGCTAGACTGACCTAAGAAGAAATGCCAGAATATAGGATGATGTGTAAGTCAGGGATGCATTAATGTCTTCCAGAAGGGAAACAAGACAGTTACTGGAACAAAATAGAACCAGGAGTAAAATGGGTTTTGAAGATAAATAATTCCTGTGAAGAAAGGAGGTTGGAATTCCAAATAGGATGGCAGTTCAATATTTAGACTGACTTAAAAAATAAAATATACTTAAGAAACTGGATAAAATACGAAAAGACCAAAGGGAAGTAGAGTGAGGACAGTAAGTTGAAAATGGTTTTGTCTTAATTTTTCTTTTACTTGGTGAAAGTGTGACATGCTCTGCCATTAGTTTCTCTGAGTACTACTTGCAGTTGTGTCATTTAATTCTTTCTGTGGTTCCAGAGCTCTATCAGCCAGCAACCTACCAGGTATCAGAAGATGGCTCATTTAAAATTGTGGATGAGAAGAGTGCTGATAAGGTAAAAAGTGCATGAAGAACACAATCAATACAATAAAGATAGTTTGGGGCATTGCTGAGCCCTCAAACTCAGCATATTTATTGATATTTAGAAATCCTTTGTTACTGTAAAGAGAATGCCCAGATATTTCACTTGTATCTTACTATTCATCAAGGATACCCAGCTTCCAGAAAAGATTTTTACAGCTCACCTGAAACCATTGATATCATAAATGGTCTTCCTTGCACCAAACTTAAATAGATCCAGTAAAGGGCTTTTAAATGAATCAACTATAAAGGCACTGATTTCATTAAGGCTGAAATAGACTCCTCTGCATTAATTTTCTTTCCACCCCTCAGGGCTAGATTTTGCTCTACAGCAGTTTCATCCAGTGCAATTAAACATATCTGTCTCAATGAATAAATTGTGTTTTCTTCATAGCAGCAATATTTATTTGATTAAAATGTGTAGATCTGGAGGCACTTTACAAAATCTCAGCAGCCTTTTGTATCTAATCTTTCCTCGTTTGCCTCTGCAATGTGTGACTAATGCTACACTTGAACTTGAGCTGGGGCTTTTTCTCTCTTTCCAGAGTAGTGCTCATGGAATCTCACAGAAGCATTCCTGTAACACAGTGAGGTGGAGTGCTGAAGTTTGTAACTCTGTAGGGCGTAGAAGAATTGAATGCAGTCAAGAGGGATTTCCCAGTAGGAAGTGAGGTTTTAGCTGCTGGGAATAAAATTAGACCAGAGAGCTTTAGAAAAAGAAAGGAGTTTCTAAAAAGAGTGGTGTAGATAAAATACTCAAGTACTGAATGTAGGAGGAACAAGTGACTTTAAGGGGCCAGAGGTGTTGTGAAAGTATGCCACGAGACTGAAATTTCATGGCTGACATTTAATCTTTTCCCTAATTAGAGATGCTTCACTGAAGGAGGCAAATTTTTGCATCCTTGACCTATTCCCAGTTGAATGTGGAAAGCTGTGTACCTGTACTTGTTTTGCTAGGAAAAATACATGTTTTGTAACCTAGTAAGTTTGGTTATCAGTTGTTTTTCTGGAAGCTTGCTGGAATTTTTTGCTAGAGTCATTACCATATATATATACACTCTTTTGCTTTTAGGTGCCCTGGATCCCCCTGGACCCCTTGAACCCAGATCTGGAACAGTATCCAGAGTATGCTCAGGCAAAACCTTTGCAGTGTACAGTGAGAGCTGGTGAGATGTTATACCTGCCTTCTCTCTGGTTCCACCATGTTCAGCAATCACATGGCTGTATAGCAGGTAAAATAAACAGTATTTCCAGATGTGTTTTTGAACCGTGGTGGGTGTGCAGCTAGATATCTCACAGCAAAGCATAACTGGGACCAAAGGTCCCTTCAAGATCATCTACCTCTCCTCGGGAGGAAATAATAATCTTGTCAGATGCCATGGGGCTGCCTTCTTGCAGTCTGTTTTGCTTATAATTGATAGCATTATTGACAAGTGCTAGGGAGGTAGCTGAAGGAAAAGTCTGTCTAGTTGTCAAGTCTGGAGGAGGATAGCTAATTCAGTGATCGTGATCCAGTTGCTGTTCATAACATGGAGCCTAAGCAGATTGTCTGCCTAACCTGCTAACTGCAAATTGGTCACCTACATACCTTTCACAAAGAATCTGCATGTTGTGTGTGCCATTATCACATCAGCAAAAAAGGATCTGAAGGAAGAAAAGGAAACCAGAAAGTATATGAGTTTTAGGCATGGATGTACACAAAATGTGGAAGTCGCTCTGTTGTGTGAGCTGGGATCTGCTCCAACCCAGTCTCCTACCTTGCTGATAAGCCTGTGCTTGTGTTACTGTTCCCCTGCACTTATCAAAAGTCTTGTCTTCTCTTTCTCTGTAGGATTTACCATCTCTATCTCTTTTTTTCCCTTCCCCATGAGAGTTCCAGAATGTCAAACATTGCTCATTTGGTGGAGGTGGAGGGGTGGGGATGGTGCAAAGTATTATTGTTATGTTGTATAAGTTTTGCAAGGTTTGAGGAAGAGCTTTTTGCTGACTTTACCTGGAATTATTCCTGTCTGCCCAGGAAGAGTAAATACAATATTTTGAACAACATAACATTAGTATTTGTGTAACACTGCAAATATTGCAAGCCCTTTTTTTTTTTTTTTTTTAGTACTTACGATACTGTGATAACAAGACAAGCTAGCAGTAAAGCAGTATTTCTGATTCTCTTTTCCCAGTACTGCTGCATCAGTCCTTAAAGATTTTTTAGAAGAAGTAGAGCTGTTTCCTGTTGCAAGTCCCCAGCCACTCTCCTTTTCCTCTATCAGGAGTGCTAAAGAGTCAATGAGTTTATTTAGCGTTTAGTCTGCTAACTGCCCTACAGTCTGTATACACTTGAAAAATCAACTTTCTCTGGGTCTGGTCCAGTGGATGTCTGAAGCTAGAGTATATCCTCCTCCAGGGACCATTGGTACAATATTATACTGCTTGGTTTACTTTTTCCAGGAGATTTACACCAAAATTAAAATGACATGCAGAATTAAAGCACTGTCTAATTGATGACCATTGTGAAGTAGTGGTGAATTTGCCATCCTTTACACACTCAGAGGAAGCAAGGTTCCTATCACGATATTAAACTTACTTTGTAGTGTATTTGGTATTTTTGGTCTAAATAGAAGCATACATTTTCTGTTTCTAAACGTTTTGCCAGCTTCTGCTTCAGGGAATCCCCAGTGTAGAGTCTGAAGAGGAGCTGGTTTAGGTTAAGACAGAGTTGCATTGGCAGCGCTATTAAAGAACTCTAATGTTTGCTTATGAATTTTTTGACTGTAGCCAAAAATTTGTTCATTCCAAAGTTCAGTTGTTAGTAAGGAAAAGCTTGCACTAGTTGAACTGTGTAAAGCAGTCTATGAACACGTTTGTAAATCATTACATGCTAGCCTTAGAAATGTTCTTCCTTTTTCTTGTCTCCTCAGTGAATTATTGGTATGACATGGAATATGACCTTAAGTACAGCTATTACCAACTCCTAGATTGTCTCACAAAGGCCATGAAAGTGTTATAGCAGAGGTGGAAGACTCAAGCTTGTGATCCCTCTCTCTGACAGGATACAGTCATCAGCATCTGTGACTGGAGTACAAACATGATGCAAGTGAAAAGAACTGAACGTTAAATTATCCTCAACAATGTGTGTCAACAGATCGTGGCTATTTTGCTTGATTTTGGAGTCTAGATCAATCAGCCAGATTTTTTGGCTTGTAATCAGAAGGTTCGATAATAGCATTTTTAGGTCTTTGCATGTTGTTTCGGTGACGATGAGCAAAATAAAATTGGAAGAGAGGCCATCCAGGTTTTGGAAATCCCAAAACAGAAGCCACGATTGTTCAGATCTACAGATTGTTTTCATAACAATCCAAGCGGTCAAGGAAGAATCTGCTGTGCCACCCAGCTGTGCATCAGGCTGTGTCAGTCCGACACCTGCATTCTGCTTCAGGCAGAAGTCCTGTCCGGGTGTAATTCACTAAGTTCAGTGGCTGTGGTGTTTAATGGTGAGAAATTACAACTTCTGCAATAAATGGTCAGTTTAAAAGCTTATTTCTGTACTGATTTCTTACATTTTTTTCAAATGATGTGATGGGTGGGGGACATCTAGGAGGACATGCAAAAGTCAATGATGGCTATTTTTCATCTTAAGCTACATGTTTTTATTGATGGTTTTTATTTCTTTCCACTATTGTATTTAAATGTAGCTGCATTCCCTTACTTCTTGGGCTGGGATTTTAGGGTTGCTTTGACAGATCCACGGTCAATCTGCAAATCACCTGTGGTCTCGTGGCATGATGGGTGATTATACAGCTTGCAGGCTCATTGAATTTTTCATTCCTTTGCCATTAATTGTTGCCTAACACATGGTCAGGTGAGTTGTGTGAACCAGGAGCCTATTTCTGCAGCCTGAATTCCCATGTGTATTTCCACAGAACGGGATGAGACTACTCACATGTCTGAGACTCGCAGGGTAGGATTAAAAAGCTATTAAATCCTTGAATGCTGCAAATATGTAGTATTGTTTATGAAACCCAAAAGTTGGTATTTATGGTCAAATCTTCAAATAGCTCCTTAGAAAATTAGTGATATGGGGGGAAATTTATTTTCTCAGTATTAGAAAAATGCAGATACCCTTTAAACAAGGTTGATTATTGTTGAAGAAAAAGATAAAGAGTTCTTTTACTTTGTTTCTTTTGATTTTTAAAGAAACATAGTTAAAGCATCATCTTACGTGTGACGCTTGTCTAAAAATTGCTGAAAACTCAAGGGCAGGCTTTGTTTCATGGCTTGATAAAGATGTCACATTACTTCAGGCTTTCCAGCTTGTTTGTGTTCAGTGTGCCTTGGCAAAGGCACCCAAGCCAGTTCTGCAGTCAAATCGGGACTTTCCCACAGTCGGGGGGAAAGACGATTGGAACACCTCTTTTTCTGACTTTGGGGTTTTTGATTTAGTCTCTCTCTGTAACGCAGAGTAGGACCCAGGCCAGGGCCCCATGGCAGCTTGTGTCTGTGCAAGCGGACGTGTGTCGGTGCCACTCCCGGGCTAGCCTCTGGCTGGAGGCATGCTCTGAACTACGTCTCCCAGCAGCCCGTGCTTGCCCAATAAAGGAAACAGTCACGGTGGTTCCTCCTGGACTTTGGGCAGAGGTTTTAAGCTGGGGAAGAGGCAGAGTGCTGGCGGTCCTGTTGCACGGAGCCCGTGTCTCACCCCAAAAGGGCAGCTCGTCTCCCCGCCGGCAGAGCCGGGATGGCGGTGCAGGTGGCGGTTCTGCCTTCCCCCCGCTGTCTGTTCGACGACCCCGTGCAGATCCGTGTGGCCGGTCTCCTGCCGCGGCAGGCGGTCACCCTCCGAGCCAGCCTGCTGGACGAGAGCGGGGAGCTTTTCCAAGCCCACGCCCGGTACAGAGCGGGGAGCAGCGGGGAGCTGGACCTGAGCCGCTGCCCGGCGCTGGGCGGCAGCTATTCGGGCGTGGAGCCGATGGGGCTGCTCTGGTCTCTGCAGTCTAACGCGCCCTACAAGCGGCTGGCCAAGAGGAACGTCCTGACCCCTTTCTCTGTGGACTTTGAAGTGTACGAGGGCCATGGGGACATGAGCCGCTTGCTGGGAAAATGCACCAATGAACGATGGTTTTTAGGAGAGGGAGTGAAGAGGATTTCAGTCAGAGAAGGTCGTCTGAAAGCAACCCTCTTCCTCCCTCCTGGTGAGTTTTAATTCCCTTCTGGCTTGCCAGGTGTGACTTACACCACGTGTTGTGCCCCGTGGCCCCTGAATGCACTCGGCAACCCAGTCCAGAGCCTCAGTCTCAGCTCATGGTTCCCTCGGCCTGTGCTTGGCCCAGCTACTTGGGTCCCCACACCAGAGCAGGGAGGAGCAGGCTTTGCCCGGGCGGGTCAAGTGGCAAGGCAGGGGGGTGCGGGAGGGCAGCACTGGTAGGTAACACGAGGTGTCTTTTCTAGCTGAAGGGGGGCTGGACCTCTCCTGCACCGAGAGCTCTGGGGAAAACTGTGTTTATTTCTTAGCTCTGTCTGACAGGACAACGAGGCCGCTGGTCTTTGGCAGAGCTGCGTGGCGTGACAGCTCTGTTCGTGGAGTGAGGAGGCGCGGTGGGACCGCTGGATGTGGGCTGCAGCCAGCCTAGGCAGTTCCAGCAGCTGCCACACGGCTTCCTACAGGCTCTGGATTTTCTCTGTGTCTCTCGTTGGCTAAGGAAAGTCCCTACCTGGTTAAGCAGCTCAACTGCACAGTGTACTTGGGAAGATGACAGACAAATGAGAAGAGCAAGTTCTTTAATTAAACAGGTGTCATATTCCGCAGCTCTGTACAGAGACAGTGCTGCGACTGGATCCTGTGTAAAGCTGCTCTGAGCCCTGGTCATGTTCCTTGAGCAGCACTTGATATCTTGCTCTGTAGTGAATAAAAAGTCCCTTGCAGGTGCTGTTCTGAGGAGAGCCGAGAAGCCCAGGGGTAGTCACACAGATCATACTGAAGCCTGAATTGGCATAGGTCAGTGCTGGCCTTTGTGGGTGCATTTCACAATTCCTGGAAAACCTGCTAGCACCTGCTAGCACAGTTCCTGAAGAAGCACAGCTCATGCAGAGATGTTGTTTGTTCGTCGATCCCCAATGGCCTGAGAACATCTAGGCCAATGTCAGTTGAAATTCATGGTGGGAGAAGTATGCCTGACATGTGAACTTCCTATAATGGTTTCCTAAGACAGAGAGGAAATAGCCAAATTGGTGTCCTTACAGTGACTGTGTATGTGCCTGAGAATGACAGCCTCTGTGGAAAGCTTCAGAGGATGATTTTCTTCTGATATCTACTTGTCCTGATGTGTGCTGAAGGGGCACTACTGAAAGGACAACTGTAGAAACTTTTCTTCTTGAGTATATATATACATACATTTCATTGCAGGACCTGGTCCCTTTCCTGGACTTATCGATTTGTATGGATCTGGAGGAGGTCTTATTGAATACAGAGCAAGTCTCCTGGCTAGCAGAGGCTTCGTGACTCTGGCTCTTGCTTACATGGCCTTTGAAGATCTCCCTACTATGCCAGAGATTCTTGAACTGGGCTATTTTGAGGAAGCTGTGAACTTTTTGCGGAAGCAGCAGCAGGTAAGAGACAAATGATGGTGCTCTTCCTGTTGGAAACTATTTTCCAGTTTTCTAATTGGAATTCTATATGTCACTGAATGCAACTAAGTTTCTGAGATGTTAGACAGCATTGTCTGAAAGACAACATATCTGAGAGATGGAAGAGCATGTGCCTCAACTTGAATTTTGCAAGTAGTTGGATAACTGGTTTTGTACAGTATCTTACAACAGTCCACAGACTGTTTTGCAAACCAGTACTTGTGTAAGATTAAATCAAAGCAGTTCCTGGACTAGAAGCACAAAACTGCTTAAGCAAGAAATCTAAATTTTTTTTTCCTCTACTTTTGCATCTTGCAAGATTTTAGAAGAGAAAAAATCCAATGACTTTTTAAATTTTTGAGATGTTACAGGCTTTTGATTCTGAGTAAGTTTCACAAAATAGTAATAAAACACTAACAACAGGATCCCTTACAGCTGTAGCACTGGAGAGTCTTAAGAAGCTAGGACTGTATTTGCACAAGTGTGTGGGATGGGAAAGATACTTTATAGCAATATATCATCATACTTAAACCAAAAGAGACCAAGTGAAATCAAGCAGCATTTAAACTTTGAATGGAATGCTACTTAATGTGGTATTAATTTCACAAAGGGGTTTTTTTTCTAGCACGTGGACACGTAGCCAGCGTGAGAGCAGAATTCAGCCTTGCTAGTTTGTCTTGTTCCTCATAGAACTCTGAAACTTACAGAGTATTTTACAAGACTCATTACAAAATTAATTTGGTGTGAAGAGCTTTCACTATAGGTTAGTTGATTTAAACAGTTATTGAGCTTACTCAGCCTCAGGTGTAATGAACCTTATGTGTTGTGAGACAAAAGAGAAGATCAGCTGTAGGGGAGTATCAAAAACCAATGGCTTCAAAGAAAATCAGTGCAAGTAAACCTATGAAAAAGTGGGTTTCCAAAGGGAACCTGAGGATAGAAGATTGTGGGGGTTTGAAGACCAGAACAGTAAAAGATACAATACTGAGAGCAAGTGTCTAACCAGGATGTGGAGGGAGCAAAGAGGCTTTGTCTACAGAGGTCACCGGGAAGAAAAAGTGTTACAGGAGGAGAAGTGTTGAGGAGCTATAGAATTCAAAGTCACTCTTGTGGAGGCTCAGCAAAGGTATAGATAAGGGAGTGATATAACCTGAACAGAGAGAGGGAAGGGCTAAAAAATGGGTAGTCTTAGTTGGATGAGCAGTGAGGAAGCAGAACTGGAGACGTTATGTTAGCCCAGGAAATGAGGAGTTGTTGGTAATGGTTGTTTTCATAACTGTGTTTCAGGTGAAAGACACTGGGATTGGCGTTCTGGGCTTGTCTAAAGGAGCTGATCTAGCCCTTTCCATGGCCACGTTTCTACCTGGCATCAAGGCAGCAGTCAGCATATCTGGAAGTAGTTTTAATTCTTTCATTCCCCTGCAGGGGGATGGCTTCACTATTCCTGCCCACCCATATGATTTGGGGAGGATGAAGACCAGTGAAGAGTCTGGCCTAATAGATTTTTCAGATGTCCTGGATGATCACAGGGACCCAGCAACTTGGGGTTGTCGCATTCCCGTGGAGAGGTCCTTGGCCAAGTTCCTCTTCCTCTCGGGACTGGATGACAAGAACTGGAAAAGTGACCTCTATTGCCAGGATGCTGTTCAGCGCCTTCAGCAGCACGGGCGGGAAGTTGAGTTTTGCTCCTATTCTGGAGCAGGGCACCTCTTGGAGCCACCATACTTGCCTTTGTGCCAGGCTTCGATCCACAGGGCGATTGGGGCGTTTGTACTTTGGGGAGGGCAATGGAGGGAGCATGCCAAAGCCCAAGAAGATGCATGGCGCAGGATACAGGCCTTTTTCTGGCAACACTTGGTGGACTCGGACATCCCTAAGAGCAAACTGTAGTGGAAGCTGTCAAAAATGCTGAACAGGGTTGGTATTTCAGCTCTCAGTGAATCTTGGAAACTCACTGAAAGTTTCCTGGTCTGCCTTCCTCTAAACTCCACTGTTGCATAGTGGTTTATTTTAATTCCCCAAATAATTTTCCATTTTAAAATTTAATTTTAGTTGTCTTCTGGCCCCAGCTGCCCTGTACTTTGGCACCATCTGATCTACCTGTGTGCTGCAGTCATCTGAGAAAAGCCCAGCATCCCATCGTGCAGATTGCATTTGTACTGACCTGTCTTTGCCCTTAATTTCCAAACATCTCCTTTGCTAACAGGGAATACTCTCATAGGTGGAGTTTTCCACTGAATTGTTTAGCCTTGCATCTTTAACTAACCTACATGTAAACAGCAGTTTCTTGAGACAGCACACCAGCACATTCACCTTTCCTCTTGCTGTATAATTTTCTCAGTAAAAACCTTGCGACAGTTCTGATCTCAACTGAGTAAAGAGGCACTCTTCTGATTTATTCTGAAGTGCAGTGATAACTTTTTTTTTTTTTTCCTGGTACCAAGGACGACCGTGATCTACTATCTGTGGGATAGTGGCATGCAGCAGCTTGCTGGCATTTTCTAGATAGCAACTGAGCAAAGTTTGCTTCCTGGAGCAGTCAAGGCTTCTGTTCTGATGACAGAAGCCGGCAGGAGCTGGCAGGGGGTCTCTGCCTTTGCTGAGGCAGCAAAACCTTGCCCTTGTTTCCAATTCCTGCTGAGACATGAGTCCTGCAGGACCTGGATCCCGCTGGAGGCAGAACCATGCCCTTGGTTTTCTTGCTTCAGGGAGCAGTGGCTACTGAAAATGAGCGTGTTGGTCCTCAGGGCTGTAGACTCTTATGCAATACTTCCAATGCAGAGTGTGCCCCTTCAGTTAATTCTGATTTTCCCACCCCAGCCCTTCCTCAAAATGGTAGATAGGTACCACTTAGCTCAAGGTGTGAGCAGTTAGAGTGGGGAGATCTCACTCCTGCTCACCTGTACTGGTCATCCATCAAGTCTTCTGCTATTACCTCTTCATTTTTGTTTTTCCCCGTGTGTCTATGTCCTATAGTGACTGTGGTTCTTCCAGATGTTTAGTGAGTGGGTAGGACCTGGCAGAAGAGCAACGTGTAGCAATAAGGGAAATCAAACACATTTAAACAGTTCAATCTGAATAAGGGATATTTTATTTTCTCTCATTTTATTGAAGCAGTCAAAAAAACCCTGGATTGTCCATCACATTTGCCTCAGACCCAGGGCACAAGGCTGTGGTATGAGTAATTTTGTTCTTTTCTTTTTACTGAACACAGTGAGACTTATGCAGTACACTTTGTTCTCCAGCCTGTGGGATAACTCAGATCTGTTTTAATCCCTTCTGAGAGGAAGACAAACTTTCTCAGCCTTCAATGAGCAGTTTACAGATCTATACTTTGAATTACAAAATTGTGAGATTCTGAGAAAATACATTTTCTTTATTTATAGGAAACTACCATTAAAAGAAAAATCCTTCCCATCAGTGAATCATCAGTGTGGTCAGTGATGCTTTCATACAGTCTGTTGTCACATTCAGCGATCAGGTTCAAGGAAAACATGTTGAAACTAGAGGAGGAAGGGAGCTGACTGGTGACTCCGTCAATGACAATAGCACATAGGACCTCTTTAGTTTTTTGCTCTGTAATGAAAACTTCACTACCCACTTAAAAGCCTTTTATCTATCATGTCAATGGCAGCTGGCAAGAAAGACTGAAAAAGCTGATTTAACTGAGCAGCTCTGTGCCACATACAAACAGGAAAATATGCCAGCCAACCCAGTTGCACTGGGAATTCTTTTTAAATCAGCTGGCCTTTTAAAATTAAACCCAAGTTTGAAACATCTTCAGGAAATAAAAACTGGAAGCTGAAGGGAAACTAATATAAAATGACTGAAAATGGCCTAACTTCAGTAAAATGCTTATGCTTGTTCTTGAGCATGTTCTTTGGTGTTTTGCTGAAGACTTTGACTGCTTAACTACTCTTCTGCTGAAGAGATGATTTAGACAAACGGGGCTAAGATTACAAGTTTCAAGAAATCACTAAGATTTCAAGTTAGTGGCAAAAATTCTACTAATTGCAGCCTGTAGAGTCAGGGTGCTTTATATAATTTATATAATTTCTCCAGGCTTACAGACAACGTTACTCAAGAACAATGTGAAAGTTATTATTTAATTAAAGATAATGACCTTTAGCTGCAAAAGAGAGCCTACGCCAAGTACAAGTGATAAAACTAATAAAAATTAGATGGGGAAAGCTATTCTTGTAATCCACTTGTAATTGAAAAGTGCTTCAGATAAAATAGAGCATCAAAAGACTAGCTTGAACTGAAAGATCTTGGCTTGATGCTTACATCAATCATCCCTTTGTTTAGCACTTTGCATTACATATCTATAATGAGAATGAGGAAGGCTTGTGACAAGTCTCTTAAGGAACTGAGAAGAAATCTCCTCACGTGTAAGCTGCTATGAGCAATTTTATTAAAAGGGAACAGTACATGTTGCAGGGCTGTTTCGGGGCAGGATGATCTCCATAGCTAATTTGGAATCGGGCAACAGTCGAGATGATTTGCCAGTGCATTCTTAAAATTACCCTTCTTTCTCTGGTTCAACTTGGGCTCACTCTACATAGAAAGGAGACTACCCCAAAAAGAAGAGAGCTGGTGTGAAAAAGCACGTCCTTAAGTGAAACATCTCTAAACTCTACTTTAGCCTTACCGCCCAGATCCCGTGGATCTAAAATAATCTGGGTGAATGCAATCTGAATTTTATGAAGCATATAGCTGCTTATTTTGAATTAGGTGTCCCTGAAGCAGGCCACAGGCTGTTTGCGTGCTGTGAGACCTTGGGACACAGCTTGTCCTTTTCATTGTGGGCTTTCTGTATCACTATGCAGATATTTTCTTTACATAGCTCCGCTCTGCTGTCTTATCTACTCAGTAACCCTTCATAAAAAGCTCCAGGAACTCCTAACAGTGTGGAAACATTTGGGCACTGCATGAAGCAATGTCCTCTGTACTTGTCAAGGCTTCTTCAAAAATCTTATGGGGTTCTTTCCCAGTACTTTGCCATATGTGTTGTTAGGCTGTGTATAGCTCAGAAAGGAAGAAGTTCTTGCTGTTCTTTACTGGAGAGGTAAATGTACCAGGTCCATTCAGGTATTTGAACACAAGCTAAAGCTGATCTTGAAGCATTTTGGTACAAGTACAGTGTAACTTGGAGGAAACTACAGAATGAAAGGAGTCAAAATGCCTTTATTAGAGATAAGTGAACCACAGGTATAGAAGAAGTGAAGCATCTTTGAGAAAGTAGCTATGCTTCGAGCATTATGCCTCTGCAGAAGTCATGGGTATTTGAGGCTTCAGTGGAATTTTACTAGGGACTGTGCTGAACAAGGAGATTTCCGTGCAAATGTGCTCCTGTAACGCTAGTAGCTTCTTACCCAGGAGAAGCAGTGTCTCTGGATGGTTTCTGCAAGCAAGGTTGTTACACGGCCACCAGGCAGAAAGAATGAAATGAAAGAAGAGAATATATGTTGTGTGGTGTAATTTAGACATGACCTTTCTCCATTCCCTGTTTCTGTTTCCTGTGTGTATTTGGAAATCTAAAGATGATCAGGGACATTTTTCTTTTTAAAAAAATTCAAAACTTGCAGAGTTCTCTAATACATTATCATAGAATCATAAAATGGTTTGGGTTGGAAGAGATTTTAGAGATCATCTAGTTCCAGCCCCCTGCCATGGGCAGGGACACCTTCCACTAGCCCAGGTTGCCCAAAGCCCCGTCCAACCTGGCCTTGAACACTGCCAGGGAGGGGGCAGCCACAGCTTCTCTGGGCAGCCTGTGCCAGTGTCCCACCACCCTCACAGGGAAGAATTTCTTCCTTAGATCTAATCTAAATCTGCCCTCTTTCAGTTTAAAACCACTACCCTTTGTCCTATCCCTACACCCCCTGATCAGGAGTCCCTCCCCAGCTTTCCTGTAGCCCCCTTTAAGCACTGGGATGCCGCTGTAAGCTCTCCCTGGAGCCTTCTCTTCTCCAGCTGAACCCCCCCAACTCTCTCAGCCTGTCCTCACAGGGGGGTGCTCCAGCCCCCAGAGCATCTTTGTGGCCTCCTCTGGAGCTGCTCGAGCAGATCCGTGTCTTTGTGATGTTGGTGCCCTCAGAGCTGGACACAGCACTGCAGGGGGGGTCTCACAAGAGCAGAGTAGAGGGGGAGAGTCACCTCCCTTGACCTGCTGGCCACACTGCTCTTGACAACATTACCAGATCATTTGTTATTAAGCTATGAGATAAGACCAACAATTGAGAAAACAAAAATAAGAAAAATTTTTGCTATATTTGTATTTTGCTAAGAAATTTATAATTCTACCATTTCAGAAAAAAATTACTATCCCGCACTTTTTAGTGCTCCATACATATCATTCAGAAATGGAATATGAGCCAAATTTAGTATTCAGTGCAGAGAAAGTGATACTTTGTTTGAAGTTTGGCTAGAAGGAAAATTAATGTTTCCGATGAACTAACGCTCCTTGCAGCATTTACTGCAAAATATCACTGCCATTTGTCATTGTCCACGACAAAACCCAGAAATGCTCAAAGTCACTGGTTTTCAGTCTTAAAAAATTGTCCATGCAAAAATTACTTTAAACCTAAAAATGCCTGGGCCCTGACTCTAGATAACAGCTAGAAAAAAATAATTTAATGAGTTACATTCTACTAATTTAGGCTTGTATCTTTTCAGTGACCTAAGCCACTAAACATGTAACATCTTGCATTTAGAGTGTAAATTTATGGCTGCCTTAGTCACTTCAGTGAAAGGTGTAGTTTTAACTCTTCTAAGAATACCTTGCTGCCCAAAGGGATGGTCATGCCTTTTTCCTGCTTGCTGATCTCTCTGAGAGGTAAACCTGTGGGAAAAAAAAACAACCCAGAAGATTAAAATATTCAGTTGGATCAGAGAAGGAAGTAGCAGGAACGTGCATGGGGTTATCAGGAGAAGCAGGGGTGAGCGATACTGTGCCTGTCAGGGTCAGCGTGGCCTCATGCCACACCAAGATAACTGGGCAACTCTAGCAGAGTTTTGATTATATTGGAATAACTAGTCTAGCTGATTCTAAATTATGATCTATTTCTGTATACAGTGAAGTGAATGCTTGATGTCTCACTGTGTGCTGCCCCTGTTTACAGTGGATCTGGTTCTGAAAGAGTTTTCTTTCTAAGGTTTTCAGTGGTGGAGAGAAAACTGTGAAATAGGAGTATCAGATAGGAGACAAGCTGGGTAGATGGTTCAAAGGAGATGTCCTGCACAGGAATAGAGCATGTGCATATCTTTGCCTTCAGCTAGAAGAGAAAGTTCAAATGCACCAACATAATTTTCATTTGCTATGAATTCAGTAAGACAGTTTTGAATCAATAAGACTGTGCCATCTGCAGGAGTCCGTCCCTGAATAGTGTCAGTGTGTGTGTGATGTTTTCATACATCAAGCACTAACTCAAAATGGATTAGTTTTTCTAGCCTAGGCTTTGGCTGCACAGTGCTTTGGCTCCAGCCATCCTCTCATCTTTGGATCATTTTGGATCAGAGATACTTGTCTTCTTGATGCAGGAAGACTGCTTTGATACCTGACAACATCACTGCTGTCGTTAGCGGAAGGAGAAGAGGTCAGTGGTCTGTACTTTTCAGTAGAAATATCACGACCAGTTGCTGGAACAGCCCAGCACTTACTGCTTTCCTATCAGCCTGCATCCCACTCCCCATAAAGCTGAGACCTCCTAGACTCCATTTACACCAGCAATGTGCAGGGGCAACTCCTCTCTTGCATACGTCCTAGAAATCTTGTTCTCTCTATGGCCACCTGTGCCCTCACCTGAAGGTCTGCTTTCTCTTTTTTCTCTAACTTTTGTACAGTCTTGCTCCTGTCCCACTGGCCATGACCCAGGCCATTCCAGTTCCAGGTCAATCTGCTGGTGGAGGAGGAGCACTCTCAGCAATATGCGGCCAAAGCCAGAAGGCCATATGATAACACTGGCAGTGAGGAACCGTGGTGCTTTGACTGGTAAGGGAGCTGGTAGGTCAGAGAACAGCAAGACTGAGTACAGAGCCAAGTACTGGCTAAACAGATCAACTGTTGTGACTGAGGAGGAATAAAAGATTGCACACTAGCAGAGCGCAGGTATATTGCTACAGCACAAACCCCAACCCTTGCTTTGAAGTGATGAGAGATTTCTAACCGCTGCATGAAATCCTGTCATAGGGCAGTTGTACCTGGCTTGTACAGGAACAGTGCAAAAAGGTGATGCTTGAGAAAAGTGGATATGAGGCTGATTTCTGACTGATGCTTCATTTTGTGTACCAGCTTATTTCTGCCCTTCTCATCAGACGAGATGTTACAGTACAGGGCTCCCTATAAATGACTCACGTTGCCTCATACGAAAAATGGAAGGAGAAAGGGCAAGAGAGTATCCTGCAGAAGAATCTGTGCATTTGATTTGTCAGGAGCATATCAGGGACATCCCCAGAGAAAAGGGGAAGTAGTTATTTCAAACATGCTTAGGTTTTATTTGGGATGGGGGTTTTGCCTTTTAAATCTAAACTCACCATGAAAGCCATTTTGTTAAAATGTGACCATAAAACATTTGATTATGATTGCCACTATAATGTTCCTGTCACAGCTCCTGTAAGACTTATTATCCTCCTCAATGTTAGTTACTTCAGAGGTTTGTTCATAGTTCTTGTGATCAGTGAAAGGCTGATGCCTTCAGCATCACTGATTTATTGTGTCTTACACTCTTGAAAATGCTTTCCAGTATTTATCATCAACATTTCATCATCATCCTTCAGTGCTATGGAGCAAAATACTGTGCAGCTCAAACATGGTGACTTTTTAGAAGTAATCTATTACAAGCCCTGTTGCCTGCTACTGTCTCACAAGTGGTTTTTTTACTACTTTCTACTTTATGATTGGAAAATATGTAGGAATATTTCACTCCAGTCCAGTACATGCAGTGGAATTTCAGTATGTGCAATACACAAAATCCAAATCATAGCCCAGCCAAGCAAAATCAAAAATCAACTAAAATGGAGGTATAAATTGCACATTTCTAAGAAAAAAAGAACGAAAAGAAGTGCATTCAAGGAGTAAAAATTCTCAAATTTCTTCCCTTCATAAAAGGAACTAGGAAAGTGTGTGTGTGTGGGGGGTGGTATGTGTGTCTATAAATATGTGTTGGAAAGGAGGGGAGGAATGGTGAGTGGAAAGAAAAAGAAAAACAGAAGATTAGAAAAATCTGTTTTGTAGATACTTCCATGGTTTTTGTCGAATGCAGGATCCCCAGCAGAAATCTCCTCCTGTCAGATGATGCATATGGAAGTGAAAGCAAGATGGCTCAGGTCCCAACCAGACGGTCGGTTTCACTGTGCGGTGCCAGAGGTGAGTGTCTGGTAACCACTGCCTGCTCCTGGACTAGTAGAGTAAGCATGGTTACAGGATGCCAATTGCTCAGCCACAAGGTGAATCCGTTTTTCTCTGTAAGAAAATGAATGACAGTATCACCAGCTACCACAGGACACAATACCTACTTAAAACCAAGTCACTGAAATCTGTATTTTGTGTGCTTTCATAACTAAGTGGTTTTGCAATCAGTTATTATTAGTACAGTCTTGGGATGCTGACAACTAAATGCTTTTATGAAGAGGTAATAACTGCTTTCCATCACTGAAGCTCTAGTGACAGGCTATAGAAATTTTCTCAAGATCTCTCACTTTGAGGTGAATGTAGGAACCAAGGAACAAATTCTGCTTACTTCATTTCTTGTTGATTCCACTCAGATTTTTCAGTCACTAATGAGATGTGAAAATAACATTGTCCTTTGTTCTCTAACTGCTAGAGAGTCCTGAGGTAAGAAAGGTTTTTCTAAAAAAAAATTATTTTTTCTCCCACTGGGAAAAAGATTAGCACTTAGTTGCATAACTCTGTTTTATCCTCTTAAGGAAAGGTGGTGAAAGTCTCCTTGAAATAGCTGTTAAAGTTGAGGCTCTCCATGGGGATGAGGAGACTGAGACTCATGCCTTGGCTGTGCTTGATTAGGTTCTCCCTCTTCCCAGACTAGCGTTCTGATCAGCAGGTTGTGGATTATTGGTACATGGGTGGTTTTGGTGGGTTCAGAAGAAAGTCTTTGATTTTTATTCCACATGAGACCAATAAGTTTTGAAATCTTGGTATTTTCTCATGAGGTGAAATCTTTCTTTTATCTACCATTACCTTACACCTCATGTAATGAGAAGTTAGTCTTTTGGTAATTTAGCTTCCTTAGGAGATATGGCTCATGCTGTGCCCTTTCTGTTTCCCTTGATTCATCTGAAATATTGGGTTTGGAAGAGGGGAAAGGAAGACTAGAGATAAACAGTAAGTTTTTTCTTTTTGTTTTAGTTGTCTCTGGCTACTAAGTATATTTTGCATAGCCCAAGAACTACTGTTCACTAGCAAAAGAACTGCTTGGAAAAAGCCAACCCCATTCACCTCCTTACTTGGGCTCTTCATCTTCTGAGGCCTGAGAGAAAGCTTTGGTCATGGAAGGTGCTGATGTCTAGTAGCTCTTAATTAGAGAGAGTTCAGTCATACTCGGGCCAGGGCAGTCTTCTCTCTCCACTTTGTTTTCCACTTGTTTTCTGGTTGTTTTCAGAATTTGTGTTTGCCTGGTTAGCCGTGTAACAGACACCACACACAGGATGATAAATGGGCTGAGGTGGGTAATACCACTCTATCTTTCCATTCACAAATTTTAGAAAAATAGCTTGAATTTTTAAGAACAGGGAGGAGTCATTTGCTCCCTGTCCTTTACATGTGCAAGTTCTCCCTTCTTCTGGCTTGAGAGTAGAATTTTTTGAGAGTAATTTATTATCCTCCTTCATCCTTTTCAGTTCTCCACATAAGGCTATTTGGCTCTCCAGTGCTTCTGCTTTGCTTTTCTTCTCCTTGCAGAAAGCATAATTTTGCATTATCAATGAACATCAGTCCAGACCTCAAAGGAATGCAATTTCCTGGGCTCAGGAAGGGATCCAGAGGTTAATCTCATAAATCCCATGTATGCTCTGTGGCTGTTCCAGCTCTTAGTCAAGTCTGGCAACAGGGTCATTTCACCTAGCACTCATGTAGTAAAACACATTTCTTTTATGTCCTCCAAGCCAGCTGTTCAGGCTAAATCATTGTACATACAGTCACGACTTGACTAATGCCTGTGCATGTCTCGGCTGCTTTCCTGTTCTGTCTGTAGAGTGGTGCAAAATTCTCCTTATGAGGTGGTGTTCCTGGAAGACAGAGCCTCCTGCTACACATCAAAAATAATTTTTCTGTGGGTCACTGCATGCACAGATGATCACAGAGTCAAGGAGACTCGGGCTGGAGGGTGATTTAGTATAAGAAATTTAGTTCTTCTGGGAGTAGATGAGTGTCTGTGGCCTGTAAGGAATGGTTCCTCCTTGCTGTGGTCCCCAGTTCTCTAGTGCAAGGTTCCATGTGGAGACAATCCAGAATGCTTTTATCTCTGTGAGATTTTTTTTTCATGTGTTTTAGGTTTTCATTAAAGAAGCGTAAAAACGGAAAGCATGTTTAAGCATGTTTTCAATCTTTGCATGCCTCTGATGGTATCGGGTCATGTGCCTCCAAACTGACTTTTCAGCACAAAAAGAGAAAAAAGAAAAAGCTCTGTTTTCTCAAAAGCCATTCATCATCTAAATAATGCTTCCCTGAAACAAGAGATGCTTTGATGAGCTTAGCTCTCATGACACTGTTTGCTTGGCTGGCATTTCTGCAGCACCCTCAGCTCTGAATTCCTGCAGGCACAGCGTGCACCTACCTCCACTCTCAGGAGAGAGCCACGGACCAGACCACCATGCTCTTCTGCTATTGCCCCCAAGGCAGCAGGAGGCCCGAGCTTCTGCTGTTTATCCCTCCTTTGTCCTTGGTCCTTTGTTTTATTCTCCTCCTATTTTAGCCTGTTTCACTCTGCTAGGTTTTCTGAATTCTGCTTTTACTTCTTTCCTCGTGTCGTTCATCAGAAGAATGCCGAGCTTTATTCTGAGCTCTCGTTGTTGACAAAGTTTGTAAAATGAGTTCTATATCTCATAGTACAGATGATCAGATCATTGTGGTGCACTAGGTTGAAAGGAAGGTATTATCGGGTTTCAGGCTTGAGTTCAGTTAGCAGGCTCTCAAACCACTGCATACTTCAATTAACACTGGTATGGACTTACATCCGTGTGAGTCCACTGGCTGGCTGAACTGCTCCTACAACCTGAATCCATTCTGGGAGCAGACAGTATCAGAGAAGGAAGAGCCTGTAACAGAGAGGAAATTATGTATTAGAAAGATAGAAAGATGATACTTGCTGCAGGGCAGAGGGGGTCGCTCAGTGCTCATGGTACCTCTTAAGCCCTCCTTGTGAAATGAGATAGAAATGGCAGGCCCAGCACAAAATCTTGTTGCAGGGGTGGATTTTATCTGAAAATAAAGTATCTGTATGTCTGGAACTGGGCTTTAAGAATATGGGAGATGCAAATGCTGCCATGGCAAGGATTTCCTGCAGGGAAGTAAGACCCTTTCCTACCTTTATCATTAACACATGACTATCTATTTCCTTATGTGCATCGTTTGCCTGAGAGAGAGGATGTGTCCTTGCCAGCTGTGTATGTCCAATGTATCCTTGGTTTACTACCATCCCACAAAGAACACCAGCAATCCCTGAACATCAGAGTCATAGAGGTTTTCTGACAACAGAATATATTCTGCTTTCATAAGTGGGTCTTTCTACCCCTTTCAGAGGAAGGGAAGGGTCTTTTTAGCAGTATGTGTCTGCTCTAAAGACTTCATGTTTCAGCTCACCAGGTGGAGTCCTCAACACTGTCTCCAGGATTTTTGACTATGAAACTACTATGAGACCAGGTATTACACATCCTGCAAGGCTTCCAATTGAAATCAATGGGATTTTACACATCCACAAGTATTATATCGGTGCCAGAGTGATCAGCATCTTGCAGAAATGAATGCTGAGTGAGTGTAGAGATTCGTTTGTCCTCTTTCCATATTCTAGAATCACGATTTACGGGATAGGTATGAATTCAGTAATGGAGCAGTGGGGGCTTATGGACTGGTGCTAGAGCATTTCTCTCTGCAGAGATTAGGTGTAATAATTGTTTGCCATTGAAACCCCATTCCAATTGTTGTCTGAAGGCTGCTCTGGATTTTCACACACTTCATCCAAACCCAGCAGAAAGATTAAATACTTTCTTGGCTGCGGAAGAAGGTGGCTGTGAAAGAGACAGTATTGAAAGATAAGGGCTCAGGCAAAGATCAGTGGAAGCGTATTTATACTTATAGGAGTATATCAACCCTGGGTATGTGCTGCTGAAAGGAATATTTGTTCCCCAGATAGTCATCAATGTCTACTTTTAGCTCCAGCAGACTTGAAATAATGTCCGGTTGATGCTGCATATTTCATTATATCAGTTGGTGCTTGCTGGAAAGGAAGGGGAAAGAATGAACTCCATTCTCTCACTTGGATACAGCATATTAAAGATAATCTTTGATGTGAGACCATTGAATTCTTCTACCACTTGCTTAAACAGCATATTGTGGTTTTGCAAAGGAGGTGTAGCAGTTAGTCATGAGAACCGGAATTTGCTTCCAGCACTGAGGAGGGGATTGGAAAGTGGCTCTCCAGAGTAAAAAGCATTTACAGTTGCAGAAACAATAGTATACACATCCTTTCTAAGCTTTTCTAGAAGGCTCAGCTATCCCAGTTGGATCTCACGTGGCAGGTTTAGACTTCTGCGACTGGCCCTTACCCTAACATTCTCCTGGATCTCGCGCACATCAGCTGTGCAAGCCGCAGCGTCCATCCTGCCCCGTGCCGTGCCGTGTCAGGTGGATCGCTGCTAACTTGAAGAACAGTGTCGAGGACTCTCCTCCCTGATGTGGCTATACCAAATGTCTGCCCTGACAAATTGTTTTGCTGTCCAGAATGTGGGAGAGAAAGAAACTTAAGACATATACCTTGTTCTCTTAAGGAACAAATGTTGATGTTAAGGAAGGTCTATGCCTGTCATCACGGACTCACTGAAGGACTCTAACCACATGACTTTGCAAATGGATTAGCTGTAAGTCTGCCCAGAGCTTTGCACTGCCACAGCAGTAACAGTTATTACTAAGATTGTTGAAATATACTGCTGTCACAGAAATAATTCAGCTGGCTGTGTAGTTGACTGAATATTTTATTATTATAAGAAAGTATAAAGTCCCCATTGTCACAAGGTTTGAGGTTCCACTTGGACAATCATTGCAATGCAATTAGCCTCCTGAAAAACAGGGAACAGGCAAACATAACCTTCACTTGCTAGCTGGAAACCTTCATTCTGCTATGTCATACCCTGAAAAAAATACAGCATGTCCTGGAAACTCTAATCTGAGCCTAAATGCAGGATGCTTTGTTTACTTCGGCATACAAGAATTAGAGAGAAAATACTTCAATGATTTGGTGTATAATGGTGGTTGAGGCTTTGGTGGGGAAGAAGAAGGTCCGATGATTTGTCTCCAGTCAGATGTGTTGAGGGAACCTCCTAGTTGTGCGTGCCTTGTGTGGGCTCTCCCAAGCACGTGTCTGAGCTCAGAGCAGCTATCTTGTAGCTCGGAGCTCTCAAGCCTGCTTGTAGCTGGTATGTCTGGGTTCCTTCCTTGCGCATGTATTTCAGGTTGTCAGCATTTCAAGGTTTGGTTCACAATATCACAGCATCATCAAGGTTGGAAAAGACCTTGAAGATCACCTAGTCCAACCATCAACCTAACATTGACAGTTCTCAACTACACCAGATCCTTAAGTGCTGTGTCAACCTGACTCTTAAAACACCTCCAGGGATGGGGTTCTATGTTTTTACTTCTGAAGTGTCTTGGGAGTGAATGCTGGTGGAAGCACGTATAGTAGAGGTCTAAGGAAAGGATGGGGTCACTAGCAAAGGAGTTCCCATCTTGATTTCCAATCTGATTGCAGCCATACTAAGCTTTTTCCAGGTATTCCAAAATACTATTAAGCAGTCACTGCGTCTGAAGTCTGTATTGTTTCAAGGGAACAGCATAACCACTTTGACATACAGCTGTTTTATTTAATTTGACCTCATGGAAACAACCCATTTAGATTCAGAATACAGCCAATCTTGCTTTTTTTTTAAGCAAAAACTTTCTACCATAAATATACAAGCTTTACACTTGGGAACATGGGGAGGAAAATGTTATCATCAACGTATGAAACTGCATAATAATTTATAATAATTTTCCTTCCCAGCTGTAAAGAGTATGTCTTTTTTTCAGTGTATACTGTCATATTCAAATGCTGGCTAAGTGTGTGCTTTGCTTTCCAGTGTGGATGATTCTCTTGGCAGCAGGGGGACATTCTATAGCCTCTGTTACAAAACGCTAGTCCTCTAAACTGTGGGTTTCACCCCCTCTGCAGGACTGTCCATAGACAGCACTTCCATTAGCAATGACAATGACATTGAAGGGTGCAGCCCGTGAGTCACAAGGTGAGAAAGTGAAGGAGAAAAAACATGTCTCTGAATATAAAAGAGGCCTCAGCTGCTCAAAGCGTGGTCATTGTGCCTGTATACCAGGGAGACATGTACGCTGTCTTCCCAGACTAGGGGAAAAATTGTTGTCACTGTAGCAAAGTTTACAGGTCACAAGATGGCAGCATAATCTCACTAGTCAGGGTGACAAAATTTGAGGGATCAGGTCATTAATCTTCCTCTCCTAGCCTGAATAATCAGAAAGTCCTTTGTCTAACTATCTGGTACCTCCCAGGCTCTAAACTACTATGTATGTAGGTGAAGCTATTACGTGTGTAGGTGAAAATCCTGTTATATCACTTTTCATACTAACTAATTTAAATTCAGATGCACTCTGATAGTGTTGAAACAAATTGCTCACCTGGAGTTCAATACTGAACAAAAAATTACAGCAGCGTGTTATCTAACTAACCAATTAAAAAAGCATAATTTATGGAACGTTGACTTTGCAAAGTCTATGCAACTGAGAGTCATTGTTTTTTTTTATTTTCCCTTCCTTTCTGCTCTTGAGAGCAAGGTATTCGGAACCCTGCCTCAGTATACACATTTCTTACTGAACATTAAGTTTTTTATAGTAGTACTGAGTGAATATATTCTCTGTGAAGAGCTTATTTAATGTATTATCCTCTTTCTGTTTGAGGGATATGTAAGTAATCTCTATTCAGTTTTCATCTACCTATTTGCCTGCCAGTCTCTTGTGTCTTTTTTAAAGAAATCTGCCCATTCTTAACATTCGTCATGAACTGCACCTTTCAGATGTGTACTTGATTTGGAAAAAAAAAAAAAAAAAGAACTGTGCTAGGGAGAGATGATTCATCACATCAGTCACCATATTATGTAACGCAGAGTGATAACAACTACCGAGAACATTTCTCGCAGCAATATTCCCACTTGTGAATTTAAATACTTTCCCCAGGAATGTCTGTAAAAATAAATAGGAGTATCTGCATATACTTGGAAGGAAAACAAGCCATGAGAGCAAGGCAAAAATCTATCAATTTTCAAAATTAATTCAATTTTTTAATGATATTACTGCAGAATTAAACCGTAGATAGTTAGGTGGACTTTTTTGAGCAGAATGTAGCATCATAGCTTTACCAGTTGCTTGCATCTGTCAAGTGAATATGACATTTTGGCACATGGGAAAACTGTGCTTATGGGTATTTACTTGCTGATCTTACAGGTATGTTTTCAGAGGACACTTTTGCAAATATTAAAGTTTTGAACATATGCTGAAATCCCAAATGGTTATTGGCTTTGGTTTTGTATAACTGTTCAGATGATAATTGTTCTATCCAAGTCTACTCTCACCAGTCCATGTAGTTGCATCCGAACATCCCTAAACTATATTTAACGAAGCAAAAGAAAAATGAGAAAATTGTATACTGCCCTTTCCATTAGCATGTCGTTTCTGGGCTAAGCAATTGGCCACATGGTGTCACTGTGTCTTAAGGCAGCAGAACCCCTAGCAATAAAGCCTTTACCAATTCCAAGTTTTCAAAGTATCCCAACCATGTGATATTATCTAAGGAGATGCTTCAGCAAAAACGGCAAGGTCACGGAAGCTTCGCTGTAGGAGTGTTCTAGGAAGATTATTTTATACAAAGCATCTGTTTCCCGCCTTCATGTACCTTCCTGGAATAAATCAGAAATGTTTTTAGCCCAGAAGCGCTTGCTCTCCAGATGTCTGCCTTTGGGAGCATGCTTATATGCAAAGCCTTATCTAAAATTGTTGCAAGGCAGAGATTAAAAAATTCAGTGGTGCTGGACTTATTCTACGCTTCGTTATAGTCCTTCTCTTCTCCTTCTGTCTTGGTATATCAGAATGCACAACATCCTTTGGGTTTCCTGAGCAGAGGAGCTTGGCCTTATGGAGCTCAGAGCAATATAAACTGCAGCTCCCGAGACTCACAAAATGCTCTTTAATCCCCGCTAGTCCCAAAGAATGCTTTGCACGCCACACCTGCTCAAGAGAGCTGTGCCAAAAGCTGATGTATCGGGTGTTTAAGGAGTTTCATAATGTACAGCTATAGCAACACCGAGAGAAACAGCTGTGTACAGATACAGTATGAGCCTTAGCCAAGAAGATATCTGGCTCAGGGTGTATCGAAAGACTGCAAAGTCTCATGCAGTAATAAGTGTTGGTATGTGCTCTTTCTTCTGTAAAATGGTCACTGAGCCTAGAGTAGCAGATCTTAAGCTTACATCCTGATAGTCTGCGTAGGTTAGATTAAGATTTTATAGGAAGGATCACTATCTGGCAATGACTTCCCACCCATGTAGAGCGCAAGGTGCTTTGTTTTGATTACTAGGACATTAGGTAGTTGCAATGCTTTTCCTAAATCAGCTGCTCTGCTTTGTATGAAGTTTACTCTCCGCACAGCGGCTGAGAATGATAGCACTGTTTTAAGATGCATATTTCTTAGTGAGAGTTTTGCTACTGATTTTGTTTGAGCCAGGAGTTGGCTTGTGATATACCAGTTTTGATGGCCGTATATTCAATTTAAGCGCACGGTCAAGTCATATTTTGAGTTATTAGGTTTACAAAGCATGGCTCTCTGGAAATTCTGGTGCCTCAGTATGAATTCTGGTGCAATGGTATGAACTGAGGGAATGGCTATGTTAGTCTGGCCTTGAATGTGACGTGAGACTAAGTGCTAAATAAAACCCCAACTGTCAGATCTCACAGGCTAGAGTAGAGCAGAGGTGCCCTGGAGTATGTGACTCCCTTGAAGAGACAGCAACAGCATACAGGGTGGGTTTGGAAGACCAGAAGGCACTTGTGAGCAGCAGATTAAGTTGTGTTTCCTCTTGTTACTTGCAACGTAACAATAGCTTAGAAGTATGTTCAATGATGTTTATTTAGGTACATTTACTTGAATATGATTTTGGCCTACGATTCCTCCCCTTTCCCCCCTCACCATTGATTCTGGAATTATCTTAACTGGAAGAATTCTCCACTGGCCTCTGTGCTGGTGATGGCCCTTTGTATGGGAGTTTCTGCAGAGGGTAGAACACGATATGGTTCATCCTAGGGGAAGAAGAGCGTGAAGCAGAAAGTAGCGTTGAACATCAATGCAGGAAAGCAGATGGGGTCTACTGCAGGAGAACATGGTACAGGGAAACTTGGGAGTAAATCAGGCACGTTGCCAAAACAATTTGTCCTTGTTCCGCAAATCTTGGAAACTGCTGACCTCATTATGTAGACACAAAATGCCTCTTGGTAGTGTGCAAGGGAGTTCTGTCATAACTATAATTATCCTAATGGCACTGCTGCCATGATGGTATATAAACTATAAACAGGAAAGGCTGAAACCCACTGACACAGATGAGATGCAAATGAAGGGCTGATGCCTCTACCGTAGGAATACAAATAAGAAATGAAAACTGGCTGAGGAAGTCCCTCAAGATTTGTCTCCAGGAACTGCCTTCAAAAGGGAAGAAAGGTGTGAAGAAGGGGAAGGATATGTGTTTCCATGGTTTTATGAACCCCAGGCCCTGGACCCAAGGCTCCTTCTGAGAAAGCTTTTCTACGTTGTCCTGTGCAGTGTATTTTCTGGGAGGCTCTGTAGCTCCATATTTGTTGGAAGAAGTACACTGGGTATCAGTGCCAAGGGTGTTTAATTTCTAACACTATTAGACTACAGAGCAAGTCTCCTTAAAATAATAGGAACAGCTTGTCTCTTCTTGTGAACCTGTTTTATAAAGCACAGAGCCCATCACCGCCTATGGATAATAGTCAACTACAGGCTCCTGATGTATGTTTGAGATGTAAAGAAAAGCTTGATACATGAAAGAAAAAGAGATTTTTAAAGCTAAGACCAGCTATGGTTATTGAGTCTGGCCTACACAATGCATACATTTTTCTCAGCAATTCCTGAATCAAGTTCCTAGATTGAGCTACACATGAAAGACAATCATCCAGTCTTGATTTATGTTTAGCTGTCATGTGGGAGGGAAATGTGGTGTGGAGGCTGAGCAAAGTCAGGGGTCACAATGTGAAAGGAAGGTGTAGGAGGGAAAATACATAGTCTAGCTATAACACAGGTTTCAAGGATCAGAAATAGAATTTGTTGTCATTTATGGTACCATGTCACTGTGAAAAGTCAACGGAGAAAAGGAGCCCCATTTTGTTAAAAGTGGTAAAATTTCCCAGATAAACTGTAGATCTTTCTCAGAAAAAAAACTTGTAATCTAAATAGATTACATGAACACCAATGCAAATGCCAACACGAATGGTAAAATAGAAGCAAAAGGACAGGTGTTAAACAATAATTAAGCCTAGGAATAAAATGTGATATGTTTGGTTTTCCTGGGGAGCAGAGAGGGAAGACTGGGCTAATGTTTTGTGCATATTCCTTTGTCTGTTGTGTGGTTGTGCTCCTATTCATCAAACACTTGTGCGCCTGAGGTGGCACTTTAATTGTGAATTATCCTATTAATATCAGTTAGACCACTCTTGAGAGAACATGTGCAAGTGTCTGAGAGGATCAAAGCTTCTTAACTTTTTAAATGTGTGAGATAACTACTAAATGAGTGGCAGAGAAGCCGATATTGTCCAACCACAAAGCCTACTAATGAATTACCAGTAGCTGCAGATCAGGAAGATGTCTCAATCTTTTCAGCACATCTTTTTCGAACAGCAAAGAGACAACTTTGAACTTTCAGAATTTAACTGTAGGTTGGTTTTTGACTGGCTGGATTTTAACTAGTTCCCCTCAGTAATCTGGAATGGTGAGGAACAGCAGGTGTAGTGTAAGAGAGAAGGATTTTACTCGTGCTCAGCACTACACAGGTAGCAGTAAAAACCTCAAGATGTTCAGTTGTCAGTATGCTTTGTGTTAGGCACTGTCCTGATACAGACGGACTGCATAATGGTGATGGCTACATATGTCAGAAGGAAGGAAATGAAGGTTGAATGATCACAGCCAGAACTGGAATTAAGAAATCAAATAGGTGTTCCTGTCTCTAGAGGCTGAAATGGATTGGTATGGATTCATCTGCACAGTTGTTCTTTCAAAATGTTAGGTATAAATGAATTATTAATAGATAGCTATTAAGATCTGTTCCCATTTAGGAAAGCATCAAATAGCTTTACAGTATCTTTGTTTCTTGGCTTTGCAAGGGATATTGTAATATATTCTGTTGAAGTTATTAATACAGACTTCCTAGTACATGAGTGTATCGAGTGAAAATTAAGCTGCCCTGCTCACTACTTCTTCCAGACTATCCCTGGTGCCAAGTTAAACCATTAATTAACTTTCTGACTCCCAGGTTATTCCCCACAGAGTTGAAGGGTGTTTGCTGGGGACAAGTGAACAGCGTTTAGCTGCATCTGTAATAATGTAATACAACCATTCATTTAATTTGATTCAGAGCCACATAAGGCTAGACAATGTCCTATGTGGAACAAGTAGTGTCTTCAGGTGTGAATTCAGAGGGTGGGAGGTATTTCTGACCCATGCTGTGGCTGATGGATGTTTTGGTGCTCTCTGGACCGTGTGTGAAATGATGTCTCCCATGACAAGACACTTAGTGGGGAATACACTAAATTTCTCCAAGCATGGACAGTGTCAGTATACAGTGTTTGGGTTCATAAATGGAAGGTGTCTGAAAGGGATATTTTCAAATGCTAGTTATTTGGAGGAAAGGCCAGTAATATTCTATAACAATAGAATCATGGTAATTCTCCTTTGCATTTCTAGTTTGTCTTTCCTCTGAGTTGCTCCAGTTTCCCTGATCTCAGGTGAACTGAACTGGCTGTTACTACTTTCATTTCACACTACAAATTGTTTACTTACTTGCCTCAGACTTCCAGAGAATTTATGAGAGCGCTAAGGAGTATTCAGATGGAGCAGGGGGTACATTATCATTTTAATTTTCATTTCCTCTCTCCTCTTTTTCCTGTAAGCAAGAGCATGCAGTTGTTGTGCAAGGCATTCTGTGCTCCACATATCTGTTCATGCTGTCAGCTGTTTGTGTATCAAGTCTGAGGAGGAGGAAGAAATATGAGGTGTGTTAACAACAGTCAGGTACTTCCCATTCACAGTTTTAGCATATGTGAGGAAGTGATGTCTGATGAATAGAGCTGATCATAAGTTTTCTGATGCAACACTTCTCCTTTTGAAAATGTTGATTGGGCTCTGTATTGCCGGGTTGGCTGGTTCTCCAGCTTCATGGAAACCTGCTTGGAAAGTTGTCATGCTGTCGTAAGCTTTGTGGACCCACCTGTCCTGTTCCACTGGCTACCCACCATTCTGTGATGCTGTGACACTGCTGGCTCTCCTAGTTACCAGGGGCTACCCTCTAGGCTGGTCAGCAGTTGAATGAGCTGCCCATTAGATGTCCTTCAGCTGTTGGCCGGTTCCTTTGCTTCCAGCTGCCTACATCTATTAGCTTCAAAGCTCCTAGCCTGCCCAGGTGGTTGCCTAGCCACCCACGTGGTAGCAAAACAGATAAGTAGGCAGGATCCTGCCATGTGAACTGAGGCATCAGCCCACAAATGTTTCAAAATCTTTCTTATATATGTGAGTGAAACCTTTCTGGGAAGGGTGAGGGGAGATGTGCCAACATGATTTCCTCTGTGGGATGAACAATCCAGTTCCAAGCACTGGTGCAGGCAAGTCATGGGACGTTCCACCTTTTTGTGGTTTACAGGCTGCTTGCCAGCACTTGGCTGACAAATGCATTCAGTATGTGTGCGAGTGCACAGTGGGGAAGACCAACAATTAGTGGATTTGAATCATACAAGGCGAGGGTCTCTGCCACTTTGCAACGTATCTGTTGCATGGGGAGGGTTTGCAGAGTACAAATTGCACATGTTGCAGAGAAGGCACCATTACTGGTTTGTGCTCCACTGCACTGGCAGGCTGTGGGTGAGGTTTGATTCCTGGAGGGATTTATGGGAGAGCTCACCGTCTGAGATCTAGTCTTCCATCACATCTTTACCCCTGGAAGCTAGAGTCTCTGAGTGAGTGTATCTCCTCCAGCCCAGACTCTCCATGGCTAGGCCCAGGAGACCTAATGTGGGATCTTTGGCACATAGATCTGGATCCTCTGGCAAAGGAGGCGGTGTAGATAGCTTATTTTAAAGTTCTGCTCTGAACAGACTCAATGCCTCTAATGACCTACACAAAAATTTTCTGGCTCATTGACCCTATCGTGTCTCACTTGCCATATAAACCATGAATGCTGGCAGCCCAAGGTTAAAAACACCCTAGTTCATTGAGATGCTGAAGGCTATAAATTTCTATTGGCTTTGGTATGAGTTTATATTCTGGGTTCTCAGGTTTCAAAAAGCATTGTACAAAAATCTTGGAGCTTCAGAAGTCCCAGGGTATTATATGAATTAAGAGGTTAAAAAAGATCTGTGCCTGTGAAAAATCAGTTTTCTACTAGAATGAAAACATGTAAAATTGCAGTCAAGTGTTATGTTTTATGTGCTGCTGAAACAGAAGAATTAAACCAGACCCAATATACATGCACAGAGACATTCAGAGATAGTATCGGACTCTGTGGATGACTCTGCCTTGGCACATTATATAGTAGGTTTCCTGAGACCAGCTGTGAGATGCTCTGTGTGTTTCAGGGGTCCAGCTCTCTGCCTTCTTGTCTGCCTTCTACACTGGGTTAAGGGAAACAGGTGACAAAAAGCTGCTGTCATCCTGCTGGAATAAAGCTGAGAGTGCTCTCAGCAAGGTGAATTCACAGTTGCACTATTAGGAAAACTTTCTGGCTTCTGTCACAAGAACGGTACAAATGAAGAACAGACACATACCTAAACAAGAAATATTTCTCATCACAAATATTTTCTATAGTGATACGTATCGATGCAGAAGGAGCTTTTGTATTAAAGTCCTCATGACTCTGTAGAGCCCATGAAGTCCTCATGAAGTAGTCTTCTGCTGTCAGAAGTTGTAATCCACCAGGAGTGAGTCACAGGGTTCCTAATTGCTGTAAATAAGCTTGCAAGGCTCATAACTCATAATAGCTCTAATGGCTAAGTCAAACTCTGGTTGTTCTGTTTCAAATTGTTCCTATAGCTTGGGTGATGTCTAGAGACTTTGTATTAAAAAAAAAAAAAAAAGTTAGAATCATGAACCTAAGTGAAGGGGGGGAAAAATTCAGTTTTCAATTTTGACAACCTTGCAGCAACCTTAGAAGAACTGTACAAAGAGGTAGTGAAACGCCCTGTGACTTTCTGGTACTGGGGTCAATGATCCACTTGAAAGGATGTGGACTGAATTGTCTAATGTCTTTTCCACCCCTGATACTCATTTCCTTGAGTCCTGATGCTTTAGGCAGCTCTTCTGGACAATGCTATTTGCCCACGGTCAGATTCCTACTACTGAACTCAAGGCGAGTTTGTATGTTCTAGTAAGCTGAGGTAATGGCTACATCCCACTAAAGAAGGGCAGCCCTGGAAATTCCTCAGAAAAAGGAAAAGAGTAATTTTCTATTGCTTCAGCTCCTCAGATGATCTTAGCATTTGGCCACAAGAGTTCCAGAGCCAATACTGTGGGGTAGGGGCAGAACTCTCTAAGCTTGGTACTGGGATGGGAGCAAGGCCTCCTCTTTTCGTGACAACTAGCTCTTACCTGAGTTTTGCTGCAACATGAAACTTCACCCTCAGATATTTTTAAGACTTTAGCATTTTCAGGTATTTACCGAGGATCCTGTGCAAGTATTCACTTCTTTGTGATCAGTTATGCCTGCTACGTAGACATACTTTGCAGGTATTTCCAAAGTTGCTGGTGATATACTTGGATGTATTCAGTTCACCCCGAATTGGATGTTTTTGTATCTCTTTGCTCTGTCTCTATGCTCAGATGAGTAGTTTTCTTATATTTACATTTCACTAAAGTCTTCCTACTTAAGTAGGTTGGCTGATGCTAGTTTTGTTTAAAATCTATACTATACTAACCTACACAATAACAAATCGAGGATACCTGCTACTGTCTTTAGTGTTGCTAATTTTGGAGGGCTACTTGGAGGCTAAGTTAATGCCAGGAATGAATGAATTGAACCCTTAATGACTTGCACATCATATGAAATAAATGCGTGTATATCTTTTATCCTTTTCTGAGCCAACATTGAAGGACTGTGCTCAGGTAAAGGTAGAACCTTGAATAAAACCACATACAGGGCTGAAAGAGGATTTGATACAGAACAGCAACAGGGTTAGAAATACTGCTATGTGTGTCATACAATCACAGTAACCTTTGTTTTTTAATTACTCTTGCCCAGTATAATAACATTCAGTAGCAAATATTTCCTTAGTAGGTCTTGCCCCAAAGAACTTACAGCCATAGAGAGTTCAAAACAACAGGAGAAAACAAGAGTCACTCTCTTGATTCTAAAAAAGTGACTATTTAAAAAATACAAGAGGTTGGTGGCAACTGAGAAAGAAACCCTTCTTTTGATAATTTGAAGCTAAATACCATAACCATAAGTCAAGTCTTCCTGTCAGCCAAGTGGTTAAGTGTAATACTTACCTAACTCTTCCAAGGTCTTTACTCAGGCAATTTCATACTGACATCAGTATGAATAAGATCTGAAGATAAAGGTCTCAGAAACTGGCTGGAGTGGAATGACACTGAAATATCTTACTCAATTATTCCAATTAGATGCGCTGCAATCACTTGGTTTAAAATAAAAGAACAATTTCTAAACATAAACAGTGGGTTTCAGTGTGTGGCTTTACACTGACGTGTCTTGGAAAGATAACACTCCAGTCCTCAGATACCCCAGGACAGTAATAAGCAGCTTCCTCCCATCCTGAAGCTGCGCAGATCACTATCTCGCCATACTTACAACCTCACCTGCAAAGTATCTAAGGAAATTAGTAGCTCTCTTACTCCGGTCAGGAAAAATAGGCAGTGATACTGGCTTTACTGTGTGATACCTTTATTTAAGATTGCAGTAGTTAGAGAGATAGGTAAGAGGATATAGCACCTTTTACTTTTCTGAAACAGGTTTAGATCTTGATAGCTAGGACAGTCAGTTTACAAATGCTGCCATCACCTGCCTGCTACCCTAACAGACAACTTGGTATTTTGTTCTAATTAACATCAGGTGTGCTGAAAATGGTTGTTTGGAAAGTGTTCAGTGATCTAAAGTAATTTCAAATTAACTGTGGTGTTGTGCTCAAAGAGAATGGGGGATGGAAACAACGAAAGATTAGAAAGTTTTTATTTCAAAACTAAATGCTTCAGTTTTGGAAGGTCCTCAAATCTGGCATTTCTGAAGCTTTGCTTTATAGCTTCTAGTTTCACATGGCAATGTTGAGTTGAAAAGTGGAGATACATTTTAATGAAATTTATTTTTTTTTTTTACAGTGCTTAAATAACCCAAATATGAAAAAAAAAATTAGTTTGAGGATGAGCTACTTTTCCCAATTTCTGAGAACATTTTGAATATTTTCGTTTTGCATGTGACCATCGACAATTATCTTATCGGATTACTGTGATTTTTCTAACCTAGCCACTGAGCTGAACAAGGTATAAACTAATTTATGAGGTAGAGAAAAAGCAACTGTCATCTCCCATTGCCACTCTCTGGCACAAGAAGTGTCTGTAAAGCTGCACAGTCTTCCATCTCCTCAGTGGTGTAGCTGCATCAAGCCCTAGGAAGAGCCATCACTTATGTCTACTTAACAGCTTTCATGAGATGAATGAACGAATGTTCTTATACAAAATCATAGGAGATTTGTATTTATAGAAGAGTGTTTCAGTACTTGCCATCCCTGCTTGTGAGGCTGCTAGGATCCAGCATGGAAGGAAGAGTGCATCATCGAGGGCAGTTTTTTGTACATCAAAGTTGAGACATATTTGTATGAAATTGTGCTGTGCTGTTGCCAATGCTGGGGTAAGTAATGTTCTTCACTAAATGGGTCTTCAGTACCTTTTGTACGTTCAGTCCCAGTTAGCTTTTAAGTTTATGCCGGCAGTGTGATGATCCAATTCACATTTAGAGTTGCTACTACTCTACTGCTTGGTTTCTGGCAGCTCAGCTGTGACTCTCAGTAGTTTCTTGGAAGGGGCTGTTAGTGAGCAGCCCACTGGGTAAGTTGCATGAAGCTGAACACCGTATTAATTATCTTTTATTTCTTGCATACCGAGAGCAGCATGAGCTTGCATTTCTTCCATTCTGATTCAGTTTCACGTAGTCTCTTGTGTGCTTATCTGAATGCCAACAGGTAGCATATGAAGTAATATAGCCTCAGTGTAATTTGGTGTCTTTTTATCCTTCCCCCCCCTCATAGCTTATTTCCAAGTCCTTTCTTAATATTGATTCAGAAAAGAAATAAGGTTCAGTGATAAAGGTGGAGTGAGACCAGCTTAATTAACCTGTAAAATAATTCTAGAATCCCTCTTCTCTTTGTCTCCTGAGTAGTATTTTACAGGCTGAAACCACAGATACAGTGTTATATTTTCTGAATCTACTTCCACTAGTATAAGCCTGGCATGACAATGTTCCCCCTCTAAAAAGGGAAGGGGCAGTACTTTCTGTACCCCTTGAAGATGCTGCTTACTATTTAGCTAGTTCACTAATGCATTGTGCTGTGCCCTCTTTGCTTTAGGTTTAACCTTTTAGTTTTGCCTTTCCTTCTTTACGCAGATGATTTTCTATGTCTTACTTTACCCATGCTGTACATTTTTTGGGTCTGTAGTAAGACCTGCAATCACGTAGCCCATCTCTCTCATGTCCAGGAGGAAATGGATGTGGAACTTCTCAGTGTGGTTGTTGACACGCAACACGAAATGCTTTATGTATTTTGGCCATGCTGATTTACTGGAAACATTAGCTTCTTGGAGCGGCTATTGGAAAAACTAGTTCCATAGCTCTCCAAAATAACTTTTACACCTTGATTTGAAGACATTCCGGGACCTTTTTTTCCTTCTTTCCTGTTCCATTAAGACCTGGGTCTCCCTGCTGCAGCTGTTCTGTTTTTTAATGTGTTGCTCCGTTTCCAGGCAGACATACCCCCTCTTTGAATGGAGTTCATTTTTCTCTGGCTGTTTTTCCATTTGCGTTCTCTTTAGGAGGTAAATTTGCCAGCCTGCTATTTTGGTTTCTCAGTTCACTACAGCAGCAGAACCTGTGATCGAAGCTGCAACAGCAATATAAAGGAGGAAAATCAAACCTCCACTCTGAATAAGAGATTTTCCCCCCTTTTCTATGCTTTTTTTCTTATCTCCTGAAATGGGATGCTGCAGCCTTCTGTGTCCAAACAAGCATGGTGAAGAATGCTTGCACAACAGTCTTGACTGCTCCTGTAAAGATGCCCAAGTGAGACTGTCAAAACAGTGTTACTGCAGGAGCACAAGGCTTGCACAGTTCATTGATCTGAACCCCAGATTGCTTTCTGATGAGTTTGGCTTATTCTTCTGTGAGTTTTGTAGGTGCCCTTTGATTTGCTGCACATACACAGCAGACCTTTATTTCAGATATCTTTCTTTTTAGTATCTCAAAGATAGCAACCTAACTAAGCGCTCAAGTTCTCACCGTGCTGCTTGGGTGAGCCTGCCTCCAGTCCTCACCGCTAGCGTGGTGGCTGCATGGCCAACCACAGCAGAATCTTTGTCAAGTGTCAGTTTGAGCTGTTGGTTCTCACTTGCATAACTCAGGAGCATCTGACTAGAACTGATTTTCAATTGGTAACAGGTTTTTTTTGTGGAAAATGCTTTAAAAAGTGATTTAAAGGTGATCTACAGTGTGCATCTGAGTTTCAGGAAAAATCTAAACCCAAAGAGTTCAGATAAACGTATTTTCCTAAACAATTGTTGTGGTTAATTTCAATTTTTTTCTTCTCTTGCCAAAATCCGAACTCATCACTACTATTTGATTAAAATTATCTCTTGACACTCTCCATCAGTGTAAGGTGGCCACTGATTGTTTGGTGAGACTTGGTCCTGTCTGATATTACTGTCTCCCAGTGAGGACATGTTTTACTGCATACTTATGGTGGCCTCCAAGCCTTTTCCAAGTCTGGTTCTGCATGCCATCCAACATGAAATTGCAAGTGTGGATTAAAGTATAGCCAGAACAGCTTCCCTGGAGCAATGTCCTGACAGAGACCCCACGGGCTGTCTGTCAGCAGTCCACAGTAGGCAAGGTTGATGTGGAGGATGCCATGCCTGTGCCATCTCCAGAGGATGCCTCAGGACCCACCACTTTCACCAGCAAGCTGATGGGCGAATAGAATGGGAAGCGGAGAGGTGTCAAGTTGTCATGTTCTCATAAGAAGTGTGTAGAGGAGAAAAGCCCAGCAGGTATGCAGCTTTCCCTTTCCCTACCGATATTTATCTCAGTTTCACCAGCATCTCTGCATTGGCCAGGTAGTCGTCATTCAGTAGATACTTCAAAGTGAGGAGACTTGACTTACTGGTTGGTAGAAAGATTCCAAATAATCCCAATAAACAAGTCCCTATTTTAGGAAGAGTTGAAAAGAGCATTCAGAAGTGGGTTGGTCGCCGACCAGAAATTTTAATAGATAAGATTTAGCTATCCCTTTTTTTTTTTTTTTTTTTTTTTTTTTTTTCCTGGAGTATTTTGTGGAAGACCTTAATAGCTACTGAAAATTTAGCCACTGACTAGATAGATGGAAGAGATGAGGAGTGAAGGAAGACTTTCTGAACGTGGCAGAATCCACCCCAAAACCTGGCAGGACAATCCTGGGGCAATAACAAATGGTGAGAGGTAATAGTGACAGGCAAAGATGAGGTAACTGCAGCTTTCCTCTCACCTCTGACATTGCAGATCTTTGCCTCTCAGACGTAGGCAGACTCTTCTCCACACAGAGGAGGCAGAGGGTGGAGCTCAACGCCTGTATAAATTATATGTGTTCTTCAGGTTATTTCAGCAGCAACAACAAGCTGTGAGCCTGTTTGTCAGCTGGCAGATCTGTTACCCGAATTGGGTTTTCTGTTGCTGTCGCCATCTTGTGTGTCATGGGGAGCCCACCAGCCAAGGTAAGAGAATTGCAGTTCTGTGCTTTGCTGTGGCCCGGCACCTTGCTGTTGGGACCTCCCTGCTTCAGTTCTTGCAAGCAAACTCCCTCGTCTTTGCATCGGCTGAGATGCAGAGACCCACTGCCGCTAGTGTGATGTGGCAGGGTCATCCTGAACTTTGCAAATTTAACATTTTCCCCTTTTACCTCCCAGTAACTAATATACAAGCGAGCTTCCGTGAAAACGCAGCAAAAATATGGCCCTTTTCTTCTATCGTGAGGTGTACATGCTGGAGTGAACACCAGGAAGGAAGAGGGCTGGCCTTGATGAGTTTACCTCACTGTAAAATGAAAGTGCTTTAGCCCTACTGCATGCTTTTCTCAGGATAGCACATGTTCATTTCTTGCCCCAGCGGAAAAAAAACAACAGCTTTTTCTAGCAGCAAAGCATACTTTATATTACTTTAGCTGCAGGGGAGAGTTTCTATGAGGTATTTGGCTGATTTAGCTATCTTTAACATAATGTTTACAGTGTCTGCGATTCTAGTGCAAGTATTTCATGTCTGGACTCGAGTTTTCTAATAATAAGCTCAATTCAGAAATTTTAACTGATCCTTTTTAGTATAAATCAACAGAATTATTAGCTGAGAGTTATTTTCTCATGTATATCTTTAAAGAGTAATGGATGCAGTGTCTGAAATGCAAGATGCGAATTATTTACAACTAACCATTCTTTATGTATCAAACCCTATGTCACGTTTTGCAGCAAATAAAAGAAATATAGGCATTTATGGGTTTTAAGTATAGTGAGAAACAATGTTATTTGTAGCGACATATAGAGAATTGTTAATCATTAAGAATAAAGAATACTTACTATACTTGTGGCATGGGAATATTTGCAGGTGAAGTTAAAGATTCAGGAAAATATCAGTAGCTTAAACAGCTCAATAGATTAAAAATATTCAAACGTTGCATGCTCTGGGCAAAGAATATAAATTGTAAATGTACCTTCTAGATAAAATTGTATCTAATCTATCTGCCTGTTAGATCCAGAGCTACCTATCTTAGATATAAATATTACCTATCAATTTTAAATATTAATTTTGTATCTAATAAAATAATTCAGAATCTGATAGATGAGTAGATAACTTAGGTATGATTTTATCTAGAAAGCCTTGACTACAGCGAACGTTCTTGCATTTCCTCCTAATGCTGCAACTGCTATTCCACAAGTATAGACATACTCCAGGTTAATCGGCAACAGTGCCAAAAGCTTGGAGTACAAGCATAGCTTCAGGTCAGAAAGCTTTTATTCCCAAGGAAGGAGATTCGTGCGGTACTGCAGGTAGCTCTGCTGTTCCGTCAGGCAAATGCATCTTTGAGTGGGGTACATTGGTAAAAAGATAAGGAAATCAGAAGAGTGGTTTGGTGTTTTTGGTTTTTTGTTTGTTTGTTTTTCCTTTTATATTAAAAAAATCTAACTTGTTTAGACAAGCGTGGATACTTTGAACTATTTAGGAAGACCAACTAAAAGTCTCCCCGTTAATTTTTTTCTGTTTAAAAAGGCTATCAAATTGGCATGGAAGTGATGGACAGTATTAATTTACAACGTCCTGGGAATGCTTTTGGTATTCATAACAGGGTCTTTTCTTCTGCTCGGACAAGAATAACCACTCTTTAGCAGTCTTATTTTGTGAACTACGGAATAATTTTCATGTGGTAAAATGCTCAGAAATTTTGTCAATACAGAGCCCTGAGAGACCCACTCATGTATGTAAAGAGATGACTGATAGAATATGAACAGGGGCTGCATCCCAAATCCACAACGACTCTTGAAACAATCCATCAGTGCTAACATGAAATTACAGTAAATGTTTGTAAGGCAAATGAGATTTACTCACTTCCACCTTCCAACGACAAGATTCTCAACTTCCAACTCACAATGAAAAGATTTTGGATAATTTTGATTCCCGGTGAAAATGAGGCTTTCATGGTCATGCTGTCTCCTTCTATCCCCTCTTCTGGTTCTGCGTATTTCTTCAGTCAGTTGCTTTTCCCACCAGAACTTTGCATTCCTCTAATTTTAATGAAAATAGGCAGCTGGTTGGAAGGACAAATTTCTAGCAGTATTTTCAGTGACGGAGGGTCTAATAAACTCATCCTGTATTAGATGTTAAAGAATTTATGTGGAAGAGAATGCTTTGAACCGGGCTGGTCATGAGGCTTTTTTTATAGTTTACACGTTTATAGCTTTAACCTTAATTTGATAAATTGCTAAATTGTAGTTGAAACAAATCCTCAGTATCCAAGATTAAGATAAATGGTAAGAATATGCCAAATGATTACATTTGGTGTAAGATCTTGTACATAAGTTATTGTACAGCTTCTAGTACACCACTGGAGAAAGAAAAAGTAATCTGTGAATGGAAGTAATTATTCCTATCTGAAAAATATTGATAAGGCTGAGTGATAAATCCTACAGCTATTTACAGAATGTCAAAAGACAGAGAGCAAACTCCTCATATCAGACTTCACGTAACTCTGTGTTATCACCCATGGTGATAACTCCACTTGGAGAACTGCTTAGGTTTGGTGCAGAGGGAGCTAAACGCTGAGATTCTGTTTCAAGTCAGCCTTCCAACATGTACAAACCAAGGACTCTTTTTTTCAAGGGGAAAAAAAAAAAAAAGGTGGTGATGGGAGGTGGTTCCCAGGTTGCCAGGCTCTGCAAAAACTAACCCCTAGGAGATTAACTTTCTAGTGCAGGTAGCCATGAGATCTTGTTCTAGGAGCGGCATGGAGGGACAATAAGGAGTAAAATGAAAGACGGTAGGTTTTTCTTCTTTCACTGCCCATCCAAAGACTCACTTGACAGGCTCTTCATTATTAATGAGCTTTGAGAAGATTTCATACTACTCTTTGGGACTCTGAACATGCTACTATTTATAGGTTTGGAGTGTTATTGTCTAGGATGCAAATATACACAGGTAGCTGAATCCTGAACTCTGTCATTGCCCTCAATGTGTCACTAATTTTCCAGTAAAAATAGAATGATGCACTTCTGGGAAAGCTGCCTTTGACTCTGGGTATTTACAGGGGGATTTTGTTATTCTCTGTGTGCCTATGCAGGAAACTGTGTTCCTCTCAAGGAATTGAACTAAAAAGAGCAAGACCAGTACAGCTACAGGACTGTCAAGAGCTGTCTGGATGTGGTATCTGTGTTTATCCATTTGCATTAATTATGAAATTACACATTGCTTTTTATGAAAATAGCAAGTGGTATCTCTAACCATAATTAATTTTTCTGGAAGGGTATTCTAGAGTGCCAGCACTTTTGAGCAAAGATGTTATTTTAACCACCCAAATCAGACCCTAGTAGTCTGCCCTGGACCGTTGTAGAAGAAAATTAGCTCTGCCTTTTTGTCATGAAAAAAAAGAATTAGCCCAGTTCTGAATGGTTATCACAGGTTGGAGTAACTGCAGTCATGGGAGCAGGATGGCTTCTGGCTTCCCCTGGGGATTTGCACAGCCCATTGGGTTTATTATGGCCACATTTACCCATCTGAACCTGTTTATCTTTTACCCTGCAACAACACAAGGGCTAAGCTGCTCCAAATCAGAAGCAGTGAACAGTCATATTTGATGATGTTTCCATCAGCAGGCAGATGTTGACATGTTTAAGGGAAGTGATTGCTGTTGAAGGGGGGAGGGAGGAGGAGTGAGGCTCTCTGGCTCTAGTGGGAGAGGATGAAAACATGTCAGCTACCACGATTTAGAGTACTCTGGTGACAAACTGCAGATGCACCATTTTTATAAACGAATAGGAAATTTTCATCACAAAAGGTTTAAAGCAAGTTGTATACCAACATCTGTTTCTCCAGTGAAGACAGGCTCTCAGAATGGTTTGGGCTTCTGTTGAGCAAGGGGGAAGTTGATTACAAAATAACACAGAATTAACACATTAATTAAAAACAGTCAGCTCTGTAATTTGCTACATAATCCAATATTTCATGCTAATGAGACCCACTAGGAATGCTGACTGAGTCTTCCAGTTGGTACTTCTATGTTAAACAACTATTTGCACAGGAAAATTAAAGTCAAATTCTTTCAGTGGGAAACTGGAATATAGTATAGAAGTGTCCCAAATGGAACTTGTAACATCCATAATGCGTTAAACTCAGAATGTTTTATATGTGAGTTTCAAATTTGAAGAAAACCTAATAGAAATGCTGTCACATGAGAACAAATGAGTCTTGCATTTTTATACAAGAAGTGTTTTAAACAACCATTAGGAAGACAAGAGACAGGGTAATCTGTGATTTTGTAGGTTTAACAACAAGGTATCTCTGCTCAGGGTGACTCTTGAATATTAATCTGAATTTTAAAAAGATGTAACTTTAAAAGTGTCATAATAAAATTTAATATTAAGCGTTTATTTGAATGTGCTAATTCACAGTTCAAATGGCACCCATTTGACGTAACGTAATTTACTTCTAAACAAAACTGAATGAAGCTGAATGAAGGCTATTCTCAACTCTATTAGACATGTCCAATAGTGTCCACCCCATTTTAAAAGACTTTCAGATTAACTGTAGTGAGGCAACTCCTTTCATAGAGAAGTTCCTCCTTCCCTGGCTGTTTCTACCTCCACAGTTCATAATTTCATTGTCAAGAAAATTAATCATGGTGCTAACTTCCAAAATAAAATTGTGAAGTTGTTTTGTTAGAGTCTAATGGGATACTCTCATTTGGACAAATAGATACGGTGTTTCGGTCAGTGTGTAGTTTAAGCTGCCATTCAACCTAATGAATCACATCCAACGTGGTGTGGTTCTGTTTTAATTTAATAGTGGTAGCAGGACTGTATGTTATTATCACCAATTATTGCTGACAAGCTATGCTAATATGAAAAAAACAGTTAAAATGCTCATCAGAAAATTAAAAATAAATCTAAATGTTCCAATTTGAAAAAAAAAGAAGGAAATGTTTTCCCACTTTTAGTATTAACAATGTCACATGTCTGTATATGTGTGTTCATTCAGGCTTATCAGAATGTCTTCTGACAATGACAAATGTTTTCTGACCAGCTTAGGTTGGGAAGCTTAATTCTTTGTTAGAATCAGGAACAAGTCACTTGAAATAAGCATTGCAATGATCGCTTGCCTATGATAGAAATAAATCTCATGTCTGGAAGAGAAGTGTTTCCATTCCCATTAGGTGTTTCCAAGACACCTAATGATGTGGGATGCTGTGATATTACGTCTTCAAAGCAGGGCTCTTCTTTCTTCATCCGTAGTGCATTCCTCTAGATGCCTTTTGGTGAGCTTGGCCTACTTAGGAGCGTCATGGAAATTTAGCCCTTGTTGGGATACAGTCAGAAGTGTTTAGAGCACTTTGGGAAGTACCACGTCCTGGCCCAGTGTCATTGCTGTCCAGGACCCAAGCGACCAGCTGCAAGTTCCTAGTATTTCCTCCCAAAGGCCCAGTTTTGTCCTACCTGTGGCATGGGACCCTCAGCAGATTGGCAGTACAACCATCACCATGGCCATGCATGCATCAGGTTGTATGAAAATAGGCACCTCTAGGGTGACTATGAAAGCTTTCCATACCATTTTCTGAGCCCCTGTTTCTCTGTCTTCACTTACTCAAGCTACTTAGTAAGTAGCCCAGTGTGCAATTGTGCTACCGTCTTCCACTGGAGGGTGGTCCCCTCACTTCAGACCGACAGAAGGACAGTCTGTCCCCCGTACTGTTCAAAATACATATTATTTTTGTATTCTGAGCTGATAAAACTAATTGCATTTGTTTTCTCTGCAGATGAAGTTTTGCCCCATCCACATGCTTTCTGTAAGAATCATACAAGCTAAGAACATCAAGTCAAGAGACCTGTGTGAGTTGTGGTTTGATTATATTTTCAGTCACTCCCAGAGTTTACAGTGAGCAATGTTCCTAAGTTCTGAAGGTATACAAATGATGTACATAAAGCACAACAATAGAAGTACTAACGCCAGGGGTATAATTAGATCAAATGCCTGAGGTATCATTAGATTGGAGGACATACAGAGTGGCATTTCAGGGAACTGGTAAAAACCGACTCCCAGATGAATTTCCTGGGCCACAAGGGAAGGTGGACCTTGTGAGAACACTACAGTCTCTAAATCTGCTTGGAGTTGTTTGGTTTTGATGTTCATAATTGGTATAAATCATATAATAGATTGGAATTTTTTGCCAAACAGGCCACGTATTTAGGGACCTTTCATTGCGATGTATCAATCATACAGAATAATCAAAGGTAAATTAGAATTTCAAGCATTCTAAAATACTGTATCATTCAGGGTATTTCCAGTTCTCATAAGACCGGTCATGTTAAATGATATTGATAGCTTCTGGTTAAGGAGGGCCTCTGCAGACCCAGCCCTAAGCACATGCTGAACATGCAGGCAAAACAGACTTTTCTGTCTACTTTTGTATTCAACCTTCTTTAACTCTTTATCTCGCTCTCCTTATGGCTCGTAAAGGTGTGCCGTGGACCAGCCATTCACCTGCCAGTTTTGCAGAGGTCTCCTTGGGTTCCTCAGTCAGGAGAGACCTTGATCTGCCTTTTCTCACATTCTTGAAACCTCTGACCTGTGTATTCCTCTAATGAAAACCAACATGTTCAGCCAAAAAAGCATCACTTTGCAATGAGTTACTTGAGTTACAGCTGAGGCCATTCACATCTTATCATTCAGGGCCGAGCACAACCTTGGCCAAGCTCGGGTGTGAGGGAGACCCGAGGAAGTCAATCTCCTGTTGGTTGAGCAACTGCCTGCCGAAGGGCTTCCTCTACTCCTGTGGCAAATGCCATGTAGCAACGTCCAGAGGTGGACACTAGAAAGGTGGTAGTGTGACAAGGCCTGTATTTCTGAGTTTCAATGATCTCTTCTATCTACTCTATTGAAGGGACAGTTCCACTTTCCTGCCAAAACCTTGCGGGGCAATGTTATTCACTGCTTGATACCAGTCTGAAGTATTTAGGCATCTCGGGGTGCAGTGGACATCTTCCGTCAAGTCCAGACTCCAGCTCTGAAAGACATCACCTTGGAGATTTCCTTTCACACCGTTGTCAAGCTTCACAAAGTAAATGTACTTTCCCACCCCGGCTCTTCCCAAAGGACAGCTGCTCGAGACACTGACTGCACTAACCATAAGGAGTATAGATGTAGGCTGGAAGTGAGATGAAGAGTTCAGACTTGTTTGTGCCTTCATGTCTTGGGCACCCACCAGCCTTTAGCTGCAACAGATTTTCTTCCCTAGTACCTAACCCTTCTAGACAGCCATCATGTCCCCTCTGCATGTCTGTGTTGCTGGACTGAGCAAGCCAGTCTCCTCTGGTCTTCTCTGTAATATGCATTCTCTTTTCCTGTAATCGTCCTAACAGCACTCTTTGGGACTAGTTCTAGTTTCAGTTAAACTTTTTTAACATTGTTGACTGGAATTTTAGGGATTGTGCCCGATGAATGGTCCGCGGGGTCTTTTATACCTCTTTCTCTTCACATGGGAAACATGGCTTTTAGTGTACTTTGTGTGTGCATGTGTACGTTTGCAGTTTGTAGTTACCCAGGAATTAGATGGTTTTCCTTGGTTGCTTCCACTGGTGGCCTCTTTACTTATTTAAGGAAAGTAGTAATATTTGTTAGCCCCCAGAATCATGGCCTTGCCCTGCTTTTCCTCTGTAATATAGGCGTCAGGTGTTTAATTTTTCTCTGCTGCAGTGACTGCTTCAGACTGCTATGTGCGCTTGTGGCTGCCTTCTGCTTCAAATAGAAAGCTTCGGACCAAAACCATCAGGAATTCTGACAACCCTGTCTGGAATGAGACCTTCTACTTTAGGATCCAGAGAGAAGTTGAGGTATTGAAAAAAAAAAAAAAAAGGAAATGTCACCATTTTGAATAGCTGGGAATCCTCAGTTGACACTCTGTTGATCAGCTGTGCTAAATAACTTAAGAAAATGATTATGTAACAGAATTTGCAACTGTCTGGTTAGCATAAAATAGGAGACATAGGCAGTAGTGTTCCCCTCGGCTAGTTATAGACATTGGTGATGCAAATGCCTACATCTGAGCTAGTTCAGATTCACTTTGTTGTCACCTGAGAGAAATAAGCACTGCTGTAGCATCCTTCATTTGGGCTATTTTGGATGGTTAATTTAGGAAGAGCTTTCCCTCCACTGGTTGTAAGGGAAGGGTGGAGGAGTTGCTGCGATGTAGACAACAAATTTAATCCTACCCCAAGCTATGTAGTTAAGAGGACTTTGGGGATGAAGAAACTGAGTGTGTTCTTTGGGAAGGTTGTCAGTGTGGTGCAAAGCACTGACATCTTTTCTGTCTCAGGATAGTGGGAGCTCTCTGTTATAGGTAGTTGTCTTCTATTTCATGATAAGTTTCCCAAGGCTGGGTTTAAAGATGGTGTTCCACATTAACAAACTCTTGAAGGAGAGCACATGCTTCTTACCACTGTGCTAGTCAAGCATCTGCACAAGTCTATAACCATTTATTTTGTTTCTGTGCAATAGCAGCTCAATAACAGTTCTTACTTATTTTCTTCTACTACCAGAACGTTTTAGAATTGGCAGTGTGTGATGAAGATCCACTCACCAAAGATGACATGCAGTTCACAGTTCTTTTTAACATTGCTAGAATCAGACCCGGGGAGACACTCCGTGAGACATTTGCTTTGAAATCAGAGGTAAGGACTGAAAATACAGGGAGAGCTCAGCAAGACCTCATTGTCCACATTGGCTTCCATGTTAAGTGGGGTTTGGATCTGCGTAAACAGATATCCGTATATATCATTATCAATATATTAGCAAAACAGGTATCATTGTTCTGGATTTTTGTGAGTTCGTTAATCTCTTTTCACAGATTCAGAAAATGAAGCAGCTTCTCTCTCATGCCCACAGTGCCTGTGGGGGAAAAATATGTTAACAGGGAGCAGCTGGAAATAGTAATTTTTATCTTTTATAATACAAATAAATAACTTCCTTACCTTTCGGCTTTATTCTACTTTTGCCATGCTTAGAGGACGTTTCCTCTTAAATGTCAACTTTTTATTAAAAACATGAAGACGGTCCACTCACCACTTGAATTAAATGATTCTTTCAGCCTTCTCCTGTTGGTATTCATGCTGGGTTTCCTTCTAGGTGATTCAGATTTCTCTAGCCCATAGTAAAGGGACGCCTGTTCTACTAACATCACTGGTATTTTGTTAAGGAGCCCATGAAAAAGAATTGTCCAGAGAACAAAGCTGGGATAGGCCTGCGGGTTTGTCTGAGCTGTGGCTCATTGCCGGAAGGAGACAGTCCATACCCAAAAGAACAGCTGCTTCCCCAGTACTGAAAGCTGTTAACATGGATTTTGCCTGTGACTCTGCAGGCTGATGCCATGCACTTCTCAGCCAGGGGGTGAGTCACTGGAAATATAACGATTCAATAACCACCTCAGTCCAGGGTACTCTTGCCTACTTCATGTCAGCTGGGTGCAGTGTGAATGTGCTTTACATGGTTTGTACATGGAAATGACTCAGGCGTTAGCTGCATTTGTTGCTGGGCTTCAATCCTTTCCCCCCGTGCACACCATCTTTGCAAAAAGCCATTACATTTCTGTTTCAGTCAAGCTTTCCCTCTGTAACTGCATCTTTGGAAATATGTATAATTCTACATATCCCACAAAGGGAGGATATTAATCTTGCGTGCGTTTTGCAAGCCTGTGGTTTCCATTGCAATTTCAGCTTTGCAAAGAGGTAACACACACCTTTTTTGGTAACAGTAGCAGAAGAGATTTCAGCCATGGAAGTGGTTTTTACGTGTGTCTGTACTGCCAAATTTTTGCAGCCTCCAAGAATCCATATTTATTTTACCCTTTTCTTTTTAGACAGAGAGATGCATTAAGAAATGGGAAAGTCTAGAAGTGGAATTCTGGATGGAAAGAATGTGAGTAAAATTCCAAAGCTGAAAGGTATAGATCTGCCAGGGAGTAATAATATCTCAGAGAAAGAGGAACCTCATCCAGCTCTTCCTCCCAGCAGTGAGCCAAAATTACAGTTCCAAACTTTTTTTCAGCTGAACTTCCCCAGATAATTCTGCCTTTCAGTGTATTTCATATAAATCTTACTTTCCGTTTGACGTGTATATCTTGATCGTGGAAATGTAGTAACACTGGCATGATGTGACAAGATGTACAAGAGATGCATGTAAACTTAACAGACGTGCTCTTCATTATTAATATTACTGCTAATTGAACAATGCCTAGAACACTGTGGTGTTTCTGAAAGACTAAAAAAAATTGTCTTGCGTTATTATCATGATATATGCATGGAGTTATGCAGACAATATTAGAAAAGTCACCCATTAGGTGGTAGCTTAGTTAAACAGAAAAAACCCACACAAATTTAAGACCACCCCTCTCAAAGTGGTAATCAACATTGTCTGGAGAAGAACAAACCTCACAAGATGAACTTTCTTTCTCTTTTAAATGCTATCACAAGTTTGGTTGAAAGAAAACACCTAAACTACACGTTCTGGCATATTTGAGCTTAGCATTATGAAAATTAGGAACACAGTCCGGTCAAAACTGACTAACTGAATGATTAGAAGAAGGAACTGTTTTAAATAAGGCTTCTTATTCTTACACATGAAAATGTATTAAAAAAGTCACTGGTCTTCTCGGTTAGTTTCTCACACAGTGAAACTCAGGAAAATCCACTTTATTTATGAGAGATACTTTGATAGATGGTATAAGCATCTCTTGCAAACGTGGAAGCAGTCACAGGCAGATGTATAAAAAGGACAGACTGAGGTGCAGTGCTTGGAAACTGGACTGAGTAGATTCAGACTAGAAATAAGAGGAACATTTTTCACTATTCACGTTATAAGGCAAGTGGTGGATTCTCTGTCCTTGGAAGTCCAACCTACTTATTTACATTTAAATACATTCTACAGCTGAAAAAGAAGTTTTAAGGCTGGAATTGGTGCTTGGTAAAATACCCTGGACTTTGCAGAAAGTCAAATATTACATATTATATAACTTTAATGGTCCCTTCAGATGTATGAAAGCACTTATGGATGCGTGTCACATAATGATGTTGGAGTATTAGCCTTAATGAGAGATGCTGTTTGTAGACTCTATAGGTTACACATAGTACTGAATAACAACATCCACTCAGTGACAGACCTAGGTCTTACAAGGTAAAATGTCTGGGACAAAGACTTTCTATTATTTACGTCTGTGTTTTCCAGTCATAGACTAATTCTTATTTGCCGTTCATTTGTGATTGGTTGTAAATTATAATCTGGAACAGTCAGAAATGTCTTTCCTAATAAGTATTTGCAGAATACATTAATAGTAGTCTTTGCTTTCCCTAAGTCATATGGTCATTTTTTTAATAGTAGGACATGATTCCACATAGACCAATATGTCTTTGTTCTGCTGTATCTTAGCATATAGTTTTAAGCACTGGTATTTTTATGAGCTCTCCTGCCTTTCTTCTTGTTTGGTTACTACATTTTGGTTCATGTGCTTAGCACAGGTGATCAGGTATTATGCCTTTTGGAAAACAAATTGTGTTACTAACATAATTATATTCAATTTTAAGCAGGAAAGGTCATAAAACTACTATTAAAAAATAAAATACCAGAAACACAGCTTTTGTTCATTTGTTTTTTGATTCTGTCTTGGCAGTCCTGGCCCGCCGGAGCACCTCATTACCAATGATGTCCTAGTGGTAAGGTTCACATATGAATTTAGCTTGGAGTGACTTTTCTGTCATTTTGATTGTCTCCTCTTCCCCCCAGCCATCTGACATTTTATAGAGAGAACAGAATCTACCATGATAGATAAGAGCATGGTGTGCATTATAAAGTGAAAGATGTGGGATGATTCCCATTTGTTATGGCTTAACTGTTGCCGCTCTCCATGCAAAAATAGAAGCTGTGTTTCTTGAAGTCCTCAGATATTACAGATGTCAATATTTTGCCCAGCTGTGGTTTGTTAATGTTGCAGAACTCCATATCTGTTGGTGTTGAAAGTGAAAACTTCTTGTGTTTCATGTAATACAGTATGGCACTTGGCAGGAAAAACAAAGGTTATAAAAGGGATGAGTCTGTAGAAGGCAATAGTAAGTATTCAGTGTGTTATCTAATGTAACACTTTTTGGGAGAGGAGGTTTTCAATAAAGAGTTGTTTTAGTCATTGAAACGTAGAGTGCTCTTTTGGTATTAGTCAGCATGTAGTACATCACCCATCTCCTTGGGCTGGCCCAGCAGCTAAGGAGTACAAAGTACTTCATGCCAACCACTCCAAGCCTGCATATGATTTCCAGATGCTAGTGTTGAATACCCCTGAGGCAAAGTAACATATATTCTGTTCTTTCCCCCTCATTTTCTGTGTGAGGCATAAGAGCTGTAATGATTGGCATGTGTTGTTCCTGAAATGGTTTGGAAAACTGTTCTGGCATGAGTTATTAAATGTGAATTGGAATGACTCAGTTGGAGAGGAGGGTGGAATAAATCCACGATCTCCCTACATGAGGACCAACAAGAAGATGCCTTGTAGACTAATCACTGCCACAATAGACAGAAACTCATCATCAGGTGTTTTCCTCCACCCTTCCTAAATAACGATCGGATATATGTGTAGCAGTTTGGGCAGCTCTGTTGTACAGAGTTTCCTGATTTTGGGATAACTCGAATGGGTATAATAACCTCTGGCAATGCACCACTGCGTGGACAAGCTAGTTCTGAAGCAGTGTAACTGGGCTGCTGCCCTGGTATCATGAGCTCTGAATTGACTTTCGTGCAGCTGGATCGCTTCCAGCACTGAGACCAGTTTAGTTGGCTCTATGTTATCGGAAGTTGTGTCGGCATGGTGTTTCCTTATTTGCTGCAGATGTGGCATTTGCTGTCTTCATACTTTTCCACTCTTGTCTTTTACAGTCCCGTGAGGTTTGCTGCTTGGAAGTGCAAGTGGACATCAATGAAAGCAGGAAATACTTGAAAGGTATGCTGATTTCTCTGTGGAGCAAGAACACGACCAAATCATAGTCATTCAGACCCAGATGGAGGCACTTTAGGATACAGAGATGACTGAAAATATTCTGAAGACAATAAAATATAATGCAGTGAAAGTCCCTGAAACTGCCTCCAGCTGTAACACTGATCTCCGTGTCTTTTCCTTGAAACTATCAAGTTTGGACACAGTAAACTGCAGAAGTATGAGAGAGTGCTGACTCTGGGAGCACTCCAAACTATGGGGTACAGGCAGGAGTACCAGTTCCTGTGCTGTAGGAGACTTGCCAGTGTGACAGCTTACAGAGGAGTTACCACAGAGAATGGCTCCAACAGAAAGTTTGCCAACTTTGTGAGCTATTTTGCCTGAACAGCAGTATTATTCTCTAAACAAATCTGTTTTCGCTAGAGGGTAAAAATCTCGTGCTTACGGTGCCTGCATCTCATGAGGGAACACAGAAAACTACAGAGGACACAGATACTTTCTACTTCCACTGTGTGAAGTCTTGGGAGCCAGTTCTAAAAGTCAGGCTGCAGGTAATGGGCACTATACAATACCACTGTTCATACTGCTTGATTATTTCCAGTGTCACCAAAATGTAAAAAACCGTATTGCTTCTATTCTGTGAATAAAAACCGTTTTTTTTCTTCTCTGTAGAAGGTTTCTGATAAGGAAGATGACAATAGCAATTTAAGTGACACCTTAACAGTACCACTGAAATTTCTACCTGTTGGACATAAAGTGAAAGTAACCCTCCCTGTAAGACATGTAAGTGCATTTATATGATCTTCTGGAGAGAAGAGTGGAATAACCCTCAGTGTTTAACACCATAACATTTATCCAAAAAAATCAATTAGTAAGCCTGAGGGGAGAATTTTGTGCAAATACAATTTTCTGTGGAAAAAAAAAAGCTTAGTTTTCTCAGAGGAGTATCAGTTTTCCATTGATAAAATAAATAACTGGGAATTCATCCTGGCCAGCTTTAGACGCATTTCAGACCAACCTCTGCTGTCTTTACGCAGTTAGGAAATGTTCAATGCCCCTAGCAAGACTTTGGGATGCCCCACTGCTCTTTATCAAGCCTGGGTGGCTAGCTCAGTCTATATACCTAAGTTTTAGGTGGTTACAATTAGCTGAGTTGAATCTTACCCTCACAGAACAATTCTGTCACATTCTTCTATGTGTACAGTCATGATGGTAACTGGTGGAGAGATACAACTATAAGTTGCTTTAAAAGCAGTAGTAATGCTGCTGTGTGGCCAGATTAATCTTTTAATGATAGCCAGAAGTCCTTTCCCAGACCTTGCAGCAAATAAGAGGCAAAGATAGGAGGAGAAGAATTTCTCATCAGCCTTTCCTGTAAAGAGAAGGGAGAATGAATGGCTGTTCACTATGAGTGATTCCCCACCCCTCTGTTGGGATTCTTCTTTACCTCCAGTAGCTTTTTGGAAGGATGCGTGACTTGTGTTTCCTCTTTATCACTGTCTTTATCTGGCTGCTGTCCTCCGTCCTCAACAATAGGAGGGTGGCAATGTGATACTGCTGCTGGGTTAGAATGGTTCGTGGAGGTGTGTTCACAGTGAGGCAGAACTCTAGTTTCACAGCCCGTTCATCTAGCCACTTGGACTACTCCTGCCTCTTTTGCTTCTCTGTAGAACTTTTGGTGTGTAGTTGCTTTCATTCTCCATCCCACTACAGTTTTCCAAAAAAACCTGTATACAGGGTGGTATTGGTGTAGTGGTGGGGGCATTCCAGGAGGCTCTGAAAATCTGGATTTCAAAACTTTTCTTTCTCCCAGTCATCCACATTGTGCTCTCATTTCTTTGTTTACAGAACGTGCCACTGCAGCTGTACCTCCAACTAAATGATTGGTAAGAGAACTGTTTTTTTTCTCTAAAGGTTTTATTGCCCTTTGAACTGTGAATTCTAGACCAGAGTATCCTTTATTTAGATACAAGGAATGCACAAGACTAGGGGCAAAATGTAACAATAGTTAAGTCATTAAAGAGTCACCACAACAGATCAAAGTTAAATGTCCTTGGGGTAAAAGAGTCACACCAAGATGCAAAAAAAAAAAAAAAAAAAAAAAAAAAAAAAAAAATTTCAAACAGTGAGGAACTTAGTCACTGAGTGTCCTTTGTGTCAAAGAACCAAAAACTGAGATTGGAAGCTCCTTCAAAAGGGATACAGAAGCGGGAAGAAGTCAGAGGGTAAAGGGGATGTGAAATAAGCAAAACATCCAGAGTCCATACATTATTCAAACCACACAGGTATTCTTAAGAAAATAGGTTTGTGGCTCGGGTGATATCAATAGAAAGAAGTACAAGCTAGAGAAGATGAAATGTTACACAGTAAAATAAGGAGACAGACAACAAATAAACCAAAATCATCTCAATAGCTTACTATCTGAATATCTTTTTCACTGTATTGTGTTTGTATGAATTAATGGTACAAAACCCCATGGAAGACCTTGTTAAGTTCAAGTCACCCCTTGCTCAGAAATTAGATGAAGCAGAAATAGAAAGGATTCACCTTACAAAGCTACTGACACAAAAAACTTTTTTTTTTTCCTTCGTATTTGCTATACTTAGTTTGTAGCAAACCTTACACTGAAACATCAGAAAATATAGAGACCATGTAGAAGCAAACCAGTTGATTTCTTTGAAACTGGGAGCAGCATTACTGTCTCTAAGACTGAACAATGAATCATGATTTTTTTATGTTATTTAGTAGACTGCAGTTGCTGAAAATAGATCTATATACATTTTAAACACCAATCCTGTACCTCTGGATTTATTTATGTTTCAGCACAGAAAAACTAGATGTGCGCTTAGGGTATGATCTGTGCCGAGAAGAGCAAGAATTCCTGCAAAAAAGGAAGAGAGTGGTTGCCAGTGCCCTGAAAAGGGTTCTTCATCTGGAAAGGGATCTACATGGACACGAGGTCTGTGAGTTGGATTCCAAGCATGGGGCGTGGGTCTATTGAATTAGGATTGGCACAAGTCCCCACAAAATTTCTAGTAGTTTTTGCATGTTGATGACAAAGCCATTGGCAGCAGAGCAGAAGTTCTCAGTGTGGCATACCCCATACTCATCTAAAAATTCAGCTCAGCTATTCATGCCTCCATTCTTTTAAATGGGTCAAAGTCCCAAGGACATAGTATACCACTCTTCAAAGCCAGAGTTTCCAACAGTGTGATGCAGTGGGCCAGCAAGGAGGCACTGGTACGTTGTGTTAGACACAGCCTAGCCAGACAACCCAAACCAAGCAGGAAACAAGAGTATTTGAAATTCACCTCACATCAGTATTTATGAAATCACTGTATTGTCCCTTCTTTAGGCTTACTTTTTTTTTTTTTTCAGAACACTCTTCACAAAAAGTCAAAATTCTTTCCAGTGCAGAAAAAACATTTTATGACAAGCTCCATCTGAAATATGTTTTGTTGCCAAGATCCAGAGTGAATTTTTAAGTGAACATTTATTTTCTTGCTGGAATTAAATTTGTTGAATGGATGCTGTCCAAAGATTAATTTTGTTTGCTTAATATATTTTTATGAACTCTGCTTAGGACTTCCTTGAATCTGTCTTAATTACATTTATTGCAATTTTTGTTAGTTATAATAAAATAATATCATTATCTGTTATTAATCATTGCAATTCCAATTATAAAGAACAAGGGGAGGAAGTAAAGTATAAAACACTGCATATTCAAACTCATCCAAGCTTTGGTGTTAAGGGAACCCACTGAGTATCTGGAGGTTAATTTAAAGAAGGTACTGGTAAAGTCTGGCTGAATGTTGAATCAATTTAATTGTCCTCCAGTGAAGTCTGCTGAGAAAATTAAATGAGCTGTAATTAGGCTTTTCCAAGTAGGCAAGTGAGTAACTTTTTGAAGATAATACTTATGTTTTGAACAGGTCCCGGTAATAGCTGTTATGGCAACAGGCGGAGGCCTCAGAGCAATGTCAGCTATGTTTGGCCACCTCTTAGCTCTTCAGAAGCTAAATCTCTTGGACTGTGTTACCTATCTCACCGGGGCTTCTGGCTCAACATGGTGTGTATAGAAAATGAGATTTATATTTGGAATGAATGTGACACTGTGTTTCCACACAGTGACAGAGATGCACCTCTTCTGAAGTTTTACATTGTTGATAAGTGAACATAATTCCCTGGTAAAGCTATTATTGTTGGCTCTCGATCATAACTTCAGTTTAGGCTTGCTGCTTCTCTTCTTTGATGAAAATGGTTGGGTAAATACAGTAATTTTCCAAACCCATGCAAATAAATGGATGATTTTCTCACATTTCTGTTCTTTAGGACCCTAGCAGACCTGTATGAGCACGCCGACTGGTCACAGAAGTCTCTGGAGGGGCCACTTAAGGCAGTAAAAGAACAAGTGACAAAATGCAAACTCAATCTTATGTCTATAGAGCATCTGAAGTACTATCATAAGGAACTCGCTGAAAGGGCAAAAGCAGGACACGTGTCATCTTTTACAACTCTGTGGTCACTTGTTCAGGAAATGTTCTTACATGAACGGGTATGTACATGGTCCTGCCACACACCTGCGGAACATCCACTCATGTTCTTTAGAGCTTTACTCTCTGAGGGCATGACGTAACTGTGTGGAACAAATCCAAAGTGGCTGAGGCATCCCAGTTTGATTTGTAAACAATGACAGAGGATCTCGAAACCAGGATTTTCCAGGGTAGCTAATGGTTTGAAGGTGCCTCTGTACTAGGATTCCCAACAGCCAGCAACTTCAGTAGGGAAATTTTCAGAAAGGATTGTGTAATCCCCCCTGAAAAGTCAGGTCTTTTAAAATCCCTTTCTAGTTGGACACTTTAGAGCTAGAGTGTCTTCATGTGAACCATCAGTCTCAGCCTTAGTAAAGATCTGTGGGATGCAGGTAATCAAGGCACTTAGATATTAATGAAGAGGTTACTAGGTATCAAAGAGACAACCATGATGGAAAATGCAGGAACATGAAGGAAGCGGTCTCTCAAAAATGAGACTCACAGATTCCTCTGGGTTGTAAAACATCTGTTTTCTATCTGTACTTGGGTAGATTCTGTCCGTGTTTTTGCCTTATGTTCTTCCAGAGGTTTACTGTGATTTTTGTATCTCTTTGATTAGCCAAGAAAGTACAAACTCACAGACCAGCGCAGGGCATTGGAGCATGGACAAAACCCATTGCCTTTCTATGCAGTCCTCAATGTGAAAGAGGAAAAGTTCAGTACTTTCAAATTTAGAGGTAAGTATTCCTAGAGTTTCTTCTGACTCCGAGTAGGGACTAAGAGAATTTGGAGAAGGGTGCACTGTGTGTGGAGAATAAAAGGGGAATACATCTGTTGCTTGCCCTGACTCAGCATTCCTCTTTTAATCAAACGTTTGTCTTTTTTTGATAACTGCTGTGTGTTGATTAGAAAGAGCAGATCTGCTTGGATAATATCCTTAGGCACATACAGGGCATTTTTGAAGATCTGGGCTGAAGTTCTAGTTTTACCACAGACATTGTGAATGAGTGTGGGCAAATCGCACGGTCTTTTTCTGCCTCAGTTCCACACCTCTAAAAAGGCCTTGACGGTTCCTTAGTTTGTAGAGGTGCTGTGAAACGTAATTCTCACTTCCCTAAATACTGCACTGATGGGGGTATGAAAATGGGGTATGATTGCTATGATAGGTGTGATAAGACCCTTTTAAAATGGATACAGGCTACATTCAACAAAAGGTATTAAAATGAGCAGGTACTGGAAAGAAAAAACACAGTTAGCACTTACATTTGGTTAGGTTTATAGCTACCGTTCTACTGCAACACCTGTGTGGGACAGCTTGAGTCAGGAAACTGCACAGCCATGCCTACACTGTGATACTTTCTAGTTTGGAGGTAATGATGTGTTTTTAGGCTGCCTTGTTATATCATGTAGACTGACAGGTTTGGGTTAGCAGAGGTTTCATGCCAGTCATTCCTTGCAGGTTGGATCACACTTGCATATTGTACATTTGATGCTCTTGATTTAGAGAGTCAAGTGGGATCCCAGAATATTTAGATAGAAATATATATCCAGCCTTCCGAAGCTAATGTTAGACTCCTTCTGAGGTGAAAAAGCTAGTTCCTTTTGAATGCAGATCATCTCTAAGTCTGTACAGAAATAGACAGTGTCGTTTGCAATCCAAAGCTACTGATAGTACAGAGCTGCTGAGATAAGCAAGATCCATGGAGCTTGTGGATAACTTTACCCACAGAGGAAGGTTTTTCTTCCTTATTTTTATTAAATTAAACATGCCATCTGTCAATTCTTTTGTAGAGTGGGCAGAGTTCTCTCCTTATGAGGTGGCCATACCAAAATACGGAGCCTCCATTCGTTCAGAATATTTTGACAGTGAGTTCTTCATGGGAAGGAGAGTGAAGAAGCTGCCAGAATCTCGGATCTGCTATCTGGAAGGTGACCTAGCAGCACAATATAATTAATCACAGCATGGTAGAAAGCATGGTACTAGCTAGTCGCTGATCTGTGTACAACAATCCTTGCCAGCAGGTCTCCTCTAGGTCTTGATTCAATGGGCTTTTTACCCCTTTTGTACACTTCTGCTCTTCATAAAGCTTCTTTCCTCCTGTCCTCCCTTTTAACCTGGGCGGATCTGGGAAAGTTACAGCATGGTTCCCCTTCCATTTTCTGAACGACACAAGAAGGTGGGGAAGGCAAGTTGATGAAGCAATAAGCCTTTCTTCCCTGACCAGTCATCAACTCTTCAACTTCATCAGCTATATTCCTAGACAATGCATTGCTGGGGTAGAATTGGAGGGAGCTGAAAATAAAATATAAATCATGTAGAACAATCCACAAAGGTGAGAACCACCTGAGCTTTGTGGGTTGAGAATGGTGTCAGTAATCTTCCCTGACCATAAGGATAAAGGAAGTCCTTTTAACTCCCAACAACTGCTTTGACTGGCGGTTCTGCCTCTCAAGGCGAAGAAATGTGGAAAAGCAGCTAGTCAGAGGAATCCATCTGCCCCAGGAAGATTTTAAACCCTAGTCAGAATTTTAGCTTTTGATACCAAAACCAAGGGTCCAATGGAGACAAAAATCATATTTCTCTCACTGTGAAGTCTGCTAGAGATTCAATTAGTGAGTACCTGGCATGGGGCTTAATGACAAAAGATAGTTATTTTTTTTCCAAAAGCAGACTCACATATGGAGCCAATTCTATTTCGATCCTGGACCAGATGAACTCACAGAAACAAAACATGCCTGAAAGGAAAAAATGGGTCTTAGAACAATTTAAAGAGTAAATCCATTTAAGGAAGGGCCTTATGCTTACATGGCTTCACCATGCTTTCAACGCCTGCTTTCTCTCCCAAGTACACAGTAAACACGCTAAAACACTGTTGGGGTGACCAACACCTCTTACTTTGTTACTCTGTACGGTACAGTGAATGGTCTGTGTGTAGCTACCTCTTGAGAAAGAGCACTGTAGTACTGACACCATTATGTTTGAACTCTTTGAGACTGACTGCGTAAGCTGTTCATGACAGGGTCAGTTCGTGTGGGCCAGGAGTATACAGCATGGACACCTGTAATAGGCATCAGTTAACGTGTGGTGGTGCCGTGTTTTTCCCATGTGGTTTGACTCGCAGGTCTTTGGACAAACATCTTTACTAGGAATTTGCTCGATGGCTTGTACTGGTCCTCAAATTCAAATGAATTCTGGGAACGATGGGCCCAAGATATGGTAGATATAGGTAAGTTTCAAAACCAGAATTTGTTTTTGACCAGACAGTGCTCCCTAATCAGGAGAGGATAAAGAAAGATGTATTATTGCTACTGTCTGTGAATAATCTCTCACATGTCCTCCCTGAACTGCTGCACTTTGTGTTGCCTCACTGTGGATCTTCCAGCATGATTTTCACCTGTTTCAGAATGATCGCTATGTGATTATTTTTTTTTTTTATTTTATTTTATTTTATTTTATTTTATTTTATTTTATTTTATTTTATTTTATTTATTTTATTTTCTACCCAGAGGCAAAATTCATGCTAGTTACAAATGTTTTCAATTTAAAACTTGCTCATGGTCTGTTAAATGACTCCTCCCATAACTGCAAATGAGAAGGATGGCGTTTACTTGCAGCAAAAGTACAAAGCCAGTGTGTCATTTGAACGAGTAGAAGACAAAAGCTGTGCTTGCTTTAAACAAAACCAAATATCTCTTTGTTTAAATGGGATTGGTCATGTACATATGTTTTCAAGCAGACTGCAAGAAACAGGGAGAGGAGGGACCCACAGGAAGACAGCAAGGGCAGCTAGTCAGTAAAGGTGCCCGGCAGAACAGATTGCTGATGGTTTTTCTCACAGTTTCTTCTCTATTTCAGAAAAACATTCACCTGAGGAGGATGTCACTACCATCGAGCCTCCATCTTGTTTGTCAGGGAAATTGTATGAAATGTTTCAGGACATTATGACCAAGCGTCCACTACTGGGAAAGTCTCATAATTTCCTGAGAGGCTTAGAATTTCATAAGGATTATAGCCATCAGAAAAAATTTATTGAATGGAAAGGTAACTGCAACAAAGAGTTAGCTGCAGTGTGCAGGTAACATCTCAGATTTATTATTTTTTTTTTTTAGACTTTGGAAATCTCACATTTAGAGATACTTTCTCAGAGTTTGGAAATCTGCTGAGATGGAACTATGTTTATGGTGTCTGTTTCTTTAGGGTAACAGATTAAAATGAACAAGTCCACAGGCCACTCTTTCACCTCCTGAAGATATCTGTAATTTGTGCCAAGGCATGCTCTTCTACAGGAAGTTTGTCACTCTGCATAGGTACAAGTAATCAAAAGATCCAGAAAGGGCAGAATCTTTTGAGGTCAAGAAAGAAGGGTAACACCGGAAGCATAAAATAGCAGGTTATTATGTGGATCAGATGAAGGAAAGGACTGGCTGCATGCATGTGGTTGCCCATATGTGTGGTATTTCTGCCTGATGATTTATCCAACCAGACAGCTCTCTTTAACCCTTCAGGAACAGAAATACCAAGATCCAACAACAGAAAGTGTAGACTTGATGTATGAATCGAACAACATTTTTCCATGGCCTGTGCTCTGCAGGCAGGCAAAGTAAACAGTCAAAATAGTTTAAGCTCAAAACCTACAAAACAATCTGTAAAATGATAGCAAGATGATGGAACTGAGGTTTTGTGCATCACAAACCTTTCTGTAATCCCAGGGTCCTCATTTAGTCCATGAGCAGGTAGCAGTGTGGGAGGACCCCACATTATTAAGGTTAATCTGACTTCATCAAGAAAATACGTGTTCTCTGAGTCCTTCTCTTTGGCAACTTGTGTTTTCGCTCCCTTGTTTCATGCAAGTTACGACAATTTTTGTCCCTGGCTGGCTGCCATTGCTACATGGTTTGCTGACAATGGCAAGAGATGGTGAAGCTGTTTTGTAGATTAAGGCCGAGCCCACAGTGTGCTAAGTGCTTTCAAAATGTTCAGTAAGCAAAAGTCTGTGTCCTTAAAGAGTCTGCTCTAAAAAAAAAAACAAGTGGGAGAATGAGAAAACAAGTAGCATAAGAAGGGTGGGTGAGAGAAGGAGCAAGAAAGTATCTTAAGAAGGTGGATGAAGGATAAAATTGTCAGTCAGTAAACGTTAAAAAAATTTTTTTCCTTACGTTTGCTGGCTAGCAGTTTTGTAAAGGCAAATGGGTAGAAGCAGATTTCAAGGAGGATTTGGAGGAAGAGAGCACTGGATACTAAAGACTACCTCAGGGTAGATATTCTACAAATAAAGTAAAATAAGTGGAAAGCATGAAGTCAGGAGTGGGAAAAGGGAGGCTGAAAGTCTAGAGTGGGAAAAGCTAGCAGATTTTGTATCCTCTTCTGGCTGCCTGCAAGAGACCAAGCAAAACCAAGGTATGGCTCCATCTCTAGGAGCAAGAGGAGATGCCAGTTCTGTGGGCAGAAATTATAGTCTCGTTGTAGGTGAAGTGTCCAAAATATAGCTGTGTTTTAAAGGCTTCCCCGCGGATCAGGTTATCTGACACATTCAAACAAGACTTAGTCATGTGAGAAGCCTGATTTTCAATGTGAGAAATTTGAGAACTTGCAGTCTGAAGATAGTGTAATGCATCCACAGTAGCATCCATGCTTTTAAGGGAATTCCTGAGACAGGACTTCTTTAAAGTCCCTTTTTGGGTGTGGGATGGAAGAAGACTCTCCCAAAGAAATGCCTACTTCTAATTCACATACCCAGCCATGAGTAAATGCTGCACACTTCCACCTCTGTGATAAGAAAATGGGGGCAATGGAATTTCAACTAAAAATATTCGCCAGGCTAAGTAAAACTAAAAACTAAAAAACTAAAAGCTCTTTTTTTTTTTTTTTTCTGTGAGGGACTGCAAGCAAATGTCTCTCATGACAGCAGAATCTATGAATTCCCAGCAGCCATGAATACTAAAATAAGCAAATAATTTTGTAAAGACCTGACAGTGAGGGAATGGAAAAAATATGAGTTATTACTTCAAGCTGCTGTCAAACATTCCAGGCTATGGAACAAGCTAGAGTTATTCCGCATGGTTTAAATCAACACTACAGAATGAGGCCAAGGAGGCAGAGAGATCAGAAGTTAAATGCTGGAACTTACCTGCACTATTTCTATGATCAACAGTTTTAAAATACCTAAGCACAAATGATTTAAGGCTCAAGGGTTCTGCTCTGGGCTTTGCTACCTCATTTTGGAAACTTGAGGAACACTCTTAAACCACTATTTTGATATTTAAAACCATGGCAAAATATTTCTTATTCTGTGGGACTGGAAATGGTACCAGGGGAACAATAGTGGACTTGCTGTCTACAGGGCAGGCTGGTGGGGTTGCTAGCAGAGAAATAAGAGTTATCTATCAGAAACTGGCATTAGATCTCGACAGTTGGTATAATCCCCTTTTGGCTCCTTTGTGAAGTTTAATTAATTGGAGCAATATTTTATGCTGTGTGCATGATGTGGAATTTTTTTGCTGCATGGCTAAGATAATTTATAGGGAGATCACTGAAAGCAGGTTGAAGTCAGGAGAGGAGTCTAATCCTGAGAATGCAAAAATCAAAAAAAGAGCAATGCAAAAATGCAGTGATGTACTGCATTTGTTAGATTTGTTTCTACAGTGTGAAACTGGGTGGTTTTTTTTTTTTGATTTTTCCCAGTTCTTAGGGGGAAAAAAAAAAATCTAAAGTCTATATTCTGTGAAAAAATCACTCCCCAGAGCAGTGTGTGTCTTGCCTGTCCTCTGCCTGGCTGCCTCACGGCCTGCCTTTGTGAGTGTGCCATGGGGAGTGTGGTAACAGGTGCTCAGACGTGCAGTTCGGAGGGTGGGCTCCCGCGGCCACGTCGGTGGGCTCGCGTCATGGAGGGAGGGGAGCCTGGTCTGCAGGGAAACCGAGGGGCTGCCCTTAAATGTAGCACAGACAGAATTACTGACTCCTCCTTTCCTACCAATGCACCACTAACTACATTCAAAATGTTTTTCAGACACTGTGCTGGACTCTTTCCCTAACAGTCTGACACCGCTGCAGAAATATCTTTGCCTGATAGATGTTGGCTATTTCATCAACACCAGCGGTGCAGCACTTTTCAAACCAGAGAGGAATGTAGATGTTATTATCTCACTCGATTATGGTTTGGGGAATGTGTTCAAGGTGAGAAGATTAACATGCTCTGCTCCTTGCAGCCCTGGTAAAACTCTTCTTGTGTTATTAAAACTTTAAAGTGTCTAAATCTTGATTATATACTCAAAAACCAGTCGCCATATTTTGGAGGAGGGAAAGAAAATTCCTTCAAGACCAGAACCTTAGAAACCGTTAGGATCTTCTCTGTAGTGGATTGCAGCATACACTTGCTAGGATCCTCAGGGAGCTGCAGTAACAGTTGGTTGCTGGAGACATGACCTTGATCTTTCCTGGTCTGTCCTCATGACAAATTGTAAGTGTGGCTTTTGGTCATTCCCTGTAGCTGTAAGAAACATTATAGGGTGATAAGAGGCATCTTCTGACTTGAGGTGGGTGGTGGCAGAAAGTAGGGCTATACTGGGGCTACTTTGGACTACACATTCATTGCAGAGTAATTCTAGGGACTGAATTAAGTTGCCATTGTATTGCTATGATACCTCAGTAAACCTGATTCTTGTCTTACTGTTAGCTTTAAAGCAATGACATTCTGTGTCCACAGCAATTAGAGATGACATACAAATATTGCAAGATACAAAATATCCCATTCCCCAAAGTGGAGCTAAGTAAAGAAGAAGAGAAGAACCCAAAGGAATGTTATGTGTTTTTGGATGCAGAGGACCCCAGAGCCCCCATAGTAATCCATTTCCCCCTGGTGAATGACACCTTTAAGGAATTCAAGGAGCCTGGTAAGTTGAGTCAACAAAACTATACTTTCTAGTTGAGTTTAGGCCATTTGTCTTTCCACAGCACAGATCTTATTTGTCCTCTCTAGCAAGAATTTTAAGCAAGGGCACAGCCTTCTTGTGCGTGAGATCATCCTGTCTCCTACCCATCATGGTCACACACATATATTTGCCTCTTCTGCTGGGCACTGGTTGCTTCTCCCATACTCTCAAGCCTTTGTGCCAACCACCATCTAGATGGAGAAAATTAGCAAGTCTCTCCAGCAATAATCAGAATGATGTTTGTGGTCCAAGAGTCAGAGCAGAAGGAACGGGCACAGGGCTGCTAACAGCTGGGTCGAGTAATTCTGTTGAGAACATGTTCAGAAAAATAAATAGTAGGAGGTGGATGGGATGCAGTGTTTAGTTGGCATAAGGGTAAGAAGCAGAAAAGTTCCTGATTGTCCTACCTTGGTACAAGTATTGTGGGAGGTGACTTCTTTTACTAAAAGACAGTGAATAGAAAGGGCTGCCAGAAAATCTGTTAGTCTGCGGTGTACACAAAGGACAGCCTGTATTAGCTCACAGAGAAGGGCTTTGTCCTGCTAAAGAGCTCTGCATGTGAGTTTGGCAGCCCTGTGCACATGATTAACAGACAGCAAGCCCCTAAGTTTTCCAGGTAACACAGCTCAAATCCTTCCTCCCTTTCTCCAGGGAATTCAAAGACAGACGTGGCTTTGCTGTGGGGACATACACAGGCCCTGGGCAGTGGGGTCTGACCCTCAGGTGTTGGCTATGAGTGCAGGCATGAAGCAGCAAAGGCCACGTTAGAACAAGAGACCCTCAGTATAGACTAGGTTTTCCCAACAGCTTGTGGGATACTCTGCAAAAATCAGACAGGTGGTATGTTGTTGGTGCCTCTGCTGTTTGACTTCCTTGACCTGAGAACCTCCTCTGTGTTGGAACACAGCAACAAACCCTGAGGTATCTCACACACCACCTTTTGAGTTATCAGGCCATGGGGAACTTCTGCTCTCCCGCACTACTTCTCAGCACAGCAAACAGAGCATTCACTCTCTCCTTCCAGCTTTACCCAAAATTAACTTGTGGTGCTGGGACTGCAGCAAAATGGATGCCTCTGAGGGCACATTTGGGGAAGGTTATGAACAGCAGGAAAACAGGTTAAGTAAAGCTCCTTTTCTGCCATGATGTTCACCAATGCTCAGAGAATATGTTCAGTAAGAGTCGCACCAACAAAATCACATTTTGAAACTCTATGAATGAACAGAGGAATAGCCACTAGAGGGAACGAGGCTTCTTGGGTGGAGGCTGGAGATGGTCCAAATGGCAATGTGTAGTGAGTACAGCCATTGAGCAGGGGCTAGCAGGTAAAACAGATTAGTGTTTAGAGTCTCTCTCTCTCTCTCAATGAAAGATTGATGAGATTATGCAGAACAAAGCAGCTGCTGCAGCTTCTCAGTGCTCCAGGCCCAAATTCGTGAGCTGTGGTGCTCACCTGCATGTCTCTGAGCAGCTGGTGATTCATCAATCAAGCTGACAGCCAGCAACTGATGTGGGTGGTTGGGGGAGGAGGGACCTTGGCAACCTGCTTGAGTGGATTTCAGGTTTAACAGTGGAGCTTTTCATTTCTAGATGGCTGAGAGACACCTTGTGGAATGTAGGTACTTATTTTTCTTGCTTTTAACGATGTAAACTCTAGGAAAGAGAATCAGCTTGTGAAGTACCCACTTACTATGCAACTACGGACTGTGCTTTTGTGGGCTTGAGGCAGATGCATCTGTATCTGGATGTGGATAGCACAGATAATACAGCTCTGAATATTGGGAGGCTCACTGAAGCAAAACTTGGACAATTTTAATTCAGCCACTTCTAGTGACAGCCTGTGCCCAGCACCCTGAGGTCACACTGCCCAGAAACCACTAGGTTTGACGAAAACTCTCAAGCAAAATCCATGTGTCGCTTTCATGTGGTTCTAGTAGACATCGTAAGGAATATCTCAGCAGCCTGTGGCCCTGCTGATGGTCATTTCACAACACATTTGTGGTTTAGGCATATTTGGTTCAGACTGTAAGGAAATAGGTAAAAAATGAAGAAAAAATGTAACTAAATATTTTATAGAGTCATAAATGTGAGGCTGCTGAAGACCCTGGTGGAGGTAAGTAGGGTGTCCTTTAAAGCAAAAAGATTGACCTAACAGGGAGGATGGATGTTGGCAACTCCAAGAGGTTGGGTTAGCCTGAGGCTGAGCTGAAGGAGCTGAAGGATGAGAGGCTGATGTGGGGTGCTCTGTTCCCCCTGCAATTCCACACTCTGCAACAGGCAATCCTGCGTGGTTATCGTCACAAGGCCGCCTTGTACATACGAGGTTGCCCACTCGCTCTAGCTGGCAGCTATGCTCTTGTCACTGCTAATCGAGGTTTGATCGTGGATTTTGGAAGTTGTTCCAGGTGTGTGGCTTATCTGAGAGTCAGACTTACAGGGTCTGGGAAAGGATGTGGACCCAGGGGCACCCTGCCCAGGAATGACTGTCTGCACGGGCAGGATGAGGGGAAGGTAACGATTCCTGCCAGCCCTGCTGAGGGATTTCCAGGTCTGAGCTTCAGCAGGAGGGGGAAGCAGGAGCGGCTGGGAAAGCTGACCAGGAATGGCTCTTTCAAGCTGGGGATGTGTGCAGTCTTTCCTGGATCTTTCACTGTTTTTAACAGTGGATTCTGCTAAGTAGATCAGTCCCCTTCAACAGCACATGTTTTGTGCTCCAGATTCAGCTCACTGTGATGGCTTTTGTCTTTCTCTGCAGGGGTAAAGCGCTGTCTCTCAGAGATGGAAGAAGGCAAAGTAAACCTGGAGAACACCTGCTCACCCTATTACCTCATTAGGCTAATCTACTCCTCTGAAAATTTTGACAAACTCGTGAACCTGAGCAAATACAACATCCTCAATAACAAAGACCTGCTCCTCCAGGCAATCCAAAGTGCAGTAGAACGGAGGAGAAGTGTCAGGACTGGGAATTTCCCCAGCCACTCTAGAGCTGGATACCCCTAGGCTGGATTTTTGCACTGTTCCCCACTGAAGGCTACAATAGTCACATTGCAACACATTACAGTCACGTTATAACATGTCACAGTCACATTACAACACATCACAGTGTTAATTATTTGCAGGAAACTGAGGAAACCTGTACATTTCTCATCTTGCCTTGTTCAAGTTCCTAGCTTTCAAAAGGGTTTATTTAATCTCCTTCCCCTAAGTTTTCAGACCACAAGAGCCTCACACTGTGGTCTTGTTAAGAAATTAGGGTCCTGGTTAGCAGAGACCCTCCAGGATCTCCCTGCTGTTATAGAATATGGTGGTGGTCATAGTGATAGTTCTTTGTACTCACCTGTCCCCTCAATCCTGAGCCCATTGTCGGTGTCTTTTCAATGCTTTGTTACAAACCAAGTCCTGGCCATTTGCATTCAGTAATGTCCAGATTTTCAGACAGGCTGAGCAACTAGAATTTGCACTGAATTGGTGGGCTCAGCTTTGAAGTCGGGCCAAAGAGTCATGTATATCTGTGAACAACGGCCAAACTGCAACGTGGACAACTGCATTCTGTCTGGCCGATTCCCCTTGCTGATTTAGAAATTATTCCTTTTTTCCATTCCCCTGCAAGAGTTTGGCACAGAAACACTGCTCCAGACTGCCATGAGGGGGGCAGTTACATTTCAAGGAGAGAGGATATCAGCTGCAAAGCACGAGTATGGTTCTTCTGAGCGTTGGCTGGAGGAAAAATTCTGCATAAATTAATAATATTGATTTATACAGGTAATGCCTTTATGCATTAAAATGTCAAGAGACTGAAACAAGTTTTTGATACCAGAAACTCAAGGGGAATAATTACCATAGACTCAGGTACATTTAATTTAATAATCATGACCAAGACATAAGCTGGTGCTCCTTACATTTGTAACTTGAGTGTAGGATAACATAACTCACTAACAGAGTGCATAGCCATTGTATTTTCACACCCATAAGATTTTTTCCGTTTACAGTCTTCTGTCCCTGACATCATAGGCAAGGTATTTTTAATAGGTGCTATACTAAAATAGATCACAAATTAAAAAAAAAAAAAAAAAAGGAAATTTTTTGTCACACCTTCTTGCTGGAGGAAAATATTTGGAAAAATCTCACCTGGTTTTCATTTGCTTTGGAGAGCAGTGAGAGACTTTGCTTTGAACTAGGAGCTTAGAACATCTTTATAGCCCTCCACCATATTAACAAGATGGTGGGGAAGGATGCTGACAAACACAAAACAGAGCTCCACACAAGTCAGAGAAGTTTTCAGACTTCCTAGCACTGAAGGATTTGGACTGGCTTCTGGCTTGTTTAATCCAAACACAGCATATTCAACGGGCTCTCCAAGGAAAATCTTACACATTTCTTCTGTGTTGGACATTTACTTGATACCTAGGATTCATTTTACCTGAAATCCAGAGTTAGACAGAAAAAGAGAAACAGGACTCTGCCTTTTTTGTATATGCAGACAGTATTCAAACTCAGAGGGAAAGCACTTAACAAAAGCCTTCATTGCCTGAACCCTGCGTCCACTAAATGCTTCTGTGGCTGCCAGCAATGGCAATGCATGAGCCTCAGCAACATTCCTTGTCCAATGCTCATTTACTGAGCTAAGGAATACCATGAAAACCTGAGGAGTCTTAACAGCTGGAATGCAACTGCACAACTAAATTCAGACCATGAGATGATAAGAACTAACCAGATACCGGCTGCAAGAAAAAATACAGTGAGCCATGCTGAGTTGAGAAGTGAGATGGCAGCAGGGGGCTCTCTCAGAAGAGAGACTCCCACCAGGAGGATCTGTCACCTTGGCGTAGGAGAGCAGCGTGTCCTGGCGCAGTATGCCATGGTGCAGGTGGATGCACCTACAAGCACATGTGGCTGTGTGCAGGCACATGCACATGTTGTGCACTGTTTTCCTCCTCCTCTGGCTGGTCCTGTAAAGAAACCTCTTCCTATAACCTGCTCGCACAGAACAAAAACTGATTCCAGCATGACTGTGAAGAGGCTGCATGCTCCTACATCCCGTGGCCTGGTGCACCCTGATTCACCCGGGCTCCAGCGCTTGGCCCCACAGCCAGTCTGTGTTTGACCCCTGCTCGCCTCGGCCGGGCAGTGGGAGCAGGGAGGGTGGACAAGGAGTGATGCCATTGTGCTGCCTCTCTCCATGGCCTCACTGTGCTGGGGCACGTGGGGCATCAAATTATGCTCACGGCTTCCAGCATTATGCTATTACACAGGAGGTACAAAAGGCTGAGCTGGAGGAAGGTGCTGGGGGCTGAACAGCTCATGGGGAGTCCCCAAAATAGCAGCCAATAGCGGGTTTTCTGGTGCAGTGGTTCAAGGACTCAGTCAGGAACGCTGGTGTTCTCCACAACAGACTGGGATTTTTTTTTGACACAAACCCAATATCAAGCTGAAGCTGGAGGACTTGGCCTTCAGGAGCAGATATTCAGGGTGGCCTCTGCTGAAATACAGCAGGTTTGTCAGGAAGAAGACCACCAATGTTGTTATGTAATTGCATTTTATTTACATATTGTCCATATTGTAAATAGGAACAGTGTTTTACCTCATCTACCTAATTTAAACGTTCTGCTGCTGCAATAAGTTATCCCTGTTTTGTTCATGGACTGCAGTGAGTGATCCATAACCCCTGTGACCCTTGGCAGCACAAAGTGAGTGAGGCAGCTCAGCCACGCTGAGAAAATTGTCTCTCTCTCTCTCTCTCTCTCTCTCTAAATGCTCCACAGATTGATAACTGGGGCGTTTGGTGCATTCATAGTGCTGCTAATGCAAAACAGAAATGCCCACTAAAATGTGAAAGAGCCAAAAACCCCACAGGGTTTTCGGATAACCCACAGTCAGTGGAGGATAACTTTTCCGAGGGATTGTTAAACCCTGTTACAGAGTGAAGGAGGTAGCTGTGGGTTGGGAGGGTGGCGTGACTCTCATTTTACCATGAGAACTGTCATCCACAGTTGTGTCAACACTTACAGTAGGGCCAGGGACTGCTGTTTAATCTTTCAGGCCAGCGGCACAGACATGTATGTGCCCCTTGATTTCCTTGGTGCCCCATGTGGTACCCCTGAGCCTTAAACAACAGTATTTTTTTTTAAATGCATTTTTGCATTTCAGAGTCTGAAATTATCTGAGGTCTGTATCATTGCCCATCAGAGTGGGATGGGGGTTTTTTGTTGTTTGTTTGTTTTGGTCGGTTTTTTAGCATGACATTGAGGGAGTATGTTGCTGGCCTGATGGTGTGGCAGGAGGACCTGGAGGGCATCCATGAGGGCAATGGCTGCTGGAGGACTCTGCAGTATGGAGGGGCCCCCACCTGGCACAGTCCTATCCGTGCAGCTTGTTGGGAAGTGGTGGCTGGCACATGCTGTCCCCCAAAGCACACCTTGGCTCTGCTTCAGAGCATGATAATTTGCACAGCCCCAAACCCACAAAACTACAGTGCACAGCTTGCAGTGCCGTACGGCTCATCAGTGACCCGCACTCAGGTCTGCTCCTTGGCCCTTGTTTCCTTTAGTGTGCACGTGGAGTCTAAGGAAATGCCGTGTGTTTGTTCCCCAAAGGTCATGTGTTTGTTCCTTGTCCCCAGCCCTGCCTGGCCTTGTGCCACATGCTGTCAAATGGCTGTTTGGGCAGAGTGCATGAAAAGCAAAGCAGGCGCTGAGAGGTGAAAGCTGTCTCTGCGTCTTACCATGAAGAGGTGTGTGTGTGTGAAAAGGCACGTGGCATGCTTGTATACAAGGCCTTACTGTTCTGGCGTTATGTTTGCTTAACCACCACAGATGAATGCATGTGTGCAAGAAACTCATTCAAAATACACCCCAGCTCACCGCTCTGAGATGAACATTTTGGTGGAAGCCCCCCACAAAAACAGAGCTTGCTGTCTGCTGCCAAACACAAAGGAAACAAAAGTTTGTTCTTATAACTGTTAGCTACTCTTCAGAAAAATTGCTTGCTGTGTCTTTTAACTATTTAATAAGATATTAAAAATAAAATATTGCAAAGGAGCACCAGACCCATGAAAGTCTTTATGCGCTTAAACACAAGACTACATTTTCCTCTGTTGTGTTAGCACTACTTATGCTAGATGCCTGTTGAGCATTTTGTAAGGTATTTACTGGTTTCAAGATTGGGTGGAAAAATCAGAGAGAAGATATTTTGGTTTATGAAGGCCTTGAAAGCCTGGAAAAAAAATGGAACAGAATCTACCTCCTCTGGTAAAACCCTCAGTGAAATGGCACAAGGCTATCCTGAGGAAGGCAGCCGTACTGAGCCACAGCCAAGGCACAGCTTTATTTTGCCTCTCGGTGATTTGGTGTATACACAAGTCTGCCTTTTACTGAACTTTGCTGTTATCAATTAAACAGTGAGTTAAAACACCCAAGTTTAAAAAGAAAGGTGAGGGGGTGGGTTTGGGTTTGTTTTTTTTGTTGGATTTTTTTTTTTTTTTGTAAATGCAATTAAAAATGATCAACAATAAAGGAAAACGCACCAGTTTCCCATTACTTTTGTTTGCTGTATTTTTGCGGCAGACAGCGGCTCCAGCAGAGGTACAGCAGATGGGAGAGCTGGACTAGCCAAAAAAAATATAATGATTAGATCACCTTGTTGGATGCGAATGACTGATCTGAATCGGTCTGAATACAAACTGAAATTCTAGATGTTGCATGTACCCATAAACTGTTTACAAAAACTTGGTGTTATGCATGCTCTTTCCCTCCCACTATAAAATTAGTCAATGCAGAGGAGAAGTGTGCAAGCAAAGAGCAAAAGTCATGTTTCACACTGGCTAAAAGAGGACCAAGGCTGAAGTCCTTGTCAGAGGGGTTGAGGACTTGAAGCTTTAGCTTCCCCCTCTCAGAGAAGAGCCCCCAGCTACCACACTGACCTGGGTGAAGAAAATGCCATTTCTCCCCAGGTTCATGCTAGGTAACCTCTCTTTGGCTCAAAACCAGAGGTAAGTTGGGGAAAAGCCCCGTATTATGCCTCATGTTTACACCATACCTTAACAAGTGAAGGCTAAAATCCAAACGCTTGCACCAATCGGTAGGTATTTTGGCTAAACAGGCCACACCCCATGCTGGAGGGTTCATCTGATCTGGTTCATCCTGGGTTAGCCCTGGGAAACTGGGCCTGAGTCTGTCACGGCAGGACCTGGGTCTGTGTCTCAGTTGAACAGTCTCATTGGCACCTTATTTTGATGAGTCTCCTTCTTTCCTTTTAGGATCTGCTCTGCTTCTCCCCGACTGGTGAAGAAAGCAAATTCAGAATCAGAGCTGAAACTTGCTTTCTACAAGCCCATTGCAGGGCATGGACCTCCAGGTGTGAGAGTATTTGGTCTCTGGACAAAAAACACATGCCCAGGCTTAACTGCACGCCTGCCATTTTCCTATATTGCTATATCTCTTCAGCATAAGGATTTCAAGTACATGAAGATGAGACTCCGGGCTGAGTCTTCCTGCATACCCAAGCTGAGGCAGCCCTGTGCTAAATGCTTTTCTTCTAGGCTTGGACTTCTCCCTGGGAAGTGCTGGCAATTGTGACTCTGCTTGTGGGGAGGAGCTACATTTCTAAACCCACACTAATTACCAAGTTTTTGCCTCTGGAAGAGAAAGGAGGCTCTCCACAGCTGCTGAAATTTTCCAGGTATAGCATGCTGCTAACACACCATTCAGATAGGACCTCTTAAAAGAAAAGTGACCTTGAGCAGCCCTGGCGTCCAGACAAATTGGTTTTGTGGTGGCGTTTCAGGTCAAAATCTCCACTTCCCAAAACAATCAAACCTGCCTAATTCACAGTGTGCAAACAATCCTTCTCAGTTGTTGCCAATCAGCATTTTTAATTGTTTTGGGTGCTGTGCTGGTAACCTGCTCTGGGACTGTCCAGGGACATGCACAGGCTGGGCCCAGTCAGGAATTAGGGCATCTGGGGGGTTAACCGTGCTCACTGCTGTCCTGGCAGAGATTTCCTTGGAAGCATGAAAGCTTAAGGTGTTTAAATATAGTCTGGGGAAAAACCTGCTATTCATAAACACTGACTTAGATAGACAGGGTTTTGTTTCAGGTGATGGGCAGGGGAAATTATGACAGCTTGCTTGCTTGACATCTCCATGAGTTCCTTCATTTTGTGTGCTCAGAGCCCTTGGAAGAACAAAATCTCCATCTCCTGGCTTTCACCCTTCCAGAACAATAGTTACCATGAATTTTCTTTCTGTGAGAATCCAGGGCTAGAGCAGTCATATATAGCTAGCCTGGATTTCCCTGCTGTGTAATAAACATTTAACCCATTGCACCTCTACGACACCCCATATTTAAGTACACAAGGGTTTTCCTACAGCCTTAGAACAATTTACTGTTTGGTACCAGAGGAGAGTGGAAGTAGGAGTGAGTCTTCCCTCCCAGACATGGCACACAGCTTCATATTATAGTCCTGCTGTGGAAGGTCTCTTAATGCTAATGCCAGGATAGTCTATTCAGGCAGAAGATACCTTGGGCAGGTTTTTAGCTTTCTGCTTCAAGCATTCACTGCTAATCAATTGATAAGAGTACTACAAGTAGCATAAAGCTGTAACTGTAAGTAATGATAAACTACCAACCAGTGTATACTGCAGTGTGACAAATCCAGGCAGAACCTTAGAAGACCCACGGGCATACGAAAGCAACAGTTTTAATAATGGTAATGGCATTGTTAACAGAAAATATAATCCCTGTTCATGGGATATAAACCAGTTCCTGAAGGTAAAAGAGTTACCTGAAGGAGGAAGGAGGAGAGAATTAAGTATCCGAGCACAGAGCACAATCAGGTTAAGACTCGAAAGCCAAAATGATCCCAGTGCCTGAGGTAAAACACTATGTGACATTGCTTCAGTGCATTCCTAGCTGATTCCCAGCAGCCAGCACTCTTGGAAGATATATGCTCAAAATAAGTCTGGTAATTTTGTCTTTGAGAACACTATCCCTTTCTTGCTGGTGCATCTCGAGGGAGGCCCTCCTGCTGCTGCACAGCATGGCGTGTATCATCTCCTCCCGGGCTCTTTGGGGTTTCTCCTGGGAAAGCTTCTTGGGGATAAACAATGTCGAAATGTCTCACATGCATCCCAGCTTAAGAGCCACATTTTCAGCAGTTACTGCTGGCATTTATTAGGGCCTTATTGAGCAATGGCTTGGGCCACCTAAGCTGCCTCCTCGGTGCACCGCGCAGTGCCAGGATGTATGTGTGCCACTCAGGACACGGGACGTGGATGGTGGATGTCTGGGGAGGAGGAGACAGGAGCTGCACAGAGGCAGATGTGCAGATCGTTTGGGATCACATGGCACATGAGACTGCTTCTTTGGAAGGCCAGATGCGGTAAAAGCACAAGGACTGGGCACTGCAGCTGGTGGGATCAGCAGGACACCACATCTCACCTATTAGGAAAAACACTGAGACAACTACACTACAATATAAAAATTCTTTAAGGCATTGCCCCTGTCGTGACTGGTGAGCACCAGCATACCTATGGGTGTGGGTGCCTAGAAAACCCAAACCCTACTCATTCTTCAATTAACATTGGCAATAATGCAAGAGATGCTTACATATGATAATGACAGGCTTCCATCTCATGAGCTACTTTTTTCAAGCCCTCCCCCTCCCATCCCTCTGGCAAATGGCAAGAAAGTTGTTTACCTCTTTATTTGCCCAATATAGTGGTAGATGCAACCCCTTTGAAACAATTGCAGAAACTCCCTTTGAAAATTTACTATTTCTAATTTAGCAAAAAAAAAATTTTGCAAATGTGCCTTTTTCTTAGTAAAGTCATGCTTTCTAACCACCAAAATTACAGCCCACCCACCTTGGATGATAATTTCTTTTTTTTTTTTTTTTTTAAATGTTGATAATGATTTACAGTAGAATAAAGTATATTGATACACTGGCAGGTGCAGAAAGACAAGCCTATGCTCAATAATTTAATCCCATAGCATTTTGCAGTTTTAATGTGTGAATCACTTTTGAAAAGGTTGGATGTCTTCCCTGCCAGAATCTGGCAAACCCCGAAAGGCTCATTTTATTATGAAGTAACTGCTCTCTTATTTGCCTTTTTCTCAGGAGTGATGCTCAGGTGGATGCCAAGGGATTTTTTTTTTTTTTTATTATAGAGTGAGATTACTGCTTACATTCAGTTGCTTTGACTTTGCAGAGTGTCATTCAGAGCACTACAAACAAATCTGTTATGCTGAAGCTCCCTAACTATGCACAGCTGATTCAGTGGGTCCTTTACATAAGCACCTCAAGGCAAAAATAGAGCATGAAAACATCATGAGACAAAGCATTAAGTGCAATTATCTTGCATCTGTGGAGACAGGCGATCAGGTTGCTGTTATTCTTAGTCTGATCTCATCTAAGACCACAGTAATGCAGTTTGGCATGACTGATGATCCCCGGGAGCGAGGTACTGACCTGACAGCACCTAATCCCTCTCATTTGTCAGTATCAAGCTCAAACAATTTAGACTGAAGGCTTTCACAGGCCTGCAGCTCTGGCCACCTGGATTGTTACAGTTCAGTTGCTGAAAATGGTGGCAAGTCTTTTCTGCAAATTACTTCCGTTGTGATTAGATGATCATTCCTCTCTCTCTGGGTATACAGTTTTGACTTGCCATCTAGTTTCCAATGCAGCAAAATGTTGAGGAAGGAATGACATTATTTTATCCAGAAAAATCCCTGCAGGCCATGCTCTTATTTCATAGTAAAAAAACTTTTAAAAGACTTTAAAAATTTCATTTGTTTCTCCACCATTCTATTGGGCACTAGGACTTCTTTAACTGGGGTCAGTGACCTAGTGTGGGGCCTCATCTTTCCACTCTTGTCCTCAGCCTTACCCACTGGAAAGGAACTAGTAATACAGCACCACTGTTGGGATGGTGAGTTTGGCACAGGTGCCATGGGTGTCTCCTCACACAAGTACACACGTGTGCAGGCATGTGTGTGGGCGTGCACACATCTATCCACCAAGAAGGTTCTGTTTGGTCCCCTTCAGGAAAAGATTCAGTTCAACATGCCTATCCACTTAATTCAGCAATTGCATAGCATGATTGCCCAAGTTTTCACTCTGATTTGTTCCAGTGCTTTATCTCTGCTTTGACTTCTAGAAGCTGTGCTGAGGTAGGCCGGTGGCTAACAGATGGGCCAACAGGAAGATGAGGGGGGACCCTCACAGTACAAGTCTACAAAGTCTCAGAGTGGTCTTCGTTACTTCTTATCTGACCTGTGAAGAGGAATCAAAGAGCATTGGTGGCAGGAGACTGCCTCCTGTGTGGGAGAGAGGCGCCGGGCCACCGGCCAGACCGTTTGTCCTGGACTTTTTGGTCCTTATCCAGAGTCCAGATTTGTAATATTGCAGGAATTGTTATTTTTGTTCATTTAGCTACTCTTTGCTCTTCAGCCATGTAGATATCAATGATGTAGAAGTTCAGACTTACTGTGGATCCATGAGGGAGACAAATGTAGTAGAAAACCTAGTGTAATGAGAACAAGTCGAGACTTCGTACAGATACCATATTATAAGTTTTTATCCTTTTCCCATATTTCCTCAAAAGATTATTATATAATTCCTATTCAATCCAGCTTCCCAATAGGCTCCTGTTAATCAACTTTGGGTTTGGTCTTTCTGAGAGCAGTGGTCTCGGGACTAGACTTCCTCCTTGCTATTCTGATTTTCCTCTCCTTTTCACTGGAAGACTGATTGGTCACATGTTTAGTTTCAGATTCCATTAAAAATGAGTAACACTGCAGACTTTTTTCCCCTAGTAACCTCATCCAGACAGAATTGGCAAATAGTTAGGGAAATGCTGGTTAACGTGTTGTAAAAATGAAAGATTGTGGAGACTACAAAACATGCAGGAATTATGTAACAAACGTTCCCTTTGAGACTTCTGCTTCTGTGGCGTACAGATCGCCCAACCCTCTTTAATCTTATCTGCTGATATCTGCAAAGATACTTGCAGGTGGCTGCTGCTCAGTCACAGCTTGCACCTTGTGCTCTGCTCGGTGCTCCCCATTTCTGTCTCACAGTCACCTCACTTGAGCTGTCTGGCTTAAAGGCCCCTCTGCTGTCCCATTAGGTAACTTGGAGTAGGTATCACTTAGGTGATATGATGAATGACAGTCGTCATATACAAAAAGTATACTAGATGCAGTCCTGTTTAATTACATTTAATAGTTTTACTAGATTCAATACATAATTAAAATAAGTTCCAAGGGTAGCGATTAACTTAAAACATATCAATACATTTCCAGAGGGCTGGGTTAAGATATAATGGTGAAGGGTCTGGTATTCATAGAGGCAAATATCATTTTTCTCTTCCTGCTTCTAGTAGAGATGGAAGCAGTTTTGGTTTATTACCACTTTGTTCTAGGCTTAGGGTGGTGATGGAGGCTCGTGTCACTGCTGTCCCATCTTCCTTAAAATCTGTGGAAAGTTGTGCAGACTCTCTCTCTGGTTTGATTTTGAAGGAAGGTGTTCTCCTGTCAACAATATGCATCACCAGAAAATCAGGTACAATCTAGAGGAGTTTAAGTCACTCTGAATATGTAAGAACTTGTTAGGCATCTAGCTCAGCAGCAAAAATCTACCAGGCAGAGGGAATAGGATTTCACATCATAGCCTGTAAGATTTTTAAAGGCTCCAAATGCATCAGAAATTGATTTACACTACAGGCCAAATTTCTGAATTTGGCTGTGGCTGTGTTTGGATTCACAAAACAGCCTTTGAGGAAAGTATCCAAAAAGTGCAACTTTACACAACTCGTTTGGCTCCTTAAATTAGGAGGCTGGTTCCTTTCAGACCCTGCTGGAGAGAATGTTTAGAGGAAAATCCAAAGCACCTATTGTAGACTCCTGCACAGATTCCCTCACCTGTCGGAACAAGTTTCTCCCCGTTTAGCATACAGGTAACCCAATCTTCAGATCAGATACTTTATTTCATTAACTCTGGTTCCTACAATAGGTGATATAAGAATTCCTCTGGGTGTCCCAATTTTAAGTCACCAACCACAAGGAAAGTGTGACTGACTATAGCAAGGCCCATTTATAAAAATTGGCTGTAGCACATCATAAATGCACAAACTAATTGAGGCAGAGTCATACTCTGGAATAATGTATTTTACTGGATTAGAATCATAGAACTGTTTAGGTTGGAAAAGGCTTTTAAGATCATCTAGTCCAGCTGTTAACCTAGCACTGCCAAGTCCACCACTAAACCACGTCGCTAAGCACCACATCTACACATCTTTTATATACCTCCAGGGATGGTGACTCCATCACTTCCCTGGGTCGCCTGTTCCAATGCTTGACAACTCTTTTGGCAAAGAAATGTTTCCTAATATCCAATCTAAACCTCCCCTGATGCAACTTGAGGCCATTTCCTCCTCCTGTTGCTTGTTACTTGGGAGAAGAGACTGACACCCATCCTTTCAGGGAGCTGTAGAGGGCGATGAGGTCTCCCCTCAGCCTCCTCTTCTCCAGACTAAATCCCCCCGTTCCCTCAGCCGCTCCTTGTAAGACTTGTGCTCTAGACCCTTCATCAGCTTTGTTGCTCTTCTGTAGACACTTGTCAACTACAAGATAGTGAGAGGCCCAAAACTGAACACAGTATTCGAGGTGTGGCCTCACCAGTGCCAAGTACAGAGGGATGATCACTTCCCTAGTCCTGCTGGCCACACGATTTCTGTGACATTAGTGACAGAGGGGCAGCACTTTCTGACCTCAGGACAATCTCCCTTTGTAGGTGACTGCTACCTGAGAGCAAAGAGCACTGACGTCTGTTCAGTCTTGTGGCACAGAGCCCCTACCTCAGGAGTGAGCTTTTGATGGTTAGTCTTTCAGGAGAGTCTCTGTCTGGAAAGTCCCACAGTCTTGTCTGGGAGGCCTCTGTGTTTGGAGCGAAAGGCTGCACCAGCACTGTAGAATGTGATCTGTTACTGTGTTCTGCAGAGTTAAAGAACACAAATAAAAACCTTCTGAAGTAGTGTTAGACGCAGCTTTCCATTTCTGGGTCCATAACAATTTTATCTGAACATCATTGTTATAATCATGCTCTGGCTTCCCTTCCAGTAAGCCACCGCCTAGTGATGTGTCCAGAAAGAGATCTAGATTCAGGAGAAAAAGCTGTTGATCAAGATCCAAAGCAACTCCTTAATAAAAGGATGAATGCAGCCCTTGGGCGAGGCCCCTCCCTGGGAATAACCTGATGCCAGCCCAGTACAACTGAAAGACTGCTTTGCAAGTCACCCTGGGCATTCTCCTGCCAGGTCATTCCATTGCAAGGCAGCAGGTGATGTGTACTGCTATCTACCAGAGCCAAAAAGCACAGCTCAAAATGCCCCAGACTAAGGACACCGCCTCATTCTTTTCTCTCACCGTCACCTGCTAAAAACACAGTTCATTCTTGCAGAAAGTGAGAATGTACCTATGTTATTATGTAGTGACTGCAGCCAGTCCTCCATCAGTGCCTGAGAAGGTGCTGAGAAGAAATACTCTGCCCCATCTCTCAGCCTGTAAATAAGGATAAGAGAAGGTGAATTCTAGTTAGTCTTGCCTTATACCTTCTGTCTTTGTGAATGAGGCAAGCACTGTAAGGCAGTTCAGTTATGCCTCCTAACAACACAAAGTCTTAAGTGACTGTAGGCAAATACAACCATAGATGTAGCTGTGTAGGTTTTTATTAGTGCATTTCTCCATAAGACTTACCGCAACATGAAGGCATTCTCCTTCCTGATGTAGTTTACCAGCCTCTCACATTTGGCACCAGGAATGCTGAGGGACAGGAGCATGGATGCATTCTGAAGGAGGATGAAATTAAAATAAAATGTCTTCTGCGTCTTTTCTGCTAGAATTCAATTCCATACCAATCTGCAAGCTGACTACACACCCATACAACCTTTTTCTGCTTCTAAATTTATAACTGGGATCACGGAATAGGAAGAACCACAGAGGAATAATGGACAATATCTTGAACACAATTTTCGAATAAGATACTTCTTTGAAGGAATATGTTTGAAAATTTCTGAAAGCTTATTATTCTGTCTTATAGTTGGTATCAATTGAACAATCGTTGAATTTTCACTCATCTGACATTTGAAAGAGAATTTATTACCCCACTCCCCCAAACAAAAGGAAACGTAACTATATTCTGTTAAATTAATTTTTACATAGGTAAACAGAGATTACTATAAAGATTCAAACCCAAATTACCTTAGATGCTTCTTTTTCATCATTATAGAAATCAAGCTTCAATCCATTAAGTTTTACGTAGAAGGATTTCCAAGACCTTGAGCCTGGCTACATGAATAGAAATTGTAATAAAAGCCAATTATTAGCCATATATTTTGAGTAGTGAAATCTTGCATGTTCAACTTCCACAGGAAGCCTATATATTATGATCACAGAAGCTCTCTTAGTCATGACTATCTCCTAGAAAAACAGAACCTGCTGTAGTTACTGGTGTGGGTAATCCAGGAAGGGTCTCTGAGTCAGGACTGAACAAATGCCATAACCTGGGGCAAGCAAGCTCTAGACCATGTTGTGCTCAGCAATATCTTTGAGAGAAATTGGGTAATCAAAGTTATGCCTATTTTTGGCCACTAAAAGCTCCACTTTTTTTCCCACCTGGAACACTGGCCCTTGCCTGCTGGTCACAGTCTAGTTTTGTTAGGTGTGTGGTTTCAATCTAATGTGGCTACTGAATTTTTCTCCATTTCCTAAACTAACCCCAGTGGGATGCTACTGAACACTGTGCAAAAGTGGATGCTATTTCCTAGCCCAATTATGTGCCACTGAAATGCTAGCCTAGTGCCATGACACCCTTCTGGATGAAGGATCCTATTACTCGTGTATATTCTTATTTTGTTGTGCCAGTAAATCAAGTTGTCAATTTGGTCATTCAGAGAAAAGGAAGAAACAAGTCCTGAGGAAGGTAAATCATAGCTTTACTTTTTGATAATATGGAAGTTCAGTACTACAACAAACTAAATTCAGTGTATCCAGAAGAGAGGAAAAACTAAATTTCTCTTCCAGAAGACAGAGTCCATACCAGATTCAATTTTTTAAACAGGTCTTTCAAGTTAAAATTTCAGAGGAAATAGTCTACGGAACAAATCCAAGAGAACTTGCTTATGTACAATGCCTCAGCAAACACTCAGATGTCTACAGATTGGTGGTGATTATTAGAAAATCTCCTGCCATGTTATGATCATTAGCCTACTGACCTGAAGTGATATTCTTTCCCAGGATAAGAATTTAGATTTCAGTTTCATTCAGCCCTGGATTAAACAAACCACTTCAAAGATAAACAGAAATCTTAATTCTCTTCTAGCACAGTTAGAAATTATAAGCATTGGGATCATGGGAGTGAGGACTTCCTCTGCCATCTAACCATCATATGCTAAAACAGGGTCTTGAAAGGAGTCTTTTTCTTTTTTTTTTTTTTTTTTTTTTTTTTTTTTAAATACTGATTTCAGTTGATATATTGAAATCTGTATTTATAATTTGTGGAACATAATTAACACGTTCGCATGGCCTAAACTCTGGTTCATAAGTCCGTTAAATGTAGACAGAGCCTGTTCTGCATGATTTCCATGACAAGCAAAGATTCCATTGTCTCTTAAGGACTTGATCGGGTAGTGCCAAAGTCAGTGGACACTTCTTCATACATTTTAGTGGTAGCTGAATTAAACCCACAGTCCTGAGCTCCTCTTCAGCAAGAGTTTATCCTGAAAAAGTCAGACCAGATCTGGACTATAACTCAAGGAAAGATGAATTAACCCAGAGTGATAGCATTTGTTTCTACCTGTTGTCTTCCTGGAAGGAGCTGGTCTCTCTTTTCTAGGAATCCCTCCATGTGCTGGAGTCTTGCAGAAACCTGAGACACACAAGAACATTGCTGTTTAACTTTAAAATAGTCCTAAAACATACATTAAAATTTCTAAAGGTGTCTCTAGATAAATTCCAGACAGAGAAACTGATCTCTACTGCCTTTAGCCTTTACATTCACATCACGGCTAGAAATCCTCTCTAGGTTGGAGTCACATCTGTGATACACTACCTAAATGAAGAGAATTCATATCCCTCTAGAACAACTTACTCATGGAATTTGCTCTATTGTGGTGTGTTAATTATTTAATATTATTTTTATATTATTAAATACAATTTAAACTTAAATTGCTAAAGTTATTCATACCACTCCTGCAATAATACTGAGTTACACCAATGTTGTACACTTTCCTCTCAAATTGCAAGAGGGGAAGGGAACAATTCTTACCTGTCCATGAGTTAACAGTGCATTTCCTGACAGGATAAGCAAACAGGAGAGGCTGGTTCTAGTCTTGCACCAGGCTCAGCTCTTTGGCAAGGGTAACACTAAGTCCTGCCTCGCTGACTTCTAAACTCAGTGAACACTAAGCACCACCACCTCACATGGAGGGTATGGGTAAGTTATCAGTCTTGCCTCTGTGAGACAGCATCTCCTGGTTCTTAAGTACTCTGCTGAGTATTCAGCAGCATGAATAACCTCTAGTTTGGGAAAGAAAAAGAGAAACCAATGCAGTTGTCAAGATTTAGGCTATAAAGCTGAGCAAATTAGAAATTGTTTTAAGCATTACCTAGCTGCTTAACTATTTTTTTGGAAAGGGTATCAACTGCAAAGGCACATAAAGTGCATCTTGCTGTTCGGATCCGCAAGTGTATCCACTAAAATTCCCACTATATAATGTTCTTTGTGACTTTGTCACAGAACTTCATTTATTTCCTTACTTTAACTAGCACAGGATAGCAGTTTTGTGAGGAGAAAGTCAGGTATTCCTGGGACTTACCAAAGATGTATTCTCTAGTCTCTCCAAAGAGGACTTAGACAGCAGTAAGTTTGGTGATTTATCTAGTGACCCTTGGCCAGGCTCAGATGGAGTCGCCATTAGTTTTGTCTGCAGGTTGGAGGAAGAGGATCCTCTAGCACTTTTTTCCCGAGGTGATAAAAGGCCTGTGGCATACAATTCTGACAAACTGCTGTTGTGTTGCTGGCTTATGGGAGTAGGAGATAAAGGAGAACTTAAAGAACTTTGACTTTCCAGAGATGTAGGTCGTGAACCCACCATCTTTGGTGAAGGTGGAGTGATAATCTCACTCAGCTTCCTCTCAGCTTTCATTTCTGTTTTGTTGCTGCTCAGCACATCTGGGACTCCCCCAGAAGTGAATTGTTGGAATGTTGATGGAGACTTTTCAATGGGGGAGAAAATGGTTTCAAGTGGGGCTATCCGGGACAGGCTGGGTAAGGTCGTGGATGGCAGTGGCGTTACACTCTTTTTCTCTGTCACTTTTGGCGGTGTATTCCTTTTGTCAGATGTTTTTCTTTTCAGAGAGGGAACCCGTACAATTTTGCCTTTATCCTTCTGCTCACTCTCTTCTGTGTCCACTTGTTTCAGGAGATTCATCTCCCTCTGTAGGATACAAATATTAAATTTTTTAAATGACCTTCATTACATTCATGGGTATTTAGCTAAGATTTTTTTTTTATTATTTTAAGCAAGTATAGTTTTTGAAATATGTTCTCTCATGGTATTGAATTTTAAGGCCTGTACCCCCATTGGCATTTTTAGAGTTGGAACTCAACTCAGTTGCTATGTGCTGAGCATTATTTTGTTGACCAAACCATGAATAGTGATGGCAGTTATCTCGAACACAGTGAATCCTGCCCTTGCTAAGTTCTCTGGAGACTGAGTCTTTAATAAGCTCTAGAGAAATTACACTTCTCTTCTGTGGCACTGCTTCTTTAAGTTTGCTGTAGAAACAGTGAGTATCTGGGGGTGTTCTCATGGAAAATTGTAGAGTGGAGGGCCTTTGTCCTTTCATTTAACCAATTTTCAGATCACTGAGCAAAAAGGCAGACTCAGCTAAGCTCATTTTTAGCCTAATGCCAAACACAAAATCTATGTTTTGGTGGTTATTTCTGGAAAATAATTTTTAAAACCATTAAAACAGCATCGGGGAGGCTGACTGAGTATTTCTGGTACTTAATACAGTCTACTGTAGAACTCTGATGTCAGAAGGAAAAAGGCCTATCTCTGCCTTTGGTCTCCCTCTATTTTCAAGCCTTTGCTATCCCCCAGCACTCTCTCATGGCTGCAGTCCTGAATGAATCAAATCTCTCTGTGTAGCAAGGGATCACCCTGTTTCTCACACAGCCACGTGCACTATGCACACTTTCTGCTGCTTCTGGCAGACGAAAGCTTCCAATTTCCCCTTAGAGATTTTGCAAGCTAGCTGGACTCTTTTGATCCACATACAGGTCTTATTCTCGGCTACTCTCTCTGCAGTATCTCAGCTCTGGTCACTCATTTACTCAGTCTCAGCACAGGAGTTCACTCTTACATGGAGTCACTGAGCTCCAAACATTCAAGGATCCACATCATCCTGTCTCACACACAGCTCATCAACCTATTTCTCACCTTAGTTTTCCTGTTGAGCTGAGCAAATTTCTCCTCCTGAGCTGCAAGCATCTTTTCAAAATCATGGTGTTTCTTCAGTAATTCCTCTACTTCAGATACTGAGCCCTGCATGGGAAAATTATCAGATATGGAAGACTAAAATCAAGTTCGTCAGAAGAGATTATGCCTAAGATTTTCAGACTTACCCATTCTATTTAGCCAAATGACGATTCTAAAGTTTTTGTAACTGAAGGTCTAAACTCCTGATAGTGTGTTAAAAATCTTAATTTATACTTAAAAGAAAGGTCCGTAGCTTCCAGTCTGTCTGCAGTACATGAGAAAAAGCTCAAATAACAGCATTCTTTTTTCTACAAAGCCATGTGGTACCATGGGTTCCAACTGTAACTGCTTAAATATGGATTAAGTAACACAGAGTTTATTCCTGCCCTACAACACATCCATCTTAAATCTGTCTTGCTCTCCACTTAGTTTTTGATACCTCAGTTTGTGACAATGTTTTCCCACCTTATAAACCATTAGAAGACAGTCAACAATAAGGAAAAAAAAAAAAAGCTATGGATGCTGATGTTTAAATAGGAATTTACAAGCTAGCTATCAAGCCATCTGTGAAAAATATTCTACTGAGCAAGAAGAGGTGGACAAAAGCCCTTTTCCTGTTTGAAACTGTCTCTCTGCATGAGAGGGAAGGTTGAACCCCCTGCAAGTTACCTTATTATGTGAAAAAATGGTCTGAAATTTTCCCCAGTCTTCTATCACCCCCTGGAAGTCACCACCTCCTGGAGCCCATCACCACGTAAAATGGAACAACTGTCCTGGGCTCGCTTCTGTAAGAGGACAGACCTCCTCCACATCTCAAGGGTGCATTACTGTTTAGATTGTGATTAACTTCAGGCCCAAGCTGATACATGCTCTAAGTCCTCTGTATATGCTAAGAGGCATTTCAGTAGTGTTGCACTGTTGTTACTCACCCCATAGCTAGGATCTGAAAGAAAGCTCTCCTTGGCAGATAGCCATGCTTCTGCTTGTTCTAGTTCTCTGCGGAGCAATTGAATCTCCCAGTTTTCTTCATATAACTGTTTCCTCATGTCCCAGCTCTCCTTTACCTTCTTCATCAGCTCCGACAGCTCTAACAGTTTTTCTTCAATCTGGAAAAATAACATTTGCAATGCCCAGAGGTGAAAAATTCAATCATACTTTCACATGACAGTCAACTAGTTTGTAATCTGTCCTTATGATCCAGAACATGACCTCTAGATAACTTTGTAGTGTTAACATAGTTTAGAAAGGATGTCTGAGTCCTTGTTTTTCTTACTTGAATTCATTTAGTTTGTATGTTGTATAGCTGTATATTATTATTGCATGTGTATTCCACAGACTGTATAACCAATATTCTGCTATGTGCTTTTCCCATGATGAAACTCCATACCCAGGCAATTTGTATTATAGAACTAGTGAGAACCAGAAGATTCAACAACTACATGAATTTATGGCAAAGCAACAATGGAGAGCCTTAAAATGTGAAAGTTCTCTAATTCTTTCTACAACAGAAATAAGGTAATCTTGGATAAATTCTGAAGATTTTTTTGATGGTGTGATCTTCAGATCTACAGATAGTATGAAGACAAGTTTGGGACCACTGCAAAGGTCAAAGTCTAAAGGTACATAGATAGCAGGATCACAGAAATTTTTACATTCTTGCCCCTTTAGCTCTTTAACATTTCTGAAGAATTACATATCTTCTGGTGTACTCAGGGACATCACTCCATCCTATAGTTGATCGCATTGTGATATATTTTATCCGATGTCTTGTGTAGTGAAATGCTAAAATCTCATTTATTATCTCACACCTTTTCTGTGGAATAGCGATAACTCCCTACCCTCCCACATAGCATGATCAATCCAGTGACTGTTCTTTTACGGTCAGCTTCAAAATCAGTTTTTAGAGGAGTAGGAACTTTAAAAGGTGTTTTCTTTTTCTACATGTCACATGAAGTCTGCAGCTTTTAATAGTAGAAAACTGGATTATCCTGTTTAGTTCTTCTGTGCTGGAAGAGAGACAAAGCTGCAACTCCTGCCTGTTTAATGTATTTGTTCACTCTTGTTTATAAAATATTTAACTCATCAACACACCTCCACAGACATGAAGTGTCCATTCTTCATCAGATCACCTCCTGCCCGCTGCATTTCTTCATATTTTAGCCACTGCTTATCTATCTCACGCTTGTATTCCTCGTGGCGCTTGATGAGCAGTTCGGCTCCCAGGACGTCATTTGCCAGTTCCTCGGATATCACTAGTGCATGCATCTCATTGGCCCAGGCCCTACAGAATACAGTCAAAAGGGTGAAAAGAGAAAGAAGCCAGGTCTGTTGAATACTCAGGAATGCACACATTCCATGGCTGTGGATATATGTATACAGACATATCAAAAAATATGAATATAAAAACATTGATGAAGGTTCACCCACACGTCTATGGATTTTTATAACCTGAAATAATGTTCCCAGTGCCATCTCAGTACATAGCCTGTTAGAAAGGCAGCTGCAGCATCTATGCATACTGAAGCATTGCACATTCAAATCCTCAGAAAGAACTGTACCTGCAAACGCCTAGGCTGTACACATGTGCAGTGGTTTTATATGTGGTACAGGGACACAGAGACTTTCAGATGTCCATCCAACTTTACCACATTGCATGAAAGTACTTCATATGGGTACAGAGCACTCATGCAAAGAAGCATACTGATAGTTTCTAAGGAAAAATTTTCTGCTCTGTGAGCCTCAACAGGCTTAAATCAATGCATCTTGATTTACCTGGGCTCAGGATTTCTCCCTTAGCATAGTAACTGTCCAAAAGTCAGTGGTAACCACTTCATTGTCTTTGTCATTTCTACTCATTTCGAGGATTAACTCTTTCATTAACTACACTGAATTATAAATGTCCATATTTCTTCTGTGAGAAATTTTAAAAACCACAATTTTCGTCAAAAATGTATCAATTTTGAGGAAAATTACAGTAAACTGAGAAAATATAATATTTTAATATTGGTTTGCCACTTTGAGTACAACATATTTCTATTATTTCAATTTTTACATTAGACCTCTGCTTACAGATACTTTGGCATGATTGATTTGAATATAATGAAACATTTAGCTCAACATATATTTTTTTTAAAAGAGATGTTTTTATAGATGCTTTAAGCATTCAACATTTTATTCTAATTCAGATTCAAAAATGTAAAAAAAAACCCCATGGAATTTCCCAGCAATTGAATTCTTCCAGAAAAAGACCCCTAAAAAGAACAGACAGAAGAGTGGGTGCATATGGGCAATGGCATTAAACACATGTGTGCAAAACACTTTCAGCACTTGAGGAAGTGCTGACTTATTCTAGAAAGTTACCTTTAATGTTGTTGCTTTGACTCTGAGAACAATGGGCACAGGTGTCTGTACAGGTGTACAAATTACTTGACTATCTAGCAGAGACTACCCCATCTTCCTGCAGAATCAGCAGTATTTTCATTTGGAACTGTGAGACTACCAAATCTATTCAGAGTGACCGAATTCTCAAAGACTGTCTAGGAAATAGTCTAAAAATGTGGATTTGTCATGCACACTGTGCTGAAGTGGAATGACATGGCCACCTCTGATGTGTGGTAAATTCTGTGAAGTGCTCTTGAGAAGATGCCATGTATGATTATTCAGAGAGATTTGCAAGCAAGGTGCAGAGAACCTGGGCGAGGAGTCAAATAACTAACGGGTGTTATTTAGAAAATCCTGTATAGGAAAGACAAGAAATAAGGCCCGCTGCCACTCTCAAGGGGCCAACACATACATCAGCTCCCTGCAGTCATTGAAGTAGAGCTGGACTTGTTCTGCCTGGCTCAGTCTTGCCTTCCTCTCCAGAAACTTCTTGTCCAGGTTTTCCCAGCACGCATCCACATCTGTGAGTCTTTCCATGATGTTTTCTTTCACCTGAGGGTATGTGCGGCTGAGGTGCCAAGCCTCTCCCCGAATCCGTTCCAGCTCTTTCATGATGGCTCCTAGATCTCTCTGGAGCAGAGACAGAATGTATTGTAAGTCCAAGTCACTACTTACATCTATCAAAAGCAGATTTTAAAAATGGTGCATATCTTTTCTAGCCACTCACTGCACAGAAGTTGGAAATATGACTCTGTGAAGACTTTTCCTCTCAGTTTCTTCCTAATGCCTTTAAACATTCATTGTCAAACATCAAAGAAGCTTCTTTAGATGTGACACACTGATTATTTTGGTAAGTGTGGAGCTGAAGTCTCTTGTAGTTCAGATTTGGAATTACAATGACAATTTGGAATAGATTTTAGAAGAGAAGCTCATCCTTAGAAGCAAAAACATTAACAATATAATATCACGATGTTAAAAACAGGAGGAAAAGACCCCCTTCTGTGAGCACAAAGAGTATTTCAGGATGCAATACATTTATCTTTTGGTTGCCTGCAAACAAGGCACTTAAGAGGATTTCAAATCAAGTGTCAGTCTCTTTTTTTTTTTGCCATTTATGATTTTCTGCTACTGCTTCATGACAGATCCCCTTACCTCTACTCCTTCAAGCTGGCTGAGAAGCGTCTGTACACCTGGAAGATCATATCCATAATCTTCTATATCCACCACTGCCTCTTTCTCCTGCATCCAGCCCTTTACTTCATCCACATCATGATCATACTGGTGAACTTGCCGGGCTGCTCTTAGATTCTGGGATAAAGAAACAATTTAATGGTAACACTATATATCATGTCTGCAGCACAGAAAAGGGCAACCTTAATATGTCCTAATGCAGCACAGACTGAGCAAGAGTGGGAGCAAAACACCTTCCCACTTAAGTCACCTGGAAGTGAGGTGTTCAAGCTCACCTTATTTCCCCAAGTTCTCTTTGTTAATGGAAACAAACAGATGTCTCCAAAGAGCAATTTATCTTGATGCAAGATGAATGATCAAGATGGAGAGCATGAATTACCCTCTAAAGGTAACTCAACCACAGAAAGTCTCCTAAAAAACTTGCTTAAAATAGAGGCCTACACTGCAAACAGTGAAAATATGAGGAGTTAAGTGAAAATTAGGTTTTCTGGAATGAGAAGATTAAAAAACTTTGTAATACTATGTTACATTCAAACTTTATATTAACATTGTCATGCATTTACTACTGCTGAGAGACAATAGTGGACTTGACCCACTTCATAAGCAAAATGTATATGTAACGGGAGTGAAAAAAATTTGTTGAGGCCATCCGACATTTTACACTCTCTCTCAACACAAAAATGTTGAGTTCTATGTGTCCTCTTTGTTTTTCCAAACGCATCTGTGACTGCAGTTTCATGAGAGGGGGTGAGCTGATTTAACAGCTAACTCCTGCCAAAGTGTAGGGGTTTTGGCTCCGTGTCTCTATTACCTTCTCTCCCATACCCCTTCTTTGACTTCAAGCAACTAACTCAGCAGAAATATCTGGAGAGATTTCATCTTGTTTAATAAGCTGAAGTAGTTTAATAGAGTCCAGTGCCTGCCAGAGCCAGCCTCCTGTTAGTAGTGGTAAACTGTTAGATTGGCTCAGTTTTTTTAAGAAACCAGACCTAGCAATGAATTAAGGAAAGCATAATTACTCCAGGCTGATAAATATCTTTCAAGTATAAGTCTTGCCAGGAACAGCAGGGTAAGCAGTGGCTATAAAGGGAAATGAATCAAAAAAGAATAGAACAGAATACACCCATTGCTCTTATAAACCTTGTGTTTCAACATAAGCAATGCATTGGTTTGAGAAGGGACGAAGGACATGCAAAATTGCAGAAAATTAAATGCCCCAGTTTTTCATTACCTCTGTCCTTGTCTGGATGGCATGACATAGTTTCTCCCACATCTCATTACTTTGCTTTGTTCTCTTCTGGATAACGTCCATCTTGCTGTGGCCCTCCTTCTCTAGTTTAGACGCTAACTCATTTAAGGAGCCAACTTTAGAATGTCCCAGAGGTTTCACCTCATTTACAAAATCTTTAAAATTTTTCTCAAGGATCTGCAGGGTAAATGAGGACACAGACTTAGATATAAGAGTTTCTGCATACCTCTATGAGAGAGGCAGAAGGAATAATTTTCTCTGTACTGTATAACACAAAAGCTATATATTGCAGTCTACAAGTGCAAATCACTTGATAAACCTAGATGATCCAGAGTCAGAAGGTGGCATCTGTTGTTTTGATCATTTAACATTTTATGTCACAGAGAAAAATCATCCACATCCTGACAAACAGATGCTGTCTAGATCAAAAGCTAAGAAACTTAACCTGTTAGGCTGTCCCCATAGGCAACACTTGTTGAAGAGTGGATACTATGAATTATACCTCTCTGCACTGTGTGCCCTGAGGAGAAATTTATCCTTCAAATCAGCAGCCAGAGGTGTGAATGCTGCATCCCAGTGTTTTCCCCTGAAATTGTTATAAAACCATGGCCCTGGTCGTGTCAAATTTTTAGGCCCTGTCAAATTTATAATCAGGGACAGCAGTGAAGTGTGCTGACCTCACTTTATCCCAAGAAAAAGCTAACTTTCTGATGCACCTACATTTTCTGTTGGAGGATGCTACCAGAAAGCCCTGTATAAGTAGACAGAAACCAGTCTGAGTTTTTGCTGCAGAGATAATCGGTTTGCTTAGTTTTTGTCACTGTAACAAGTTTCACTGTCAGTAGCTACACAAAAATTGCAGCAAAAATATTTCTGCTTTGCCACACAATACATACAATACTTCTTATTTTCTTTTACCTCAACATCATCTAAGTCCTGCCCATAGTCAGCGGACTCTGCTACAGTCTGTTTACTGGAAAGCCATGCATCCACCAGCTGAAATTCTCTTTCAAACTGATAGAGCTGGAATTGTTCTTGCAGGTGTTTTCTCCGGGTCTCAGCCTTCTGTAGGAGAGACTGATAGTCTGCTAGGATCCCCTGGAGCTTTGAAAGTATGGCTGGGCTGCAAAGAACAAGAATCAGAAGGTATGCCTTTGGTTTACTGTTCTTTTTGTTCTGACAGGTTGAATTTGCAATACCTTCAAAATACAGAAAAAAAACAGATAACATCATGGAGTGAGTTATGCCAAGCTGTTAAAACCAGCTAGTTCAGGAAATTAAAGTATCTCATACAAATGGTGGCTCTTTTAACCTTCCTCCTCCCCCCCAGATATAAAAGAAAACTGGCAATGAAAAACAGTGAACTGTCAACGATGTCTATTTCCTTTCCCAAGCACTGTTTTCTGAATCTTTACAGTAAATGAGACCTAGATGACAGTTCCTGGACAACAAAGCTCATCTGCATTAATTGGCCTGTTGTTAAAGAACATCAGTCATGAAAACATTTAAACAATCATCAAGCTTTCTGGGGCCTGAGTGTGTGATGGTGGGGAAGGAAGGATTGATGTCCCCTGAAATCATATTTCTGAATGAGCTAACAGCTACTGAAGGCTGAACTTTTCTATATTTGCCTTCTCTGGGTATTTCTGTTAGACATGGAGCAGAAGCCTGTTTTCACTTTCTTACCTTTCTGGGCTGTCTTTGTTTATTAAGCTGGCACCTGTCTCCTGCACTTTCTCTATCCGGGGCCTGAAGCCATCCATGTCCAACTTGGTAGCTTCAAGTTTACGAAGTAAAGCTTGCGTGGATTCTTCATTCTTCCCATAATCAGAGGTCTCCAGAATGAAGCTCCTTTCTGCCAACCATGCCTCCACCTCCAGTAACTGTATAAAATAGAGGGATGAGCTTGAACACAGCTGTGATTTAGGTCAAGACAAAGAAAAATGGAAAGCAGTGATTCCTAAAGAGACATATCAGTAAGAACAGAGAGCAGTTTAGGTGTAATGCAATCTAGCAGACACTGTTCTGAAGAATGTGTGCCCAGAACCCAGTAATTATGGTTCCATGTTTATGCCTCACTTCAGTCAGCTGGAAAATAACTGTTATTTCTCTAGTGCATCCATATTTACCGGATATGAAAAAATCACGACAGTATGAATTCTGCTCCTATCTCAGCACTTGCATCCATTCAACAATATAGGTATTGGTTCTTTTGAGCAAAGACAGAACAAAATAAATCTCTCATGAATCATCTTTACCTCATTCAGGAACAGATGAGCTTCATATGACTGCATGAGCCGCTGTCTCCTCTCTTGAGCCTCTGTCTTCAAGGTTTCTACAGAAGTCTCAAGCTCCTTCAGATGCTCCGTAATCTTGCGGGAGGCCGAGTGGCCTCCCCTTACCAGTTTCTGCCCTGTACTAAGCACTGCTTTGGTCAAAGCATCCCGACTGCTTATCTCATTCTCCAAATTCTGTAAAGAGTAAATTGACAGATCAAAAATAAAAACTATGGAGATTTTTATACCCGATGATGTAGTCAATAATTCCATTATAAATTTGTTTTCCGTATATGAAGATGGGTCTGAGGTGCAAAGGTTGAGTGAATGCTTGAAGTGAAGTGGAGGAGTTTTCTGGGGTGAAGGAGTGACTATAGAAATCAAATCTAACCATGAAATTTCGACCTTGGTGTGTATCCATTTCAGAGCGTGGAAGGAAGGAAGAGGTACTAATCACATACCTCTTATCTGTAGATTCCACTGAAATACAGCCACTTTCACCCCATTACACAGTGTTTCTTGAATTAAAATGTGTCTAGGGAAGAACAATCAATTCATCTGCTCATCAGTATGTATCACTTGCCAACACCTTTTTGGAAGATGCAGCTTTGCATAACAGCCATTGAAAACACTCGGTACACATACTACCAGACCACCAAGAGGAAAGGGAGAGAAGAAAACTACTGGAAACATTTCTCAAAAACTTTATTTGAAATTAATTTTGGAAGACTGGTAGATTTTAAAACCATACACATACCTCCATATACCCCACATATGGTATTTGTGTGGGTGGGGAAGGACCACGCCACCAGTTGGTGGCTGGGCAGATGTGCATTCCACAGCTAACTATGCCTGAGCACCTTGAGCACAAACAAACCCCACCATTTTACAATTGTTCTGTTTATTTTCATAGCTACAGAACAGGCAATTTCAGAGTTAGACTGCAGTGCTGTGTTAATGTAGAAGACACCCTCTCTGAGGAGAGGAGCTGCTTTTTCAACTTGGCTGGAAAAGAGCTCTGATTCTAATCTTGCCTTTAACTTCCCCCTATTAATTTCAAGACAGTCACTGTGTTGTTGAAAAGTGACACCATATTTGACCCCAGCAGAATGGAATCCAGTGGCAAAGATGATTATACATCTTGTACTGTGTATTAATAATAAGCTAGCAACATGAAGAACATCTTTGCAGTTGAACATTTAGCAACATGTATACACAGTGTTTCATTTAGAACAACATGAAATTTAAAAAAAATAAAAGGGGGAGGGGGGGGAAATGAGGGGAAAATGTATTCCAAGCCAAGCAGCTGTGTGTACACATGTTATATTTGTGTGTAAATACAGCTTTGCAAGACAGTTTGGGGTTGTTTTCAGGTTGATACATTTAATGCAAAATCTCTTTTGTGGTAACAAACCAAGGACTGAATTTTGCAAATCTGTCTCATTCAGATAAACAATAGAGGGTGGAACTAAGTAAATTCTTGACTGTTATGTTACCTCTGACATTTGTTATCCTGTAAGCCAACATTAAAAAAAAAAAAGGGGTAGAGATTCTAGCTTCTAAAAGATCGAGAATTCAAATCTTATATTTTAATCCTGCTTCCAGAAGAATAAGTAACAAAATGGCAGGAGGAATTGTCATGATATTATGCACTGGTATTATGGTCTTTATCACCCATTCTTATAGTCCATTGGAATATTTTGAGAACTGGCCAATTAACACAAAGATAATTGCAGCCTAAAGCAGCATCTCCACTGTTCCTTCATTTATCCCCAATATTTCCTCAGATTAATTCAGCTCAAATATTCCTTTCTTCCATGAACCTAATTACTTCCCTACCATGTCAATCAGCTCATAATTTTTAGGAGTAATTGCTCACATAACAACGTTTATACTTTTAATCATGATGAAACAAGCTTTTTGTTCTTACTGCCTAATCTCAAAGTCACCAACTGCATCTTGATTAAATAAATAATTTTTACAAATATGAGAATTACACTAAATACTAAGAAGGTGTAAATTATTCAGAATATACCCATGGTTCTTACTCGGGAATATTCTGGGAGATATATTTAAAAATATTTTGCAATTCACTAAAAGGTGAGTACACCTAGGATAAATCAACTTTTTAAAAGACTTAATTTCTGTCCTAGTATGTCACCTGTAGCAGTCTTGACTTTTTACTCTGGAGGCATTTCAGATTTTTTGCAAGATCAGATTTTTATTTGTAGACATGCAGATTGCACCAAATGCTTGGGCTTACTTTGTCTGTATATATGTATATATATCACAACTCCCACTTTGTAAAATCTTCTGGTTTTCCCAGCCCTACTGCAGATTGCACAGATTTTCCCCAGAGGCACTTGACCTGACATGTAAATGCTAACATTAAATACCAATAGCTGCTGGAAACTTTTGGCAGGATTTTTTTTTCCTTCCATCTCATGTTTGCAAAGAGACAGTGATCTTTATTTAAAAATTATTAGGAAGGCAACTGCTGTTTTATTCCTACTTGGGATGACAGTGTTCCAGGCATTGCTTTCTCTGATGGCCCATCTGAACATAATTCAGCAGCTATCTTGAACGATACCACTGGAACAAAGGTTGCCTAAGGATCATCATAATATCCTGTTAACTCCCTCCCTCCAGAGTAGAAAGAGTTTTGAAGAAACTGTTTTCTTGAGACCTTATCCTGAGACATCTGAGCAATTGGTTTGCTTGGATGTACTTACTGAGTTTCAAAGCATATTTGTTAGAGCATCTGTTGCCCAAAGAAGCTACGATAGCATGCGCAACAGTTTGTATAATCTATTTTGTGTTTTAAAGGTCAGGTTTTGAACTCAGTCCACAGAAAGAGACAATGTGTCCACAGAAAAGCATATGGTGTGGTCCCTCCCCACTGCAATGATAAGCAGCATGGAATCCCACATGTCGCCAAGTCATGGGCATATCCTTTGAGAAATGTTATTATCAGACAAGAGTAATCCCTGGCATCATGACTCCCCTTAGCCAAAACACGGCAGATGAAGTTTGCCAGAGGCAAACTGAATTCCGTGTTTTCTCTTTAATTCTAAAGACTGAGAATGGTTCTCATGTGACATTACCTGATGCTTTTCTTGTAGACTCTGAACAGTTGCCAGGGATTGGCCATAATCCCTGGAGGAAGCCATGGGGAGTTTCTCATGAACCCAGGCCAACTCCTCATCAACATCTCGGAAGAACTGGTACTGAAGCCTACTTGCCTCCAGACTCCCACGTCTCTCCTGCAGAGGATCACGTAGACTTTTGTATCTGCAGGTTTTAAAGGGAACACAGTGAAGACCACAGATTCATAAAGAATGAATGCAAAATGTTCTTTTCAGAATGATATAGAGAAGGAAAGAAAAAAAATAAGCAGGGAAGGAAAAGGCTGATAAAAATAGGAAAAAGATGGCAGAAGACAGGCCAGGCATTCACACACCTCTGCACCAGCTGATCCACTCTCTCTTCTAGTTCATCAGCAAGAAAATGTTTCTCCTTCTGGAACTGCTGAGCTGTGACCACAAGCTCTTGCAGACGATCCCTATGGCCAGCAATATCTTCCTCCAGTTCCTCTTGTTTCTTCAGATGACTGTTCAAAACTACCAGATCATTGTTACTATATGGTGCTTTCAACTCATTTTCCACATCTTCCAACCATTTCTCCATATCCTCTACGTTTCGCTGAAAATGAAGGCCCTGAAGACAAGCAAGAAGAAAAAGTCTTTCAAACCTTTAGGACAGACAATATGATATAAAAATCTTGACCACTTTCAGTAACAATTACACAAATCCACAGAAAAACTTTCCAGTGCTCAGTGAACTCTTACAAGATACGATGGTGGTCCAAATGAACAAGGGAATTCAGTCACAATGAATGCAAGACCAGATGCAGAGAACATCAAGAGCTAATCTTATTTGTGTTGCACAAATACAAACGATGGACACAGAACCTTAAAAGGAAGCCGTTTAAAGGGAGAACTCTGTTTTATACTGACAGTGTGCCCATGCAAAACTCAGTCATGAGAAATCATGTGCGGGAGCTAGAAGAATGATAAGCAGCTGTGGGCTTCTTAGTGTGTTGGAGAAAACGTGCCATTGAGACAGATGTAAAGAGTTGTCGTATATGAGTGAACACATTTTCCCTCAGTATCCCTCTCTGGAATCCTGATCTAAACCAGCAACAGAAAACAGAAGGGAATACAGCCTACAGATCCTTTCCCCTTCATAGGGATTTCCAATTCTCCCACTAATTCTATTCAATCAGTCAACACTTAGTAGTTTCTTTGCTTTAATGGTCTTGAGGAATCATGTCTGATTGTATCAAGTGACACACTCATAGATGAGATGTGTAGCAAGGCAGCCATGCTATCTCTGGAAATGACACTGAGACCCAAACTGCTGGCATCCCTGTATTACCTTGTAAGCATCCTGCAGCTTGGTCCGTTTATCCTGACAACTTGTTAGCAGTTCCTCCCATAGCTCTTCCATTTCTTGTAGTCTGGACTGAATGGCTTCAGCAGCATAGTGCTTCTCATGGAGCATCTTCTCCCCTTCCTATAGCAGAGAGAACAGTCAGAGTTTTCTTCCTTTGCTGAATGCACCAGAATACACCACTCTTGCCTCCATAAACAAAGTCTACTGGCACTGCTATGTAAAGGGCCAGCTGCATCAATCACTTCCTGACATAACAGATAGAGGCTGGAGAGACAAATAAAAAAAACAGATAAAAGCAAAATGCTTATTGAAACTAACGTAAAGACTGATTTTCCTGGCCTCTAAGATTATATTAAATCCTAGAAGACAATATTAGAAGACAAAGAATAAAGAGAATCTTCATTATGCAACAGCTACATTGCCTAAAAGCTGGCAGGGAGCCTAGTTTGCAAGCACTCAGTTTTTTCTTTGATGTCCCACATTCTATGACCACTGTTTGAGACTGTTCAACCATATGTCCTTTTCTATTCCCTTCCTTGCATGTTAAGAGAGAACGATCTCATACAAGTGAGGTATGAGATATTTATCTCATATGAGATATGAGATAAAACCTCTTTTAACCATGTACTGTTGTACCACTGCATCAGGTAAGAGAAGTCTATCTGCATTTCTAATCGTGAGCTGCAGATGCTTATCAGGTTGACAGAAGAAAAGGTAGAGGGGCCACAGAAAGACTTCCATCAGGTAGAAGTGTGTGGGACCAAGTTTGCTTTAGAAAGTTAAACAGAATTATTTCTACATTTTGCAATGGGGCAGAGGAGGCACAGCAAGAGAAAGAAGATGTACCAGGACAGCACATGTTAATTTTCTTCTAAAGAGCAATGACTAAGGCTATTCCCAATGAAAAGACAGGGCATCAAGTAGTAATGAGAAAGAGATTGTTCAAATAACTCTTTAAAACCAGATTAGTTCACAGAGAATTGTAACTCCACCTTTTACACCCCGTGTTGTGTTTGCACACAGAGGGGTTAAAAGTGGTTGGTTTTTTTTGTGTTTTTTTTTTTTTTTTTTTTAAAAGGGGGTTCTGCAATACTGGATGCAGCTGAGTCTGAGGAGGGAATTTACATTTAATACTTATTTATCTATTGCAAAACACTGTGCTGAAGTTAAGGTTAATAAACATGTAACAGTCTGTCCTTCCAAACTTATCATCTGATCACAGCTTCTGCCAAGTATCTGACAAAGCTTGTCAGACTTCCCTCGTATCTCTGCTGCTAGCATGTCTCTGCAAAGGCAACACTTGAAAACTCTTCTAGATCCTTTTTGTTGGATACTGACTTGTTGAAGTTGTGTATCCAATCAGCTAGGTTCCCTGCTGGAAAGAAACAGGTATACCTCTCAAGTGGCATTCACCCCAGAGAGAAGTCCCTGAAGTCAGTGGATTGAATCTCTCATTGAAAGCACCCGTCTCTTTCCATTGTATGCACAGTGACTATAGACAGCAAGCTCAGACTAGACAATAAGAAAGAAGTTGAAAGAAACTGATGGACACAGACAGTTCTTGATGGACTAAAAGAATAAGCTTCCCAGTTCCCTCAGAGACAACTTGAATGATGTCAGCGAGGGGACGGTGATTCCCCCTTGCTTGTTTGAGATCACTGTAACTCAGACTGTCTGTAGTCTTTCATGCCAATTGCCCACCCACCATCAACCCCACTTCTCTCACAGATTTAATGGAGTCCAGGCGATTTCTATTGGCCATGATCTCTGCTTGGAAAGTCTGGTGCTTCTGCAGTTTGGTCTGCAGATTACTTGGATCCTTCCAGCTATCATCCTGGGCAATGCTATTCTTCTCATTGATCCAGGCAGCCACCTTTGGGGAGGACAGAACAGTAGCAGACAAAACCTTCAGTGTTTCTTTAGCTCCAACATGTCAGGCTCTCCTCTAATATTTATAAAACATGGGACTAGTGGGTGGGGACACAAATGAATTGCTCTTCTGAGGTTCTGCTTCCTGCAGCTCCTCCTGTCTTTCATAATGAAGTCACCCCTTCATCTCTGTTTACCAGCACTGTTACCTGGAAATTGGGCTGCCTCTCTGTGGTAAAACAGCGCGTGGGCACATGTGTGCATGTACACATGTGTACATGTGTGAGAAAGGGCAATTATCTCCCTATTTCTAAACCCATTGTAAGTATTTCACAAGAAAATTACTAATTTGTCTCTTTCCATAAATTTTAAAATGTTGGCACATTCCCTTTTAATGCATTTATTTCTTCTGCATTTTGCTGGTGTCCAATGAACAGTAGATCTTTCATCTGGTGACTGGAGGGAAGCTGTGACTTAAAAGCTGAACAATATCCCTTCAATCTTATCCTCATCTTTCCCACTATAATCTCATTCCAGGCTCAGTTCCTTGATTTTTCTCCCAGTAAATCCCTCCAGGGATTCAGATCTATGCAGCACAGTATGTTTTAAGAAACCATAATACCATGAATCCTGTGTAATTGTACCTCAAAGGAATTCCTTAGCAACTTCTGCAGAAGCCTTGATTCTTCTAGCAGATGTCTACGAGCAGCAGCATTCTCCAGCAGTTTCTCCTTTCTGAGATGAAGACAGATGTGGAGGTAAAAGCCACAGAGTGAATTAGATAGGATAAGGGTTTTCAATTTTCATCTCTAAAACACACATGATCTAAAACTCCATTCTCTAGGAGAGAAATGTCTATAACATGCACCCTCCCATGATTTGGATTGTCAGAGATGATGCTCAGGACACTATAGAAAGGATTGCTAGCAGATAGATATGTTTAAAATACACATAAATTCTGTGTATATGATATCTGCCTCTAGGAATCACCATTGCTACCTTTCAGGGTACAAAAGAACATAAACTCAGCATGTTTCTTATATGGAAAGCCTGTGAGTATGATGGTATTTGTCACTGATAAACCAAAGCTACATCATCCTTTCATCTTTTTTCCAAATGTGGACCTGCAGCACTTTATTCATGTTAATGCAGGCATATGTTCACTTTAATTGTAAGCGATCTCCAACCTCTCCTTGTAAATTTTATGTGTATCTTTTCATCTATCATAGCACTGAGTACAGTTGCTTCTACTGTCAGCATTTAAGATGAACAATATGCAACATGCTATGAGAAATAAAGTAATTCACATGAAAGGGCAAGATCTGATCAGAAAAATTGCAAATGACCTAATAGATGATTTGAGCAGGGCTTTAAGATCAACACCACTGGAACAGTGAAAAAGCAGTTGAATAGCAAATGACCTTTCTTGATGGTATTTCATGATAATGAAGTATTTAATGGCACAGCAGGCCTCTGCCTTTTGTTTGCAGCACTGTCCCTAAGGCCAGGCCAGGGTACAGAATTACAGGAAAACTGCCTTTTTCTGAATCCCACTCTCCCTCCACTTCATGTATTTTGGAAACCTCCTAATGAAATATTGACTAAACTCAGGCCAATTTGGCAAGACCACAGTGCAAAGCACAAAGTTCAGTAAATGCAAACCAGTTTATGGTTCTCTTAAACCATTTAAAGATATTAGGCACGTGGAGGGAGTCTCATTGCAAAAGAGAATGGTGGCCAACATAGGAAAGGTTTGACTTCACCTCCTGAGAACGGCCTGGCATCTGTTGGTGATGTTGTCCGAGTCATAATGCTTGTTCTGTGTTAGCTGCTGAGCAAATGAAGCCATCTCATCAATTTTCTCCATCTGAGCTTCCAAGGCTTTTTCAAACTGCATGTGTTTCCACTGTAGGCTTTCCACACTAGACACTGAGTCCTGGATAGAATTCAACAAAGGGAAGCTGCTTTCAGTCAGAGTTTTTCCATCCACAACACTTATAATCCAGAAGCTAAATGGCATTTACCCCACATTTGAAAGATGTCAAGAAAATTTATTGGTCTGTGAAATTTATTGGCATTGAATCTGAGACTTGGGGCCTAAATAATGTTCTGTGCATGGTCTGAGGCCATTATTTTGGGGTCAAAACTGTCACAACTAACTGCCAGATGCTGAGCTTCTCCTGTATATTGTTGTACTGCATAGAATATATAATTTCTCAAGAGATAAAGCATCAGCTCTAATTGTAAGTCAGTCTGAAAGTAGATGTTATTTTGGAAGCAAATGTGGGATGCCAAACTGAGATCAGAGTTAAATGAACAAATATGTAACAGAAAGAGATTATAATTAAAGCCTTGGTTTCAACCCATGGAATTTGGTGATCCAGTTTTCAGTCTGAGGACTGGAGCTTGACATTACAGTTAATCCAGAGAGAAACTGAGAATTTGACTTCTTGTAACATTTGTGAATCCCAAGCTTACTGACTCAGAGTTCTCTTTTCAGCACCCCTCTGCACTTTTAATTTTAGAATCAGTGGTGTCAAAATGTTGTTACCACAATAAACTCTGCTTTCCCACTATTCTAAAGGAAGCAATAAAGCTCATGTTGAATGAGTCAGAAAAAAAGGAAACTTCTGGATGCTTACATGAGTCATTGGAAAGGAAAGTACTCACAGAGCATTTTCTGTACATTGCTGAGCTAAATATGGGTGGCTCCTTCTAAGTTTCATATACTTTAATGAAGGGACTGTAAATACATACCTTCAGGCTGGAAATTACAGACAGACACCATCCCCTAGCATTATATGATTTTCATACCATTTGTACCAATTATGTCTACAATGAACTCTGAGATGTAATTGTAGTTCTTGCAGAGACAACTAATTTGGTAACACTACCTAAAAAAGGTGCAGGGTAAGCTAAGCATCAGAATGTATATCCAGCATCCTGCAGAGCATTTGCAACCCCTGCATCAGTCTGTGGTTTCAGTTATTGCCGTGTTACTGGTACCTGAGGTAGGCAGTTTAAAGCTACACCGGGTATGGCAGCAGTGATGACTCGCACACTGCTGGCAAATGTATTTGGGTCAGATGTGACTAGTTAGAGAGATGCAGCATCATTTTCCTGCTATAATCAGAGTGGTTGGACAGTTTCACTACTCCTTGGTCTGAGAATCCTATCCTGTGTAAAGTATCAAGGAAAGACATTTGATCCTAAACTGTCAACAAGACAGAACAGTAACTTCAGAAGGGGGGAAAAAAAAAATCACAGGAGGGTTCAGAGCACATCATCATACTTCACAGCTCCCTCTCCTCCAAACCGGTGGCAGAAAAAATTGTAATTTCTTGGAGCACCTACCCCTAAATCCTCATTAGCTAGGAAAGCTTCTTTGCTGCTAAGCCAGCTCTCAGTCTGTTCCACATAGCCATAGAATTTCTGTGTAGGGAAAAAAAAGCAGTCATAAACATGGTATAAGACAAACCCAACTATGGCAGAGTAGGCTGAAAACCAGAAACTTCCACAGCTATTCCAAAAATTAACTACATAGCACTGCATAGAAATAAGCAACATATGCTTCAAAAACACATGTGTAACAATTATTATTATTATAATTTTCTCCTTTATAATATGATTATTTCTTTTTGTCTAAGACATAGGATACAAGTACTTGTAGCTTGTTTGCTAGTAGTGTAGAGAGTGCTGTGTAAGGTAACTGGTCAATATAAAAAGGATGGTATCATGGCCCAAAATAAATAGAATTTAATACATAAAGAAGAATGAAAACAGTCATTACCATACTTTTTTTTTTTCATATGTATGAAGCTTTTTTGATGGGACTAGTAGCACCAGCTGTTATTTAAGGTACTTGACATTCCCTGTTGTAAAATCTCTGTTTCAGTTATTTCTAACTTTTGCCAACAAGCCATTTGAGCAGAATTTTTGTAAGTGAGATGACTGTTACAGGGAAGTATTTCTGGAAAACTGCAGCCAAAACAGTTCTGTTCTTAGAAGAAAGCCAGGGAAAAAATACAGTATTCTGTCCATGCTAAATTTTTCTTGAGATTATTTATTTTAACAATACTTGCCTACTTCCATATTTTTTTGGGGAGGTTATAGAATTTGTTAGTGAAGTTCCATTTTAAGTTTGTCTTGTGTCAGTTGCATGAGTGTTTGACCAAATTTCCCTAAGTTTGATAGCCCTTGAAAAACATATGAGCACATATTTCACAGAGATTTCTTTGGTTTGTAAAAGCACAATTTCTAAAAGTCCTGCCACAACTGAATGCTTGACTGTCAGCATGTCTTCCAGAAACCAGTGAAATATACATTAAACTCTGGGTATTATTAGCATATCTTTCATCATACCATCTTATAAATTTGCTGTTTATACTGAGGAAAGCTGTCATTGGCATGTGCATTCTCCATTGAATATCTTTCTACTCACCTGTAATTCTTGTGCCTGAAACAATTTTCTATATTGCTCCTGCCATGCTTGGATCAATTCAGACCAGGCTTGCTGTAGTCTGGAGAGGGACTGCTGAATCTCAGGGGTTGCATAGTGACCAGAATTGGCAAGTTCTTGACCATAGTTACTGAGAGAGTTGAATCTTTCCACTCGTGCTTCTATCTCCTCCTAAAATATATTACTAAGGCTCATGTCAAGGGTTTACAGAATGCCAGTTATTCAGAATACAAGCCTTCAGGGGAAGAATATGGGTTGTAACTTTCCAATGCTAATATTCGCATGGAAAATCATTCATCTTTGAGCTGTGTTACTGAAAGAGCATAGAATTGCCTAATAGAAAATAAACGTGGACAAAAAATGATTTTATTGCTTTAAGAACAACTGGTCTCCTACAAATAAAAATTGGGATTAAATTAGAAACAGAATAGAAAATGCTTAGATAGAAATGAACACAGCTTTGAATATCCATAACACTGTATCCCCTACCAGTCCTCCTACATAAAGGTGGTTCTTATGAGAAACAGTGCTAGAATTTTTCCCCTCCTGCCAAATAAATTGGCATCAGATTATTGCATTAAATACATGGTTTTACTTTATTTTGTTGTGTTAAAGTGAAATACATTTAACTTTTTCACCTGGTCTGAGGAATGAATTATTCCTATATACTGAATCCTGAAGGTGAAAGCATTACAAGCAACTATGACCTTTGCAAACAGAATGTGGAATTCTTAATAATAAAAACAACCATGCGCTGAAATAATACCATGTGTTAACTCATAAATCACCTTAAAAACTTTGGCATGTACTATTAAATGTCTGAAATTAGAATTGATATTTCTAGGGCTTTTTTGGGGGGTGGTGTTGCTCAATCATAGATAACACAGCTGTAAGATAGCCATTCTATTTTTTAAATTCTGATTAGCACCTTGTGCTCAACTCTAGTCTCTCCTGAGGACTTTGGTTTGAGTCACTAACCTGAATGAAAAAAAACCTTTCATTTTTCTTGTCTTATCTAAACTAAATATTAGTTTAGTCAATCCAATACAAAAGAACATATTACCTGGATTCCTCCTTTTCTATGTAACTATCTCCTGAGAGCCATTTGCGTTCCTTTACTAACAGATATTAAAGACTTAGATTTGCTGCTATCTAAATTTGGAGTACACTACAGCAGTGGTTTGGGGTATTTCTATTGTGACAGTGAATTATTAGCAAAAACATTGTTAAGTCTGTGACATGGGAGAGCATTGTTAAAATGGAAGACTGAAAAAGGAAGGGACTTCAGGTACTTCACACTAAATTCAAGACTAGAAAATTAATCAGAATCTACAAACTATTTGTGGTAATAATGGGACCCATAAAGCAATGGATATTAGCCATGATTATGGGAACATGCTTTTTAGAAAAAGTAACATAATTGCAAAGAAAAGGTAATGCAACAGCTACAAGATAGCTATAACGCTTGGGGAAAAAGTAAAATACAAACTTTTTTCTGAAGTTAATTAAGAGTATCACTCATTTTAGAAATTCTACTAAAAATATTAGCCGAATTAACCACCAGAAGATTGTGTGGTAATCAGTATTGGGATACGAAGTGTTTCAGAACTGAATATGAAGTACCATTCAGTGGTAATTTACTGCTAGTGTGAGACAAACTGCTGCTTTTATGTTCCTCTCAGACAAATGGAATTTGCATGACAAAATCTAATTCAAAGCTAGAATTAACTGCCATTAACTTTTTGGCAATCTGAATAAAGAGATCATCACTGAGCATGTTTTGATACTGAATCTGCTTTTTAACTACAGGGTTGGACGGTGAGAGCTAATTGGGCTTTCTAAGACCTTTTGTAGAGACGCGAGCTGCCAAACAGCCCATGGGATAGCGTTCTGTCAATAGGTAGGTGACTTCTGTCCCTAGCCTGTTATTGACAACAATCTTTTCATCATGTTATTGACAGATGCATGCAGCAAAATTCTGCTGGGTCTGCAGCAATTAATTCCTATGGAAAAGATTCCCAGTATGTTCAACTGGAAGCAATGGTAATACTTGCCTTTCTCTCCTGATGCTCCTCAATCATGCTTTCCGCTTCATTTGCGCTTTTAGGAAGCCCCCCTGCTTCCATTAAACCTCTGATGTTTTGGGTCCAATCTAGCACCTCTTTCATCTCCAGGTTAAACTTCTGCCACCGATATGAGGCTTCCAGCTTCTCTTTCCTGCCACACAATGTGCAGTTCAGCATTAGCCAAGACAGAATTAACTAATTGACTCTCCCTACACATTTACAGAGGAAGGATTCCTAGGAGAAGCCAAATGAAGTGAATTCAAGACTCCTATATCTCCCTTACAGCTCCTAACAGTCGTCATGTTAAACCAGGAGCTGCACACTGCCTTGGAGTGCTTACCTTGTTTTCTACATCAGTTCATTAGGACAAGAAGGGTAAAAAAGCCTTCATAGCTGTTGCTTCCAGCAATGATTACAGCTCAGGCCTAAGCCTTTCTTGTATTGGAAAAATTCAAGAAAAAAAAAGAATCTTCTAGAACCATCAAAAATAAGTCTTTCACAAAGGCTTCATGATAGAATTGATCTGATAGTCTGCATTTTAATAACATTACTTAGTGGGATAAGCCACAAGCTTAGTCTTCCCAAAGTCACATCAGTGGAACTTTTCTTGTACCAAGTCATACTTGTTCCAATGCAGGTGTCTTAGCTGCCTGTATATACTTTGTAAAGGATCCTTATTAAAAGTCCCCAGGCAAGTAGATTTGAGACCCCAGGCCGCAGCTTTGCTCCTGCTGAGAGATATTCAGACCACTAGAAGTCTTTACCTTTGTTTGGCCTGTCCCTGGAGTTGTAGCCAGTTGTTTTTCATCTCCTGTTTCTTCATAGTCAGTTTGTCATTTATGGATGGATTCCTTGTGGAAAGGCGGAAAGATTCCAATTCCAATGGCTAGGAAGAGATTTATAATGGGGTGAATTTATGGCAAATGCTTTAATTTGTTCCCGAGTCTGCCGTTCAGGAAAAGTAGTTCATTTTAAGATAACAGTTTTCTAAAGCAGGTACTTAAGTACAATACCAAAATATACAGAGGGACTTGTTATATGCACAAAAAAATACATATGCATTTGCAAGCAACCGTCCATGTGAAGAAAGAGATGTGTGTGTTGCTTCACACACAAATGTTAACTTACAATTAAGAAAACATTTTTGCAAAATAGGGACAAACATACAAGAAAATGAAGTGCTAATTGTAACATGTATTAATTTAATCTAACAGGAAGAAGATTATGACAGACTGGTTTTAGTCCATAAGAAAAGTACAGATATTATACTTTGTGCATGGTAATTTATGGTAGTATCAAAAAACCCCCAAACCCAAACCTTGCTCATTGTTCTGTTTCTATGCAGCACTCCTCCATACAGCCCTGCTAATGCTATCTCTGGTATGGTCACTAGTAATCACCCACGTTTCATATAAGAATTCACTAACAAAGTCACAGTGTGTGAAGGTATCACACATATTGTCATCATTTGCATACTACTGTGAAGAAAAGGCTTAGGGAAAGTTTGCAAGAAATATTGTCATATGAAAAAGCTTAACACTCTGGACAGCAGTGAAAACTGTGAGAGGTTGTCGTAAGACTTCTACTACTGGCGCTCACCTGAAAACATTTCTTTTTATTAAAAATATGCAGGAGCATAAATATATAGGAGCTCATACCCATATTTAATGCTCAACAATTAGTCCTAAATGATGCAAACTGGCCATTTTACAAAAGCCAGAGCTGATCAGGCAGACAGGCTTCTAGTTTTGATGTCTATGTCAGAAAAAACACATGTACCCTGGGTTTTGAGTTTTAGTTCTAAACAGACCTAGAGTTGTGATTTTGATTCAAGGCAGTACAGAAACTGGGGGAAAGACAGAGAGTTAAATTTGTATTCCACACTTTCCAAAAGATATAGGACAGTCTAACTTGGTTTGTAGGTGAGGGCCAGAGAATCAGCTAACATGTCAAAAAGGGACTTCTCTTCTTAGATTTGGTGCATCAAGAAGAATAACATTTGATCCTTTAAAGTAGGATTAAGCAGCACAGTATTTTACTGAGAAGTAAAAGAATTGCATTGCAGTGCAATTCATACTAATGAATCTCAAAAGTCATGCTGATCTTTGCACCAGGTTTCCAAGAAGCAAAAATTAACTTTTCTACAGCATCGTTTGTACTTCCCCACTTCTTACCTCCATTTTGGACTTAATAACACTGATTTCTCTCTCCATCTCTTCATGTCTTCGAATCAGGTTTTGCACACTTTCCACATCTTTCCCATAATCCAGTGCTTGTATCAGTACACTCTGGAGGGGGCAGTAGGATGTGAGAATGGTGAGGACGACAAAAAGAAAAAGGATCTCTTTATTCTTTCAAATAGCCTTCTCCTTCACTTCTTTGTATGGCCATCTGAACGTTCTTATTGTCTTTTTAAATATCGAGCACCTTGTCTGCACTCCTTACAGAGATGGAACAAGTATTCACAACTCTTTGAACAGTTGCAATCCTACTTAAGGTGCTTCTAGCTCTTCACATATAAAATAAAGACAGGAATGCTTCCCTGCATTTCTCAGTCTTTCTTTTCCCTTTTCTCCATATACCAAAACCAGCCAAGTATTTCCCATTAAATTGCGGCACAGAAATTTTCAAGTGCATTTTATGAAAATATGGGAAAAAAAAATTGACCCTTAGAATCCTATCAGGAACAAAATCCCGTACAATGAAGAAATACATTCATAAAAGTTGTTATAAATTTTAAATGAACAGCCTTGTAACCTTAAGTATTGCACTATCTATCTGCCTACTGACTTACAGTGTAACTAATAGCATGAGTTATGTGGATAACATAATGAGTTTTTATATAGCCTTTTTCTTTTATTAATCTCAAAATGATGATACAGGATAGGCGTGTTAACGTCAATTTTCTGAATTAATAAGATTTTTATGCCAGTTTTCAAGGTTGTCTATTTAATATGTCTGCATTGCACAGCAGGAGAGGTGCAAGCTAGTGTAGAATGAACTAGCTTTGAATATGGAACACTGGAAGTTGCTATATTCAAGCTAAGTAGATAATCCAGAAAAAACTCTATGGTAGCTCAGATAACTGGCTTTTGGTATTCAGAACTGACTTGGCTCAGCACTGTCTGAGGGAGATGTACACTCGTGTCAGTAACACAGCAAAAAATAGACACCAGTCCCTTAGCTTCTTAGATTTGTATCCTGCTTACTGCATCTTGCTGTGTTACTTTCTTGTGGAATGATTTACTACACCACATGGTGATGCCTACAAATGTAAAGATGCTGCAGCATCTTGTCTAATTCTTCTTACAGTTGGTGGAAAGAAGGAGTCACTGCTGGAGCATGATTTCTCTCATCCTCAAATCATCTAAAATAGGTCAGATGCACTGAGCTCTAGAAGTACCTGCTTCTTTCTACTGACTGTGGAAGAAACCATGGATGACTACTTTGGATATAGCAACTAGTCACCTAATGCTAAAAGTACTACTTAATAGGCAATACCATTTGACTAGAGACCATTAATTAAAAAGAGAATCACAGAATAATTTAGGTTGGAAGAGACCTCTGAACATCATCTAGCCCAACCCCTGCCTAAAGCAGGGCCCCCTTAGATCAGATTGCTCTGGGTCTGTTCTAGTTGGGATTTTAATGTTTTCAAAGGCAGTGAATCCACAGTCTCTCTGAGTAACCTGTTTTAGTGTGTGATCACTTTCATAATTTTTTTTCACTTTACACTTATTTGGAACTTTTCTCATTGCAACTTGTACGCAATGACTCTCACCATTTCACCATGAACCTCAAGAAGAGTTTAGTTTCATTTTCTCTGTAACCTCTCATTAGGTAAAGATAGCATTCCCTTTTACTGCAGACTCAAATCTGTAATTTTTCACAATACATTTCAAATGTACCTTTCTAACTGTGAATGCCTTGGAGTGTTTAATACAAGGTGTTTAATGACATTTCAGCCTTTCCACAAACTGGATACACAGACAAATATCAAAGGTAACCATTGGATACACAGTATGTCTCTAGCAATCTGCATGCCCTGGTTTATCACTGTTGGCAAAGTAGAACATTTTCCCTTTTGAATTAAACAAAATCTGACAACTCACCTTCTCAGTAATTCTCCCTGTGATGTCATCAATTTCTCTGATTAAGGCATGAATCTCTAGGGCTCCCTCTAACTTCTTCCTATATGCATTGAGGTTACCATGGAAACTGTTCCACCTTTTATGGAAAAGAGTATTTTAGAGATGTATTTCAGAGATGAGTATTTCCACAACTGAGTTTCATGATGCTCAGATTTCTGAACTCCCTTATATATTGATCACCATTTCCCCACAATAGGTGACACATCACAGAGATAGAGCATTAGCCTGACAACACTATCTGGTTATATTTACCCCAAGTTTTCAGGATGGCATGGGGGTTAAAAGCTAAAAAGTACTGATTGAGTTTCCTTGAACTCTCAGTACCTTCACAATCCCTATCTTCATGCTTTTGGTTCTTAGCTAGTGGTCTGTGAAGTAGAAAAAAAACAATATTCACTTCACCAGGACAACTATGGGAACAGATAGAAGTGTCTTAGTTTCATGGATCTAGAGTGTAAAGTGCTGTGAAACAGCGTATTTGCCTCCAAGGCTAGGAACATGACTTTGGCTGTGCTGGATTAGAAATCCTTCCGGCTAACTGCACTGAGAGTCTTGAAAGGCAACTCCAGTGTCTGATGTTTGGTAGTCATGATATTGAAGAAAATACACGTTGCAATTCTTCTATTCATCCCAGCCCAAACACCTAATCTTCCCTTCTTGGTTTTGCTTTACACAGAAGCTTTAAAAGCACACTCACTTCTCATTGAGCTGCTTCCGGCGCTCATATATTGTCTTTGTTTCTTCCTTGTTCTGTCTTTCCAGTTTCATGGCCAGGGCATTGATAGTCCTGATGTGAGCATCGTCCACTGTTGTCTCCTGTAAAGTGAGAAAAAGAATAAAATCTAAATGCTTGTAACTGAGTTTTCCCCTGAGATATGAAAACCAATAATAACAGCAAGAGTTTTACCTCACTACCAAAAATTTCAGTAAAGGCAAGAAAGAACATAATGACTATAGATACAATGATCCAGTTCTAGACAAGGACCCTCAGAGCTTCACTTCTAAGTCAAGCATTCCAGCAGGGGCTCATTAGTCGAAGAAACTTTGGTGCAGTTGCTGGTTACATAGGTAGCTGCTGTGGAACAGCTGGTGTGTGGCAGATTGTTCCTCTGTCAAACAGGATGTGACTAGGCCTACTTGCTGTTTTTTCTAGATAGGCTTCTGTCCAGAAGTGCCTTCTGTACTGTGGACAACAGGCTTAGAATCCATACAGCCTTGAGAAACCCAGACAACCCATGCCATTGTGTTTTCTTCTAAAGAAACATCACTGCATTTTAAAAGGGACGCTAAGCCTTTGAGGCAGCTTGCTTCCTGCATACATACCATAGAAAGGATAATATTTGCACATTGCACATATAATCTGGACTACAGCGGAATAATTGTTCTCTTTGAGCATGATGAATGGCCAACAGTGAACACTGCTCCAAGATTCAAAAATATTCTTTATTTTTCTAAGACCAGTAAATCATAAGCTTAGGAGGGAGACATTAATCACTGGTGTAGTGGAAGCACAGCTGCAAGATTCCAGCACACTGTTAATAGAAGTATTGACTCCATTTGTATTTTATTTATGATACATTCATACCAATGTGCATTCTTCCATATGTGCTTTACTATTATACACAGCCATAAAGTAAACAAGAGAAACCAGTAGACAGCCAGATTTTCTTCAGAAACCCTGCAGTCCTCTCTCCTGGGAAATAATAGCAACACAATGTGACAGAATAGGAGTAGAAAATCTGGCAGCCATCAATGCAGCATGATGCATTGATCATGATCACGCCCTGATCTCAGATTTCTCTAGTGGGGAAACCTAGACTGGATGAATGTAAACACTGTGCCAGGACCAGCCTGCTTCTGTTTATATCACACTATGGAGTACTGTACAACTAAGCATCAGTTGTGAGGGTATCATTGTCCCAGCCTTTTTCTGCAGGAGTCATGTTCAGAGTGGTAAAGGAGCAGTGGCTACAAGCTGATAGCATCTAAGACCAAGAGCTTCCTGTGGCCCACAAAATCTATCTTAGTTTATGGAAAGGCTTTCCTATTCAGTCTTATGCTGACTGGGACACTGGGTTGTTTCTGCCTCTTTCAACATCTGTCTTTTGGCTGGTACAACCTGTATCAGTGTCCTTGCTCCATCTCTTAGCTCACAGCTCAGCTGGTAAGGATCGAAGTGCCAATGAAGGTCTCCTCACTTCACTAATTCCCTGGTGCTGAAGTTTGTTTCGCTCTCTACCCAAATCCAGTATTAATGCAGTATCACAGGAAATTCTGCTGGGCTCTGGAAAGGGGAACTCAGGGTTTTCTCACAGGCTGTACTGTTACTTTGCATAGAAGAGGATTGTCTCCTCCTGCTCTAGGAAATACAATTAGAAGATGGGAGCTGCCATAACAGGAATTGGCAACAAGATAACAGGCAAACAAAGGATAAACAATATTGGGAGAGAATATTAGAGTAAACCCCACTCACAAAGTCCTAGTACACCTCTTTCCAGACCTTGCCCCCAGCTTCCAGACTAGCAAATCAGCACAGCAATCTTTCCTGTGTGACACCCATATCTGTTAGTCCACATCTATAGCAGCTCATACAAACAGAGAGAACAAGAGGCTGCTTCAGATGCATTCCCTTGCTGTACGGCCCTTGGTGGGAGCGCTCTCGGTGGGAGCTGAAGCACATCACAAGGAGGGCCTTGTTGTGGCAGGGCCTGTTTCCCAGCATTCACAAGGTTTGGTGCCTACATTAGCACATCTCACTGGGGGCAAGAGAGGCAGCTGGTGTGACTCAGCACCATAAAAGAGGGTCAGAGATCTCAGCACAGAAAGGTGAACTGTGCAGCTGTCTTGTCACATGGCTGCTATCCAAAGTGTAAACCATTGCTCTATTTTACTAAATGTCTGATTATTAACCTTATGATTCATGACTAACAATGTGTGCTGTATAAACAAAGGCCCCCAAATATATATGCTTCATTTAGATGAAGGAATATGAGAAACTTGACTATTCTTCAGGGGGAGGGGAAAGGAGAAATTAAGGAGGGAAATGGAGAAAGCAGTAATTTTTTTTTTTTTACAGGCTTGTTCATGGCAAGTCTATAAGACTTTCATTCAAACCAATATGGCTGAAACCACCATTTTTGATCCACTTTTGGATGGAACTCTCTGTGACTTTGCAGACTGCATAAACCAAACTGTAATCTGCTCAAATTCAGGCTCACAGAGCCAGCTTTCCAGTCATGTATCACAATCCAAAATTTTAGGTTGTGTCATGAGTACCTGACAGCTCTGTTTAGACATCAAAGCAGAAGGCACAATGAAGGAAAATTCTATCTTTTTAATGACTTATGCTTCTTACTCCCTTCATCTTTCACCTCTTCAGGATACTGGAACTGTATTTGCCACCTGGGTATACTGCTGGGCTGAAAAATTAAACTGCAGCTTCCAGCCACACAAGGAATATGCATGGAAAACACGTCTTACCCCTGATGTTGCTCCACGGAACTCATTCAGCTTTTTAATGAGCTGCAGGCAGTGTTCATAGTCATTTCCCACATCACCTATGTTAATCATGACTTCCTGGGGAAATAAGCAGGAGACAGGCAAAATATTCATGCTAAGAATACAAGAACACAGCATGTCACAATGCTTATGCTGATGCAGTAATTTCGGTGATGTGTCTGACCTACAGCTTTGGAAGTAGTCTCTTTTGATCTTCAGATAATTGACATTTAGTCCCAACTCCCTCTCCAATCTATTACTGATTATGGAAGCAACCTCTGAATGAAAACTTAGTAGATCAAGTGACTCTTCCTTCACTCTTACAAAGAAAAACTTTCAGATCTGATATACAATGAGAATAAGTGCCAGTTGCCAAATGCTTCAAGTTTCTTCCATTCTAGTTTGCTTTCATTTCTCTGTCTTGATAGAGACACATGGGATGACACCAATAATCACAATCTCTTTATGTGCTCATTTTACATGAGAACATGTGCTAATATTGTCAAACTGATTCTGGCTTGGAAACACTCCAGAAAATTTTTAGAATTTTTTGAATCTTTCCTTCCATATTGTTTGTAGAACATGCCATGATTCTTCCAGTCAAAAGCCACTAAAGAAAATATCCTGGAAGATGACACATTTATCAGAAGTTCACTGCTGAATAGCAAGTCTCTAGGGTACTGCTTGGGTTAAATACTAGCATCCATTTACCTTCTCCCTGATCCAGGCTTCCACCTGGTCCACCTTCTGAAGTAATTCCAGGAAGTCCCGGCTGTCCTCCAGCATCTTTCCACGGGCAGCCACAGCTCTCTTCAACTTCTCCCAACGCTCCTGAAGCATGCGGACTTCACGACGGATCTCTCCTGATTTTGGGTGGCCTTTTGATAACAGGGCTTCTCCTTTCTTCACATTCAAAAGTAGTAATTAGAAATGAAGGTTGACACTAATTTTTAATGAGATTACCATGTTACATGTCCTTTCTAGAAGGTCTCTTTCACTTTCCTAACCTGGACTATACAATAAATTACTAATACGAATTCTTATCACTCAAATGATACTGCTCAGCTAGGAAGCTTTTAAGTCTGGAGAGAATCAAGAACATTAGGATTTGAATATTTCCCTGCCAAGAATGACATTCATGGAGCAGAAGGACCAAGAGAGGTATTACAGATGATTGTGCCCTTCAGCTAAGTGATTCACCCAGTTTCAACAAGAATGTTCACAAATTAGGCATGAAATCCTATTTACCTTTTGTAGGAGCAATCACCCCAGGCAAGGATGAAGTCAGTGATATCTTCCTATTCAGGCAATAAGGAAAGATGGAACTTTCCTGGATAGAGCAATTAACAAATCTCTCTCTTGTAAATTAACTGCATTACATTTCCATAGCATAGCAACTGGGTTCTTGTCAAACAAGTAGGATGATTGATATAGAAGTGGTGACCAAGCTACCCTTCCTTTTCATTCCATTTATCTGTCCTTTGGATAATCAGCAATAATCTGTAAAAACACTAGTAGAGTGAGAGAGTTACCTTATTAACAGCTGTGATGATTTCTTCATTTGCTAGAATCTCTGCCTCAAAGACCTGATGTTTCTGCAGCAGCTTCATTTTGTCCTGCAGATTGCTGGGGTCTTGTATGGAAGGATCCTCTAGCTTCTGCATGCGCTCACTGATCCAGTCTACTGCCTGCAGCAGTGTGAGGTGTCAGAGTTAGCACGACATGCCGTCCTGGGGCCTCCTCCCAAGACATGTCACTGGTTTATGTAACTGCCTATGCCTGGGCTAGGCAGATTGAGCTGGGAGCTAACAGCCAAGGTGGCTCTCCAGTTTCTGAGCTATTCTACTTGACAGGAAATAAAAGCAGGTAGGAATGAATTTTTATCTCACCACAAGAATAATTAAAATTACCTTGAATACCCCAAATTTTATCACAAGACATAAAGAGATTATACAGTTTTCTAGATTGGATACAGAGAATCCTTGAGCAGATATGGAACCTTGACATGGTAGACATATTTAAAATGAGATTGTGACAACAGAGCCTTGGATTTAGGGTTCTGAATTTAATCTCCTATCTCTGTCATTGACCTACTTGTAAAATGGGTTAAGATTCTTAAGAATTCTGTGTCTCACCTATAAAACAGCACTAACATTTCCTGATCTCAGCAATATTGTGACACCTAAATGGAAAATGGAAAATGCAAAGCAAATAATGCCTTACTGATGGGGCAAGTACTAGTCAGGTTATCTGAAAGCAAATACAACTATTTGCTTTCACACTTCATAAAATTAAAAATGGTCTAGTCAGGAACATCAGATTCAGACAAGTTGGTGAACCATGAGGACTAACAAAGCAAGGGTTATATGTTTCTCTCAGGAAATTAGTTTTTAGGGGATTGAAATGTATGTAGAATAAAATGGACAATAGGATAGTGAGTTTTTCAGTTTTCTTTAAAGTCTGCTAAACTCAGTCTGTTAGCCCTCAGTGCTGAAGGAAATATTTTCTATCCATCAAAACATGGAGAACTGAACACTTGACATGTGTTGTAACTGATCCTGTTGTCCTCAGACCACTGAAGAAACGCAGTGTTTTGACAACACAAGAACAGCAAGTTGAAGGCAGCTTTATCAGTTTCAAAGGATCTTGGCTGTCCTTGTGGGACTCTGCTACATGCACACAAGACTTGACAACTGGAGGATTTTCTCAGTTAATTAATGATTTGAAGTGTTGTTTCAGCTGCTGAAATTCTATAAACAATAACAGAAATATCGTTCACTAGTAGCAGGCTCTCCAGAAACTGTTCCCCTCCAAAGCACAGTTAGAGACTCAAACAGGAGCCTTATATCACAGTTGCCCAGGACAGCACACTGTTGTCTGCTGTTTTCATTTCCTGACACCCTCCTCACGAGCTAGGGCCTTCTCCCATTACCCAGCCACACATTAATGCTTTAACGTCACCTAACTGACTTCTCATTTGTATAGGAGAGGCTCATCCATGGAGTTAGGATGAGGAACAAATGAATTCCCTGGATATAGTCACTTAAAGGGTGATTTCTCTCCTACTCTTTAAAAATAAGCAGTAACTTAAAGACAGACCAAACAAAGTAATTTAAAAAAAAAAAAATCACATCTTCACTCTTAGCAGCTTGGTTTATTTTAAGGCTTACTTAGGATGGCTCTAGAGAGTAAGAGATCCTTCTGGCCCCATGTCCACATTCAGATGTGAAGCAAGGCTGATCTGTTGTCTCAACATCTTTCTATGGAAAGACAGTTGTCTGGACAGGCCTTTTCATTTTATTGAAGACAACAGAGAGTCTAGTGTTATGCTCAGTGTAGGCATACGGGGCCATCTTATTTCTATGGGACTCATAAAAAACATGGGCACTATCGATTTAGAAACTTATATTTTCAAAATATCAGTTACTGTAACCTCAACAAAACAAAAAATTTTTGCAAATTACACTGATTTTTAATAACATATATATAAAAGGGATGTGCCTGTTCTAGACATTTAGAGATAACAACTAATTCTCTCACTCCTCTGAGATAAAGAAGTGGGTTTTATTCTCTTGTACAGAGCGTGAAGGGGAAAGGAAGTTAAATGATACTAGTACGATGAGCAAGTTTCAGAGTCAGCAGTAAAACTCAGAGCAAGCTTTAGACATCAGAAATTTCAACTCTAAGATCTTTCCTCTGCAATAAAATAAATACACATATTTCTAAGTGGTAACTTGTTCATTTGCCTTCCATGTTAACACTGAGGTACAGACTTTGTGACAATAGGGTAGTCTAAGTCTGCCTCACTTCTTCAGGACTAGAAAAGCTATTTTGTGTCCTATTTTATGAGCTGCATATGATCTCCTGAGTTAGTTGCTGTGGGTTTTGCACAGAAAAAAAATCCCATGTTGTGAAAAGGGTACAAACTGCAGCAGCTAGCCTTCTAAGAGACCACATGATGTTAAGTTTTCTATTCAACATCAGTAATCAAACTGTGTTGTCTTTGTACTGTTGTGTGCAGCTCTCTGTGTAATTACTTCTATAGACTGACTAGGAGACTTTTAATAATGACTGTAATCACTATTTTCTGCTGACACAAAAAGTTCTGTTTGATCAATAGAAATAACTCAAGATGATTGCAGGAGAATTTTTCAGGGGAGTGGGACCTGAGCTATGGGACATATTCTCCTAATAAGTAAGAATAAGCAATGACCTCATTGATTTCACAGCTAGACTCAGAAGTCATCTCTGCAATTTAACATCCCTTTGGGGACTATTCTCATATATGAACTTGTACACACCCAGAACATCATTAAAATCACATTAAATATTCCATTCTATTCAGCAAAGAGGAAGAGAGACATTACTGTAAGATTTTTTTTGAAAATTCTTTGGTGGCATGCACATTCTACAGCAGCAGGCACTGAATTTAGATTGGTGAGGTAAATGAATAGGTTGTTTGAGAGGGAAAACTCCCTGTAGAACTGGCTGAATTTATGGGGAGGAAGTGGATGAGAAAAGGGAAATGCTCCACACTATACAGGGCCAGATCCTCTGCTATAAGTGTGTGATTCAGAATGAAGGGGGACTCCAGCCCAAACACTGATTTGACAGTTACAAGGATATGGGAAGAAATGGAGAACAATTCCTACCTAATGGGTTGATTGTATCTCTAGGAGGGCATTGACAGTTTCTCTACCAGAGAGGGTGTTTGTAGTTCTGTGACTTTTCCATCAGAGGTACACTGTTCTTTTGAAAATATTAGCAATGTGCAATGCACCATCCACTCCAACTGCCCTCTGCTAGCCCACAAGGTGGAGTAGCCATTACTGGTGGACTGGTTTGTGTGATAAGAAAGGTATAGCCAAATAATACAAGTTAATATTTGGCAGTGTAAATAATTCCTGATTAAGTTCATTTTAAAAAACTAGCATGCACTCTGTCTCTTTAGTGTAGCCAAAGAAGAGGGTATTTAAACGTCTGATTATTTTATCAGGGAGTAGGGTGGGAGGAGAAATAAATTTGGTTGTCAGCAGCAGCTATGTTACAGGCATTCATTCTCCTTTGGTGACAATCATAATTTGACCCATGTCTGGACATGTCTTTTTCATGGGCTGGGAGGAGACAACCACCTGTGGTTTTCCTTTAAGCCATGGAGGATGTTCCATGGGATGCAGCATCAGCAGGAGTGCATACCAGACCAGTAAGAGTGTTTGCAAATGTCCCTCTGGACTTGCATGCTGTTGTTTATACACCGGATGCTAGCACATTATTCAGTCACACACATTGTGCTGCCCTTTGAAAGACTGACCTAGTATGTCTTTCCAACAGTAGTGCCAGGAGCTGAGCTCACAGGACTAAGACCAGAACAGGAGACAGGAGCTAACACATTCTGCAAAGACCAGTCTACAGTAGCTGAAGAGCTATGCTAAGTTACAGCACTGTTCTGAAGGCCTTCAGTGAACACCCACAAGCAAAGCTTGGCACCCTTGTCATAATGCTTTCCACTCTGTATTCATTCTGATTTAAAATATCTTTTCTTTCCTACCAAAGGAAACATAAGGTAGTAGCTGGCAGTCTTCCTTTCATTAGTTTTATTTTAACAGAGCTCCTGATGTGTAAAGCAGCTGTAATGGGCACAATGCTACAACAGTGGTATAGTAACAGCACTGAAGCACGCCTGTTGCATGACTGTGGCAGGAGTTGCCATACCGGAGTAGATTATCAATGCACCTAATCTCTGGCAAGGGTGAACACTTCATCCGACAGGCATCTCCTCTGCCTTCCATCCCCATCCTAGTCTAAAACACTCTTACCTCTTCCAAGTTCTGGTAGAAAAGTGCCAGAAGAAGGGCGGTCTGCAGCTTCTCTCTCCTACTCTGGGATAGATCCTTGATCTGCTGCTTCCTCTCGTGAATGGAGTTCAGTTTCTGCTGGATCTTTAGCCCTTCCAGTCCACCAATCTTTTCTAGCCTGCTTGCCTGTTCTTGAAGAGACATCATCTGAGGAGGCAACAAATATGAAATTACTTTTATGGTGTGAAAGAAACAAAATCCAGGCTCCTTTCCATACCTAAAAGATCCTCCTTTTTTCTGGAATGAACCAAGAATAGCAGGGACAAGGTAACCAGCATTCTCCCCACCCTCATCCTGTACTGTTACATTGATGATGTCCTTGTCATTGGTCTCTGGCTACTCAAATGAATTAAAGCTGTAGCTTCAGAAGTCCCTATGCCACTGATCATCCAGCACAAGGAATAATGGAGTAAGCCTGACACCCATGAGTGCTCAGGTTTTATTGCTTTGTGGAAATCAGGTGTTGGAAGGTAGCTCTCAACATGAGCAATCAGTCTGGCAGGGAGCTGACACAGGCTCTGGGAGCTCATTCCTTCTGAGGAACCCAGGCACAGCCCCAGGTTTGAGTTTAGCCCTAGCCTGGATGAATTCCAGCAGTGGCCACCAGCCAGGCAGATTCCTTTACACACAGGTGAGCAATTCAGCATCTATTCCAAAGGTGCAAAGAGCCTAGACAATTTGGTACAGACACTGCATACCAAATGTATATTTAAATAATTAGACAAGTCATTCCCTCTGACCTACTGTATTTTACTTGCTGTAAAAGCTACTGGGGTTTTTTTATGAAAAAGGAAGAAACTTCTGATATCCATAACATACAATATGGCCTGCTTGAAATACTTCCTCTAGTGAGTCCCACTATTCAACTTACTAAGCAGTTTTCCTGTCTATTGCAAGACAATACAGGCAGGACTCGGGCATGGAGCATTTAACACTTGTTCTCCACTGCACTGCCTCTTATTTCACTAAGCTTCCCCATTTTCTTTTTGGTTCAAGCATATCAGGCATATCACACCTGTCAGCAATTTAATGTGTTGCCATATTAAAAGAAATTTTAAAAATAATCATTCTAGCTCATGTGTTGATAGAATATTAGTTGTCAATTTTTGTACCTTCTCATCCTGTGATGCCAGAAGCTTTTCGAAAGCCTCATGTTTCCTTATCAGTTGTTCTACTTCATCTACAGAGCTTCCGAGGTCACTGCTTTTCAAATAAATCTATAAAAAAAAAAAAGTTAAATATTTTTCTCAGTGGATTAGGTATCACATAAATCTGATTCATAAATGTGAGAAGAGGTATTAATTCTGCAGCTGAGAGTATACTTGAGAGGAAAAAAGGAAACAAGAGGAAACTGAAATTGGAAATTAAATAGTAGGGCTTCATGGTCTTGAGGAAGAAAGAGAAGCATTAACAGGTCCCACTAAGGAAAGTAACCTATCACTGCTTATCAGAATCACTAAGTCACAAGGCTGGCAGTGAATTCCAGAGGTCTAAGTCATCCTTATAATCCAAAACAAGATCTACACTGCTGAGTCTGACAGATGTCTGTATGACTCCTTCTTAGAAGACTTCCAATAACAGACACTCTGCAGCCTCCCGGGGCAATTTATTCCAGTGCTTCATCACCTTTACCATTAGCAAGATTTTCCAAATATTTAGCCTGAAAATACATCGCTAAGTCTTGACCTCATTACATACTGCCTTATTTTTCACACTAAGGAAATAATTCCTTTTACATTTATTTCAGCCTTGTACATGTTTGTAGGCTTTGTGCATGCTGTGATTTCTATCTTCTCTAGGCTAAAACCACCCTGATCTGATCAGTCATTTTACAAAGGTTCTGTCGTCTTGATTATTCTTATTGCTTTCTTCTTGGTCTTCTCTATTTCCACTTATTTTGAAATGGTGTTCCTAATACTTGATGCAATAAATGTCAGTAAGCAATAAGGCTGCCAGAGTGAAGGTAGTGAAGAAAGCAGAGAGCTTATGTCCGCCTTTTAAGATTAATCTGCATACATCTGTGTATGGTGCTTATCTTTTACACAATACCATGAACTCAAATTCACCTTGCAACCTACTATAAGCTTCCAGAAACTTTTCAGAAGAACTGCTATCAGACCAGCTTGTCCCCATCCTGTATTTGTGCAGCTGATTATCCCTGAAAAATGTCATAGCTTGCACCTGTACCAAGTACATTACATCTTTTATTTTTTCAGGCCATCTTTCCAACTTGCCTGTATTAATTTTATTTACTGTCTGTCCTGTCAGTGTCTGATGCAGAAAGACCTTAGTCTAAAATAAAAAATGCAGTTTTAAGGAAACTGACCTCTGCACTACTTGCTTTTAACACTGTGAGGACCTTTTCTAACTAATCCACATACATTAAGGCATCACAGTGTTTCATGACTTGTTTCTGATATTAAAAAAGCTGACTGCCCAGTTACTTCTCTCATGCATTCCGTTATGTTCAGTTTTGACAAATGCAAAGGAAGAAACAATGTAGTTATCTATTATCAGCAACCAACAAAGCTTTTCTGCAGGCCAGTAGGAATTTATTATTTTCCAGGGGATTTAATTGCTCACAGTTTCTTCCCTTATTCAATGACGAGACAACAGCAGGACAAAAACCCCAATCAGAGGCTCTGATGAAACATGAGCAAAAAATACCTGTGGACAATGTCACTCCACAATTCACAGTGGAGTGAATATGACTGGACAGACTGTTGGAGTTCACACTGCTCAATTTATCGGCTGGGACATAGCACTGTGTAATCCATTTAGTGAGCTCATAAAATTGTACATATTTAGAAAAGGATGAGAAATTCCAACCAGTAACTCTACGTGGGTGAAGTGCAATTAGCAGCAATGGAAGAATTTGAGATCAGTGTTGTAGTGTGAAAGAACTGAGGCAGGAAAGAAACAGAATATAATCGGTGAAACAACACAACCACTAATAGTTTCAGAAGAGGGCTGGTAAAGAATATAGGTAAATCTGTACCTTAAAACCACAGATGTGCACAGGTAAAATAAAATCTAGAGAGATATCTTTTGCTTTGCAAAATATTATAGTCCTGTCTTACAGGGTGTTTTTTAGAGGAGAGAAAAGGTATTCTTAGGCAGCTACTGTAGAAAACCAGTAATGATCTTCATTGTGTGCACAGAAGTATTGGATGACTTTAACCGCACAAAGCATCTTCTGAAGGAGATGGTTTCCCAGCCATATGTTATGTGCAGGGGCATCCAATCCATACCTACTTGTCAGAGTCTGAGTCCACTAGCAGGCTCTGTCAGCCCAGACTGTCCCCTGGACGAATCCCCTGCTCCCACCTGAGGGTCTCTCTGAGGCTCAGTCCTGGCCCCAGCCCTGCATTGAGGGAAGCCTGAGCCCTGCCCCAGTCCTCCGGGACAGACCCCAGTTTCCATTCATTACCTCTCTTTGTTGCCTTGATCTCCAGCTGATGGATGGATCTTGTTACTGCCGCCACCACTCAGCCCTCCTTGGCAGCTGTGGCTAAGACGACTGGCAGCCTGACTTGGCCTTTGTCATTAATTTTTTGGGAGTTAGAGAGGAATATTTTGCCTATACAGACAAATGCGTAGAAGAATATAGTGCCCAGGACAGATGTTCAGACTGCTCTATACTAATCCATGCTGAGTTTGAGAAGAAAGGTGAATAAAACCCAACACTAATCACTGCCAAGAAGAGGAGAAAGCCACTGTACAACAGACCCAAGTTTTTAGTAAGTCTGGCCCATAAATCACCAGGATGCTTAAAGAAAAACATTAACGCCTCTGTTATGCCTCTGTATGTTAAATACAACCCCACCAGAAGGTAGATATTCTGTCATTCAAATTTTAATCCTTTGATCTATCCTACTCATCAAGTATATGAAATTATGACAGACTTTTTTTTTTTTCTTAGAGTGTTTTTGGATTTGTTTTGCTTTTGTGGAGGAAGATGTCTGTCTACTGTAATGCTTTATTAAACCACTTATAATTACTGTCCATATTTACATTGCTGTTACTAACACCAAAATAAAAACTTATTGGCTGAATCTAACTCCTGTTCAGGATACACAAACATATAGCCATGCTGCACCTCTATTTTGGTGTTTTAAATGCTGCTTTAAAAGCATTGTAGCTTCTCTGTCATATTTTATGGATTATGTACCATTTTTGGTCAAAAAAGATTTACCTGAGGAAACAGAAAATTCCCATAATTTTCCACATATCACTCCAGGACCTTTAGTAACTGTTAACAGTGAAACTACAAACTCTGTGAGACCTGGAGACACGGTTAGCCATTAGTTTTTCTGCTTACATATCTGTGGCAGAAGAAAAGGCAAGGGACATCTACTAGGAAAGAGGGATACTTTCTTAGGAAAAAGAGAACAGACACATTTGAGAGCAGGGCTGTGGGATGGTGAGTCACAAGCAGCTGCTACTGGAGTGCTCAGTGCCTTGCTCCCACTGAAAATACACAAATAAGACCAAGCATTCAAAGCCCCATTCCTTTAGCTGTTACAGCAGTGGGAAGAAGTTCTCTTGACTTCTGAAAGCTTTGGACTAGGTCCTCCAAGGAGAAGCCCATGCAAATGCTCTTGGGAACCCAGGTTTTAATACTGAGAAAGAACACTGGTGCACAAAAAGAAAACTTTTGCAAAAGAAAACTGTGTACGTACATTACAGGACAGGCAATGGCAACACACTTAAAAGAAAGCAGCCCCAGTAGCACTAACTTGGAGAGCTGCTGAGGTAAAAACTTTCCATTTGTCTTTTAAACAGAAATCTTATTACAGTTATTGCTAGAATCATTTAAGCATTTGTACACGAATCTGAAAGCAGAATGGAAACTGGCTTCCACACCACAATGCTGGCCTGTGGCCAATTACATCACTTTTTTGGCATATTTTTAGACAGGTCTCCAAACTCCTGCTCTGAATGGGACGTGTTGATTTCAAATACAAAACACTGCATAGTTCTCCTCAGGTAATCTACCAGGGTCTCCCACAGCACACAGCAGGTATAAACTTCCTTTCCAAGTTTGTTTCTGTTATGAATCATGGCCCATCATCAGGAATTTAATGCTTAGCCACAAAAAACACCAAAGATTTCACCACTTGCTGTATCATGGACCCATTTTTAAGTGAAGACTTGCAAAGACGCTTAAAACCCCAAAATGGACTTGGCCCTTTTGGAGATTTGAAATGGAGCATGTAACAAATAGCCAAGTCATTAACAATGCAAAGCACAGAAAGGGAGGTCTTAACTCTTCTTAAATGGATTTTTTTCACTATTTCTGAGCTCATTGCATGAATTCAGCCACACTGTCGTAAGACCTCTTACAGAAAAGTTAATGCAGAACTAAATGTGAAGTCCAACTAAAAACATTTAAAATTGTTCCTTTTAAATAAAATAGTACTATATACACACATGTGACAGTACATGCCAACTCTAGCTTTTGGAGAAATACTGAATGAAACATTTTAGTCATTAGGATAACTATGCTCTTTGGATGCCACAACTGCACATTTATACACACTGGAAACTGACACAGCCCCAAAAGAAATTTGTCTTCCAAGAAGTGTCATTTTTATTTTACTAGAATTTAAACTATTTTAAGTATTTTTGCAAATCCACTCCCTTCTGCTTCTACTCTTCACAGTATAGCAAAGATTTTGCCCCCCACTGCCTGCCTTGGGCTTGCTGCTAAGATTGCTGAAATTCCACTGAAAATCTTTCCGTTCTAAGCACGTACTAAAAGCGAGAATTACACCCAGTTGTAAATGCCTTCACTTAAAGCACATAATCAAGTCCAAACTCTCTGCCCAGATGGATAACAAGGTTTGATTTTACTTACTCCCAATAAAAGTAAATACAAAAAAGATTTCATGAAAAAAATTAAATTTGTTTTAGTAAAGTAAATAAATGTGCTTAATACCATGATTATATATGGTTCACAAATATGTTGTACTATTGTTTCATTTCAGTAAAAGTTATAAGGTATCATACTATAAACATAAGTGGAATAAAACACAGTGAAGTTGTTTATAAAAAAAAATACATACACCTTTTCTATCATACTTACATCACTGTATTGGCCTCTGATCTCACAATCTAGATGTGAAATTCTAATGTTAAATGTATTTAACATTTCCTTCCCCTCTCCCACTGTATGCTGTCTCATTGGCATAACAATATAATTATCTGATATAAGAAGTGTATATGTGAAAAACAGAGAGCAGTCAGTATTTGTTTTCTCATAACTGGTATGATCTCTTCCTCTCAGCTATCCCCTCCTTCTTCAAAACCCACCAGCTCAAACCCTATCCTGTAAGTAGTAGGTGTTAGACCAGAATCCTATGTCTATACAACATCATCATTAAAATATTTACGTATGAAACATTTTTCTGAAGGCAGACTAAATTCCTCTTAAACGCTCCGTAGTTTCACTGCTAAAAACTTTGCTGGGATGTCCAGATTTGAGATGCTATGGAGACTAAATTCCCTTCATTTCCCTCAGGAAAGGGTGGTGCCTCTCTTTTTCTAAGGGGAAAAAAAAGTGATTTTTTTCCTACACACTTAAATATTTTGGGTTTGGAAACAAGTATTACTTTTAAAAGTTACAAAACCAGGAATTAACCATTTAGAAATATAGCATAATCTGACAAATAAGAAAATGAAGACAGTTAAACAGAAAAACCTAAGAAAAACTACACTGAGGATTTGTCCCAGGTCCCAGCCCAACTAGCAGAGAAGAAAACCAGTTCCTGGCTCTGAAGTCTTGAACCTTCAAAGTGGTGAGCACTATGGCCCAATATGCACATGCATAGTATTAAGCATTGTCATGTTGACAATAGTACTCTAATGGTTAAAAAGAAACATTTAAGTGCTTGATCAGATCAGAGTGCTCAGCTTCACTTAGGATAGATCAAGCTATAGCTGCAGCCTCAGTGACAGCAGAACACAAGTAGTTTTCCGATTGTCCCAGAAGTCATCTCTAGGGGTGAGAACATGGCAGGAAACATACAAAAAGAAATCCATGTGGTTTGATTAACACAACTTAGAACTTTCGTTTGCAAATGTTCCTAGAATGGAATGGAAATCTTCACGACTCTCCTTCCAGATCCAAAGGATGCAATGTTGACAGCAATAGATGGACACCATGCACCCTCCGTGTCTCTGTGAGTTGAAGACGTGGTGTGAGCTGGTATGTTTGTCAAAATGTTGTCAGGGCATACACTTTTCAGAGTGCATGTTTCCTGGGAAGATCTCAGACCAGATCTTGCCCAATGGCTAGGAAGCAATCCTGTGCAGCAAACTGGATTCACTGATAGAGAGAGGCCAGCCCCAATCTCCACAGGGTGAAAGGGTGTACCAGCTATATCTGAATCATGTGTTTTGATAAAGATTGTTGGACTTGGGCTTCTTCTAAATTCTCTCACCACCTGAATAGGCATAGCAGTCCAAGGGGTGGCAAGTATCAGGGTGATTTTGGAAACCTTGTGGTGAGCAGGTGTTAGACGATCACGTGGAGTCTTCCTAAACTCTGGCATAGATGAAGGGTGGTTCTGAAAGACAATCAGCTCTGGATTTAAATCCTTGCTTGTGACCTCATTCCCACTAGTTGAATTTTCTCTTCCAGTCAGCACAGCTGGGGACAGCCACATATCTCTGGGGACAGTCTGCTGGGGAAGACCAGGATACTTAGAGGAAGTCACATGAAATCTTGTGATTTGAAGGGCTGGCGACCCACCTGAAGCAAAGCCTTGTTTTGGTTTCTGGGATCCTGTTGGGAGACCAGCTGGAGTTTCAGGCACCTTTTCTAATTGTGGCATGAGCAGACTTGAATGAGCATGACTGCTTCCATGGGAATCTGCTCGAAAAGGCTTTATCATCAAGCTGCAAGTTGAAATGTAGAGCTTCACTGAAGCATGGAGGTCTGGCATTTGGGCATTGCACTGGCTACAGCCTTGTTGGGGTGGGAGAGAATCACAAGGTTCCAGGGATGCATGCAGATTTTTGCTGTGGAGTGTAGGAACAGCAGGAATAGCAGACAGATCAACGTCTAGGCGAGATGTCCAGCTTGGCATAGCTTTGCAGGAAAGGACATCAGTGGGCAAAGATACAGCAAGCTTCAAGGGACTGTTTTTTTCAGGAGAAATATGATGAGCATTTTTTTCTCTTTCTGAATATTGCTTGTAAGATGCAGATGTTGACCAAGTGCCAGAACCCTCATATCCATGGCCCTGAGGGTCCCTGGGAAGACTGGAACACCTGGATGTCTCATCAGAAGGACTGACACAGCGACTAGTGCTCCCAAAACCTTTTCTCCGGTCTGTGTGTTCCAGGACGACATCTAGCCTTGAACAGTAAGCTCCAGAAGACACACTGCTTGGTGGTGAGCTGGCATTTCCTGGAGCAAACTCGGCAACTGATTGACCAGTGGGAGGATGCCATGCTGATGCTGGCATCTTTAGAAAAGGCCTGTCCCGCACAGCAGATTCAAAAGGAGGAGGTGGGGTCATTCTGCTGGAAGACAGCATCATTTCCACAGTGGAGACATAGGTTGCAGATGAAAGTTTGCAGCGATGGTCCCTGCATGACATTCTGAAGTTTAGTCCTAAATGATGCAAAAATCAAAGCCACAGAAGCTTGTCTTTCCCCCTGTTTTTAAAACCAACTCCTAATCCTTTTTCCTTTGGCACTGGAAATTTCCATTCTTCCTCTGAAGCAAAGGAATGAGAGATGAATAAACATGCTCCAGTAAAAAATGTATAAACTAAAAAAATCCACATTCAAAATAAAAACGCACAGCTCTTCTAATACTGCTACCACTGCCTGTCACGTCTGCAAAGTGATATGAGTGTGGGATGGGCAGAAAGATAAATTACAGAGCATGAGGCTCTGCTCCCCGAGTGTTCTGACAGTGAGACTGCAGACAGAGTAGGAAGGAGCCAAAAACGCCTGCCAGAGACAGCCTGCAAACTCGCTGTTATTTCATCTGTGAAGAAAAAAAAAAAAGAAAGCAGCTAACCTGAGCAGTGCATCTGCTGCTGTGAAAAGGTTAGAGCGGAGCAGAGTGTACTGGACACTGCTTCTGCTCAAAGCAAAAAATTTTTTTTCTTCTTTCTCTTTTTCAGCTGTTGCTTGTCTGTACTCCTTATGGCAAGATCTCAGTTTGCAGGTCTTAGGAAAGTTTCCTACAGCAAAAAAAAAAAAAAAAAAAAATTCAAGATAGACATTTGCCTAATTTTCTCCACATGTGCTCTATTTTCTTTAGCATAGAACAATCCTAGACTAAATTCTGCAGAAATCCTTCGAAGGTTTAAGTAATTTGGATGTAATATAAGATGCTGGCGTAAAGTCAAACCTGTCACACTGGCACAGACAGCGAATGAGAGAGCAGCTCTCAGTAGTAGTTCTGAGTTTAAAACACTCCTCTGTTGCCTTCTTCCTGCCTCTGTTCCCTGCTGCTGGGGGAAAGACTTGGACTAAAGCATATGAAGTACCAGGAAAAATAGATTGAAAAATCATGGGATGGCAGAAGCTGCTTTCTTACACACGTATTCTGCAGATGTGCAAAGTGAAATGCACATGCCAGAGCTTCACATCAAACACAAAAGTCAGAAGAAACACAAGGGGTGGAGAGATTGCTTATATTTGTTTGCCCAATAGGAATCCATTTTGAATGTGTGTTTGCTTTTGTCCTTTCTGAAAGCAGCAAATGAAAAAATTCCCACTGGGAAAGTGGTTTGAGAGTCTTCAATTGATGCCTTGGCTGAATACTTTTTGAAAACACATGTAAAAGGACTGCTTTCCTACCATCCTGCTTGTCTCCCTAGGGAGCAGTCTGTGTCACTACACAGCCACATTTTAACTCCATATAGTACTAACAGAATCCCATCCAAAAGAAATAGAATCTTCTTGCACTTGTTCTTCAAATGCAGAGAAATAAAATACAAATAGTAACTAAGGTACCTCAGTTCACTGTCAAATTGTATACACTGATCCATAAGGCAGATGGTGGCAGCTGCAAAAGACAGCCTAGTGGTTCTTGCTCTTTCTCCCTCATTTAGATGGGAGTCCTGCAGCACAACAATATCCCATTTGAGGAATGATGACACTTCGAGATGTGAGAATAAAAGCAATGGGGGATATTCTGGGAATACAGGAATTCCACCTGTAGAGGAATCACAACAATGTTGCTGTTTCTATTCAGGGCCAGGCTAATGCACTTCTATCAAGGAAGGACTAAAATCCAGTAGAAGGTAAATTCCTTCCTGATCTTCCATAAACAGCAGCAAGTGAGTCTCTTCTTGCAATTATTTGCTTTCATTATTGATTTAATCCCATAAATTCTTCAAAGATACATCTTATTTTGTATGTGAATACATATAGTCTCTGTCTTCTCAGCAGCACAATAGCCTAAACCTGCATCACTCTATGTGAACTGACACTGCTCTTGACACCGAAGTGATCACCGACATTGCCAGATCTCAAATCAGTAAAACTGACTTAAAGACAACAAAATATGATTTTAAATGAGCAAGTGGCACTGGAATTTGTAAAGTACAGCTGAGATGTGCTTTCACTACTACTCTTTAGCTTTGAGGCAAGCTGCCTCTTCTTTGTGTACTTTGCTCAGTATGGGTTAAAACCAAGATGACAAGAATGGACAATACAGAAATGAGTTATTATGATGGAGGAAAGCTAGTAATTTCCGAAAGGAAAGCTGTTCATAGTACTGGCCTAATTGGTGCATCCAGAGTACTGAGAGTTGAAATTCATCCTGAATGTTCACTGATCACTGAGGATCTGTTTGTTTGCATTCTTGGATATGAACAAATTCAGCATCTCTTCTTCCCACCTAACTGCACTTATACATTTCCTGGATTGAATTTGAGCACTAATTCATAACAGTTTCTTCTAGGTGTTGTGGTAGCTTGGTGATGGTAGGGACTGTGTCAGTGAAGAAGGAAACATATGGCTGACTGATATCCAGATTACTAATTTAGAAATCCATGGCATCCTGTAATTTCCCTGGTATCTTGCAGGTAGATACTTGGTCACTGACTGCGATATCATGGGCATTTGTCTATACAGTCACACCATTGTGACTACTTTTCTATTTTATGACAGCAACTCTGTAAGTATGCAACTGCAATTCTTTACATGCACAGATCTCTCACAAAAGGAAGAGTTCTTCAATCAGTTGTAATCTTCTGAGGATTAAATATAAGCAAAAAATGAGAAAAAATAAGTTTATGATTTTTTTTTCTACAGCTAGAGTGTTCTTTTCAACCTGAGTGCTTTTTTTTTAAAAAAAAAATATCAGATGCAGAGAGTGGTGGAGGGAATGTAAGAGCATATGACTGTTGCTCCCTCATTCTCTATACCTGCATGGATAAGACCAACTTGTTATCATTCCCCTCTCCTTATTCTCTTATTCTTCCTGACTGTAAAATGTCATCTGGGTGAAGGGGTTCTGAGAGGGACAGCCAAGTAGCTATGCTTTACTGTTCTGCTTTCTGAACATTAGTCACAGTGAGAGCAACTGAATACCAGGCTACTTGGAAATTCATAGAGAAAATACGAGAGAAAGATTCTGATAATAGAACTGCTCTTCATGGTCTTCAAGGTCTCAGTCCTCATTCTCAGGCTTTGCTTTGACTGAAGAAACTTGCAGTAGGAGACAGGCACTGTGACTGATCCTACCAAGAGAATTTACCCAGTCTGTGATGAAAACCCGTCCCTTCCATGGCAGTCTACATCACTGCACATGGCAATGGTAAATTCATCTAAATAAATAAGTAATATGAAGTACACTTTACCTGTACAGAATGGATTGGGGGCACACTGAAAACACCAGGTACAACCCTTTTCATGTAAGAGTAATATAGTCTTCTGCAATCAGGACTCATGACTGAGGGGCAAGAAGAGACACTAATCCACAGTAGCTTCCTATGCGTTTACATCTCCAGTATACAGCAGAGCAGATGCTGTAGTCACCGTGCCTGTGCATGTTGGCTGATCTCCATTTCATGAAAAAAGAAAGAATACAGTGGCCAAAGTTTTGTAGAGTTTACACTTGCCCTGATTATGCTACCCATGCACGAGGTTAGCAATTATGTAGCATTGCTTGGTAGAGAATTGAGAGAGATACAATGCAAATTGGGCCATTTGCTAATTAAACAAGTTTTTAATGGGCAGAACTATGTAATATTTTACACCAGAAACCTGAACCTAGGTGAAACTCTCAGTTTCATGCTTTGGTACAAACTCAGAATGCAGGTCATAATTGCCAAGGGTCCAAATTGTAGGGAATTATGAAGATACACATTTCCGTCAGGGAATGAGTAGCAGAAGGCTCCAAGTCCATGTGTCCCAAACAGTTAAGTATTACCATATGGCACAGCTCAGAGTCGGTTTTCCAAAAGATTTAGTGCCGGTGGCAAAGCACTGGTAGAAAACAGAACTCAGCATAAGCTGAGAGCCATTGTATTATGCTGCCAGTGGTCTCTGAGAATTAAGAATTATTTTTTCTTAATAAGAAATGACCAGAGGTACAACCTCCTTCAGCTTTTCTTCAACCCTTCAGCTTGGCAGCCTTAAACCCACCCATTGATGTGGTTTGCATGCCAAGCCTTAGCACAGTTAAAACAATCCATCAATCTATGAATTTGCACAGTGACTAGAAAAGACATATAAATTCTGCACTCAGTTTTGTAATACCAAATATCAGACCTAAAGCTGGAACCTCTTTAAATAATTCCATGAATCCAGGGAAGTGCGAGAGAGACAAAAGATAATTTAATATTGATGAAACAAATCTATTTCAAGAGCTGCAAAATGATGATAAGAACATCCTTCTGTCTCTTTGTATTAACTGTATCAGCCCTATCTTTTCCTGAGAGGGCTTTTTTTAACTAGCTCTTCTTTCTCCACTGCAAACAAACAAATATTCCTTACAATCAAATTCTTTCATAGTTGTTCTCCGCACTGTTATCATCTCCCTTGCAGAACTAAGAAATCAATTCCTTTCCCTGGATGATCCATTTTCTACTAGTTGCATTTCCCCAGCACTAACCCTCAGCCTGGGGTGAGGTTTTGAGCAACACCTGCAAAATAATCTCTCTGTCGTCCTTCCAACCTGCTTTACAATTTCCCTTCTCTCTGAAGCCTACAAAACAATTTGCCGGTGGTTAAGCAGTTGGTATGCTGAGACCTGTTTGTAAAGCAAACTAAGACTGGACTGTTGTCTCCCTCTTCTGTTGTGACTCTCATCTGTTAGCTCATATCAATTTGCAGTAAATTACCTTTCAGGCAAAAGAATCATCTTTTTGCTTCTGGTTTCACCCTAAGCTCCATAACAAAGCAGGGGTCTTGTACTCTGCTACTGTCTCCAAGTAATACCACATGCAAATAATAACAACAAAAAGAATGCCTTGTTTATACACAGACCCAAGGATTTTAAGTTGTAGGTGAACAGTAGTGCCCCTTTTAGTTTGTAAGGGTTCAAAGGCTTGAAGAGTTTAACTGCTTATTTCAAGTTTATAATTCACTCACCTCCTGCGAGTTCAGGAGCATGTCCAGATGATCCCAATCCTTGTAGAACATTTGTTCTTGGTGTATTTTCTCCAGCCACTCCTTCTTCTCTTTCCATTCATTGTACACATTTTCCTTCTCTTCCAACAGAGCCTGTAGCTTCTGCTGAATCTGAACACAATTTCCAATGAAAAACTAATGCTGGTCTTTATACCCCCTGGACCAGGGTAAGGTGGGAGGAGAAAGGATTAAGCGCAGTGTTGGATAAACCCCTTAAATCACAACAAAATTATCAAACAGAAAAAAGTAGAACAAGTTCTAGAACTTATATTTGAGCAGAGAGATAATCAAAGGTGCCTTATTTCAGGAATGGAGGAGTGCTTCTTACAGCATACACAGCAGCCCAAGCAAAGAGTACAGAAAGGTAACTGTTTCTCAGGGATACCTTCTAGAATCAAATCCTAATTCTCCATTATCTTTAGTCATAACAGTGCAATTACAGCACTTCAAATTGGGATAGGACAGATATTTAAATAAGTTATCAACACAGCGTATTCTCCGAATCAGTGAATATATGCCTCAATGTTAGATCTCATGTAATTTCAGCTTCCAAATTCTGTATCTTCACAGGTCTTCTATAAATTATTTTTTCCTACATTTTTCTACTGGTGAAGGACTTAACAGTCAGGAAGATTTCTAGTTACTATAGTGATACACTGCAATAGTCAACAAATTTTCAGGAAATAGCTTGGTCAGATGGGACAGTAGTTCGCATGAACTCCACAATTTTCTGAAGATATTTGAGAGATATGTTAATGAATTGTTCAGAGAGAAGTAAATTAGTAGGCACTGGAAAAGAAATAATGCTGTGTGAATCTTAGAAGCTATTTGTCCTGAGTAAACTGACATTTTGATTTCCATCTTTCATTGCCGGGGAGTTAAATATACCAGCATAATTCATTACTACAGAAAATGTTTCAATTAATCTTTCAACTCTCTGATATGTTTGAGTGTTTTCATTATTTGGTTAACAGTGGTTTTGCCCAGCCTGGTCTGGTGTGGATATACCACTGTAATATGAAGCATAGTATTTGTGTGAAAACCCAGTTTGGGAAGTGGGTAGAATTGTCTCCATTGTTCAGAACATAGCAAACTTCTCAAATGAGCTCAGCTTTGCTGCAGTGGGCCCTCAGGAGATGCCAGCCCTCAGCTACTGCTGAGGTAGGAAATGGAACAGATGTTTTGTGCCCAAGCTAGGTAACACACTGAGGCAAATGTAGATTATGCATATGGATAATGTGCGAGTGTACACACGCATTTGTATGCTTACAGTGTGATACAGTATAGAATGATAGTTACACTAGTGTTGAGTAGCTGAATGTGTGTGACTGAACAAAAATGAGTTTCAGTTACCTCTTTTGATCCTGTTTCCCCATCTTGCAAGACTGACTGTCCTAACTGCACCACATGACTATACTTCTCTTCTCGTGCTTCAATTTCTGCCAGTAGTTGTTGATGCTGGGTAAGTCTCAAGCTGCTAGTAGATATGTCCCGAATAGTCTCCTTGGCTCTCATTTCCCTTATTATTTCTGCTGTCCATGAGAAATAGTCCCATACCTGGAATCAGAGAAAATGCAAAAGTTGAGGTTATAGCTCAAGCTTGGGTTATCAGGCAGGAAAATCACAGGCTGAATGTTCAACTTTAAGTGAATAGCAGGTGATAAAAATCACAGACAAGAAAGAAAATATTTCATTAAGGTTTAGAGTACTTTATTAATTTTAACAAGGGTGGGTAATATGACTGCAGGAACTTCTATACAGTGTGTTAAATCATACATGATTTATAATATTATAATCAAACTGTGTCATATCACATCAATGGCAACATGATATCACTTATTGCCCTTTACTCCATCATTCCAAAAATGTTTTCTGGTGTTATTCCTTCACAGAGGATAAATAATATAATCTACTTTTCCATGACTTAGGTTTGACTATAATACAAGTCTATTCAAAACTTAAGTTGTACACATATACTAAAATGAGAGTGAGAATATTCAGGTGACAAACAAATGCACCCACTCTATTAGAGCTGGAAAAAAGGCAATTCACAGGTCAGAAAAAAATGCTTAAGTATATCAGGTATGCAGATTCAGCTCTTGATTTGTGGAACTGTATGACTGAGATGGGCACAGAAACAGTTCTGGCAGGAACAAGAATGTAATGCTAGTTGACTTTCAAAATCCGATGAATAGATAAACATGTTTACAATATTTTAAAGTGTCTGAAGCATTCAGCTGAGGCAATTATGAGCAAGAAATTTCAAAAATCTCTGAGAATTATTTTCTGACTGTGACTGAAGAAACTTATGCAAGTAAAAATAATTCAACATTTTTTGCATGTCTTTTTCTGCATTTGAATTTGCATCTTCACCAGTCCGTTTACTTTAGGCATCTCATTTCAATCTGTAATAGATGTTTGCTCTTATGTGAGAGCTGGTAAAAAATAGGACTGCGAGAAACTGTAAAGATTATGTGGGATGATTAACTAAGTTTTATTATAGTTTGTGCTTGGATTAGTTGATTCAATTCTGAGGTAGTAAATGGTCTTTTAGTTTTTAAGTGTATTTTAAAAAACTGTTGTGCATAGTAACCACTGATGAAAAATGCTTTTTTTGCTGATGAGAAGGTTTCTCTTGTGAATGGCTGCTGGCTTTTCTGCTGAAGGAAACTATGTAATGGAAATAGCTTCTTGCCTGTTCCATTTTACCCATCACTTTATCCCTATAATCAAAATTTTGTACAGCTCAAAGCTGGCTTGTGAACCATCCAGCCAGGAAAAACTATTTTCAGTAAAGCACCACAAAATTGAAATTGGACAGTTTGGCATGATAAGAGTTTAGGCTTTAAAGCCAAGACACTATTCTCTTAAAGCCAGTGAACACAGCTACTAAATGACTCTAAAAGGACCCAAGTAGTGCACATGTGTTGGTGTCATTGTGATTCACAGAACTAATTCACACACGGCTGGATGTCACTGTAGACACTGACATTGCACTTGGCACTACAAATATCTAAGACTCCCTGAGATTTTAAGCTAAGCATTAGGAAAAAAAAATCATAGGATATTTAATGCAATGGAGCAAGTCAAGAGCCAGTAAGAGGTTATAGGACTGCCACTGTCAGCAATATTTAAGGATAGACTAGGCATTAGTCTGCAGGAAACTCCTAAGCAGAGTCAGACAGCGACCATGCAGATCCTAGCACAAACTTCAGAATGAGAACCTCAGATCATGCAGAAATCCTTTGAGTCTATGTCTAAATTCTTCTTCCTTGAAAGAGTTTCTTGGAAGACTTGGAGCCCTCTGCTGTTACTGTGTGTTGTCAGTTAGGGTCATCTCTGCCCTAAAGTCATACTTGATGGGATTTAAGGAGATGCATTGTGCAGAATTCTCCTTTCATAAAAAGGCCGATTTGGTTTTGTTTCACTTCAGATCTGTGTACAATTTCATAATGAAAAAGCCCCATGGACTGCATATGAACAATACTAATGAAGAAAGTACACTGAACAGCTGTGACTAAAATTAAGTTTGTGGACATCTTGGTGCAGCTGAAAGAGGAAAGGGAGCAAAGTTGTGTCTTTGTGCTCAACAATTTTGGGGATGTTCTGCAGCAAAGCTTCTTAATGTACACTAGGGCTGCTTGAGATTGTTACATTCATTAGATGTGGCTGTATAATCCTGTCTTGTCCCATCTGGGCAGAAAGAGGAGCTTACTGAATTTGTGGAACCAGCTCTTCACTTCTTCAAGAATTATTGTCAGGAAAGGAGATGAAAATTGAGAGGATCAAGAACGCTTCTTGTGAGCAGACTGACATCAAAGAGACGGGGAGATGCCTGAGACATAATCCCATCTACTCCTGCCACTGAGAATACAGTCACCTGGCTTTGTCATTTTGTTTTATGATGTTAAGAAAGCACTGTGCAGCCCTCTATTAAGCACTGTCAGATTCATATCTTTTTAAGGTGTTCATTGCTTGTAAATTTACCATTTCAGATGAAAGGACAAACTGCCAGAATAAGAAATGGGCTATTAGGTTTGCCATTCAGATCACAGATTTCAGACAAAATTCAAACCAAAGGTATTTTGCATGGTTCCAGCAATAAAATGGAAAAAGCACCCCCACTAACAGGACATTTTCTATCTGAAGTCAACTAAATTTATGACATAAGTTGTGAAACAAATCAATATCAAAGTGAACTTTGAGTGACATCAAGATCCATCTCCTGATGAAGATGTCCCCAGGTTAAATGTTTCAATAATCTATGTTAGACCAATACATACCAGAAAAAGTTTGCCTTGTTCTTACTATCATTCCTAGATACTGCCAGAAAGACAGTGAACAAATGAACCTTTCATCTACATCAGCAGAGTCATTCTAATTTTCCTTAAGTCATATTCTAATTCCTTTTATTTTCCTAACAAGAGTTCTGCACAAGGTAAAGGATTCTTAAATTAAAAAAAACAACCAAACCCATAAGAACCAAAGTGCCATAAACATTCTTTAACTGTACAACATATTTGTGGATGAAATATGGCAGGTAGTGCTGGTTTGAACACTTTAAAGAGACTTGAAGTGGATTAGCCTAATGTGCAGAAGCCTCTCATGCTAACACAAAAGCATCATGTACATTCTGTTGTGGTCTTGATCCCAGCTCACAACCTTAAAAAATACTTGTGAGAAAGTTTTTTCCAGGTGAGCACACTCTGGATATTCTCTGCTTCCAAGCAAAGGTAGGAACAGCATGTGAACTACCAGAGGTATCTTTAATTGACACTGAAGTTACACCTGGAATAACTTAAGAATACAAAAAACTGTAAAGGTATTCTAGAAATCTATATTAGCAACTTCCTCCATGATAAAAGGGGGCACCCTTGCTGTTTTCATACTTGCTACTGCAGTACTTGCAGCAATAATCTACTAATTTGTGGTGGTGTAGCTCAAGTAAGACTACTGACATTTGCAGAGTATTCTGTGGCAAATCACAGCTCAGTGTCCTACTGAGTTCTTTGGAGACAGAGCTACTGTGCATTGCAGATGATGATATTATGCTGATATATGCATGTCATTGTGTTTAAGCAACTTGAGAGGTTACTGCAAAGACCAGTAGTTGTATATGATACATTCCATGAAGTAAGTTAACAGAGGGATATTGCATGCCCTGGGAGAGAGAACAAACATTTATCCATTATAAATAGAAGTCTAACATCTATTTTTATCACTCTTACTCAGTGGGAATTAGAGTCTTTGGAAAGACTACTGCTACTCCTCTGAAGTGATAAGAGCTTCTGACGAATATCAATTATCCCATACACAGTTGGATACCAGCTTTCCTTCCTACAGAAGGTAAAAGATCCTTATCCTCTAACATCTTTCTAAATAGCTACAAGTACTTAAATACTTGATTAATAACACAGATAGCACCTGCAGCCTTTTACATCAGCCTTTGCAGCTTGGAAGTACACCTATGATACACACACGCTGAAGGCAGCTTTCCCCTGTGTACCAGTGGACAGAAGACAGAAGGTGCTTACATGTGCCTGAAACTGGTAAAGCTTGTATGCTTGTTCCAGAAGTTTCTTGCGCAGTTCCACTTTAGACTTCAGAGCCTTCCAGTTGGTCACTATTGCCTGCTGCTTTGCTTTCAGCTTTTCCACCTGCTTCTTTGAGCAGCGGGTCAGCACACGATCTGCAGAGTGGATCAGCTCCTGCAGCTATACATAGGGACAAAAGAGGAGGGTAGGAAAGAGAATCATAGAGATCCAGCTAGTATCAGAAAAGTTATGATAAGGGCTATGTTAATTGTACACGAAACTACAATTTGAGCAACATTTTCTGACCTAACTTTACTCATGCTAAATAAAAGCTTCCCTAATTTCAGTCCTATGGAATAACAGTGACATCCAGTGTTTGCTAAGGCTCATCACAACAGTGTTTTTTTCAAATAGGCAAGCAGATTTGGCTTCTTGCTTTTACTATACTATTTATTACACGAGTAAGACAATACCTAACCATACCTTGTTTTCTACAGTGACCATATAGATTAACTGTGACTACATTCTTTTCATGCATATCTCATACTTTAAAAGTAAAAAGCAGCTGGTGGGATCAATTCTAGTGTTATTTGCCATAAGGCTAAGATATGAGGCCACTGATAAGTGATATTGGGATAATTACTTCAGTAATCTCAGTATAATGCATGCTGTGTTAACTATATCATTCCATTTACTAAACAGAGGGATGAAAAGTCATACTGGTTTTACTGGTCTAGTTGAAGCTAAGCCAGTCTCCTATACACAAGGAAGCTTTCTAAACAACAGCTGTTCTCATGAGCTAAAATTTTTCACAAGTTTGTATAATGAGCCCTATAATTCTTTCTCACAGTCCAATTCCTATCCCTTTAAACTTGTTGAAAATGCCAGACTGCTTCCCCATCCTTCCTTCTACAATTCTCTCAATACATGCATTTTGTGTTCAATCAATATACAGTTTCTCTGCACATAGAACAGATTCTGGATTTTTCCTTGTAATCACCTCTGGACACTTTGAAGAAGGCAGTAAACACATTATAAAGGCTGGCATAATCATACATTTCAAACAGTGATCAAAAATATCCCTGAGAATCACTTCAATAGTCAGTATTTATTATAATATGTCCCTTATCTGTAAGGTTTAAAATGACCTCCTTTATTGTTGCCATCAAACCTTGAACATATTAAAAAAAGCAGAAGACTAAGGAAGATCCTTGAAGATTTCCAGGCTCTCAGAGAGCGCCTGTAACAATTTTGTTTAAAATACCAAATTATTACTATGATTGTCTTGGAAACTTGAATTTTGGCTACACATTAAAGACCACAAATTGCTTTCATTACCTGCTGCTCATTCCCAGAGAGCTCATGCTCCAGGGCCACATGGTTCCGGAGCTGAGTTTGCACACCTCTCACGTCCTTAGCAACATCATCTGGAATACTTTTGGACTTCTCCTAGAAGAAAGAAATCAAAGAAAGCTTTGTTACTTCTACTTCCAAGCAAATCACACTACAAGCCGTCTTTAGTCATTTTGTGTAATGCAATTCATACTGCACAGTTAAGGACATTCTGGGTTACTCAGCTATGATAAGTAAAAGGAAGCCAGAAAACTCTGTCCTAGTAACTCACTTGTAATTATCTTATTAAGCTACCTAACTGGACTGTGAGAGATGAAGGTTCAAGTCTTCCCTTGATCAGACAATGCAGGAGAATGTCTTACAGACTTTGAGTTTGGAATCAATCTGGAATAGCTACTGCAGTGAAACACAGTGAATTTTAAAAGCAGCACTAACAGCCAGCAGTCTCAGGCTATTCTTTGGGATACAGGTGGTCTATCTGTGAACCATCTTTAGAGAAAAATTTCATTATACATGTTCAGGAAAGAGAAGTTAAAAATGGCATACATGCAAAGAAAGATTACTGTAAAGATGAGAGAAACAGAGAAACCATCATATAAAAGGAGACAAACATTTATTTAGCTCAACAAAGGTTCTGAAGGGATTTAGTTGTTACACAGACATGCACTGTGAACACAGCACGCAAAAAGAAAAGGCATTTCAGCTGGAAGACAACACTGTTGCTAGAATAAAATTATTAGAAAATTGCACCGGGCTAGTTTAGCTGAAAATTAGAAGAATATTTCTAACCATTGGAAAAGTGCATTTTTTTAACAGATTCACAGGCTATTTTGGGGTACCAACAGCACATCTTGGTAAGGCACTGTAAAAGGAGATGCACGTTGTAGTTGCCTATGATATGATGTCACTGGAGTTGGTGACTTAAGGAAGATCTTCTAGTACTATGTTCCTATGAGAAATGGCTTTCCTTAGTAAACATCTGACCAGGATACACAGGAAGGGATGGGCAAGATGACTGAATTGCTCTCAAACTCAGCAGTGAAGCTTATTAACAAGATGCGATGCAAGAAGTGTGTATTGGTTGCCTGGGCCAAACTCAACATGGGGATAAACCAACAGCTGGTCTGTGAAGTGTTTCTGAACTATCACTTCTCACTGCCATGGAATTAACTACTTCATCATTGAAGTTCTGAAAACCCCAGCTGGTATACAGTAAAATATTATGCTTGATTTTCCGTTCATGACAGGGAAAGAAACAGATTAACAGTTGAATAAGGCAGCTTCTGCCAGCACAGGCAAGTAGAGTGTCTACCGCATGTAACCTAACAAAGCTTTGTTGGATCGCTGCCTCCTGTACACATCTGCATTAGGGAAACCACACCTCTCAATAAAGCAAGGATGTGGTTTCTCTGTGAAATTCTTCAGGATGCTCAGATAAAACAGAAGTCTGAAGATTTTCATTGGGACTTCTCACCACAGTTTTCACACTAGGACTGTTTGAAATTATTGCCAGTACTGGGCATTGAAATGAGAGGAAAAGATTTCTGGCCCAGTGTTTTGCATCAGGTCACATGATTGCCTGAAAAACTAGGCTAATGGTCACTGTAATCCAGACAAATGTCTTTTTCACAAGACAGTTCTTTTTTTCAGCACATAAAGCTACAGTGGCGTACAAAGAACTACCACAGTGAGGCAGTATACAGTTTTTTATTCAGGGCTGATGGCTGCAAACAATATTATCATTTGCATTGCACTGTGACTCATTTTAGTTCAAGTCCTGGTATTCTTGGCTAACCCCACAGATCAGCAATACTAGCTGCATCTGGTTTCACCAGTGGTTCCCCTAAGGTGACCAGTCAGGTGTTTAAGGATTTCCCAGTGTTGGGGTTTTTTTAACACTTTGAGTAATCACGCAGGTTTCTTACCGAGATTTTTTTTTTTTTTCTTTTTTTTTAGAAGTCATCACTAAGTGCACTAAGAATTGTAAGAATACTCCATAAATTAAGCTGAAATGAAGTTCTCATTATATGAGACTTTCCCATTATTTTTTACCTCAATATGGGCCAGAGCATCTGTCAGATCTTGATAACACTTGTGAATCTCCTCAGCATCTCTCAGCCGCTCACCTCGTAATCTGGTAATTTCCAACAGCTCCTCCCAGGAGTTCCTACAAGGGAGCATGACAAAATGAACCATGTAAAACATTCAAACTAGTAGTAAGGGAGATTAACAGTCTGAAGAAAGACTGAAAACAAGACCTCCTCTTTGTTTTTCATTCCTGCCATTAAATTCTGTTGGAGTAATTCTTTGAGGGGCAGCATGTCTCTCACCCTACTCTGTCCATGTCCTTCTGTCTGCTCCAGGCACTTAAATAGATAGTCCTATATAAGGGTGTCCCTCTCCAATATGCTTTTCAGAGTTTATATGCAGAACTTGGAGGACTGAGTCAGACCCTATTATTCCTTCATGCTTCTCTTCTGGGCCAATTTGGAACAAAGTTAAACACAAGAAGCTCAAAATGTATTAACACAGTTCTACGGAGCAGTCATGAGATTCAAACTGGAAAATCAGAAGCAATAAAGAAGCAACTAAGTTCCTAGCCTTCCAGTTAGGTGATCCTGTTTCAAAGGGCAAAAGAAGTTCACTCCTCCCTTACTTGTAAAGCACCTCTGATGCAATTTACAAGAAGCCAAATCAGCCAACAGATAATGTCATCATTATAGTAGTCTATTTTTAAATGAGGCATGGCAGCAGCTCTGTATCAGAGAGAAAACCACGTATTTCACAGTTGGAGGACTGGGATGACACATCTTATGCTTTTCTAATTCCTTCTTACTTCCTCCTTCTCCAGTTCGAATTGAAAGAACAAAGCATTGTAGAGCTAATAAAGTCTCCTACCTTAGCTCTTTCTGCTTCTGCCGAATTTCCCGGGACTCAGAATGCCCACAGTTCAGCAGGTTGTCTGCCAGCTGCTGGCAAGCCACAACTCTTTTCCCAGCTGCTTCCAAATGGTGTCGGAACGTGTCATATTTGGCACAAAGTTGCTTTTAAAGGAAAAACAATAACAAAAAGGCATTTTGAGTGCTCTCTTTTCCCAAACATATCTGCTCAGCTATCAGAGCACAGCTAAACAACAGATAATAATCTGATCATATTTGGAGATGGAGAAACTGCAAAAAAAAAGACTGGATTTTACCTCCAAAGACCATGAGAAGCTACAAACTATTAGGAAAACATGAGGTTTGTGATGTTGATGGGAGGCAGAAACAGTATTACCAGGGATAGAAACAAACATTCAAAGTGCAATGAATTTCAATTATTAAAATATGTTTTCACTTCATGAATGCAAACGTATATTACAACTGAATAATGTAGTCCAATTTTAAAATTTAAGACACAAGGTATTTTGAAGAAAATTATAAAAATGAGGATTCTGAATAGCTATTGATTTCCAACAGAAATCACTATTAGATTAGATTAGTTTCTGTGCCATGTGAAGAGGTATAGTGGATGTCCATACATCAGCTTCTGTGACTAAAAAATCATTAATGAACGCCACCCTGAAATATCTGGTTATTAAAAATAGAAAGGAGTTGCTCTCTGAAGGCACAGACGTTTTAGCATGCAGTTGTTTCACGCAGCTCAGCCCCCACAGTAACAGGATGTAAGTGTTAGGCAATGGTGTCTGCCTGTCATAATGAGTCAATCCTTTCCACCCCCTCTTCACCATTTTCTCTTCCTGTCTCCCAGTTATTTATACTTATTTCTTACTCTGTCTTGTAAGTTTTCAAGGATAACCTTAGAATCTTTTTACAGTCTCACTGCATATGGTTTGGTTGATTTTCAATTTGTTACTCAAAAAACTCACCAAGATGTGTTCATAATCATTTCCAAAGTCTTCAGAGCTGGCCGTTTGTTTCTGCTGAGTGATCCAGTCTTGCAGATCTTCATATTCTCGTAGAAATTCATGCAAAACAAGAGTCTCATCCAGCTTCTTCCTTCTGTTGGTGGAAGGAGAAAAGACAATAGAATTAGACCAAGGGAGTATAAGAAGAGGGCAATCAGTAACTTTCTTCCTATTAATCCCAAAACTTCTCACCATCAAGAATCACGCTCTTTATGAAAGAGTTGACTTTGACTTTCTCAAGATTGGAAATGACGTTTATGGGATGACAGCTGTCAGCCAGGTCAGACTCATTGGCCGAGTTTCATAGAAAAGACTGTGTCTAGCTGAGTTCTCTCCTGGGTTTTGGGGGTTTTGTTGTTTGTTTTTTTGGGGGGGTTGTTTTTGTTTTTTGTTTTTCCCATGAGAATACCCTCCATTTTTTTCCAGATCTGTCTTTCTAAAGATAATTGTAGTACTTGTGAAAATGAGAAGGAAATCTTCATAACTGAGACTAGTGCACCAGGAAGGCAAGTACTGTGAAAGTAATTTTAAGCAATTCTGTTCATATTGCCTGTTCAGCAAAACTGCTGTAACGCGCTATATATTTCTGATCATCTAGAGTATTTTATAATACAGCCTGACATGTTAAAAACCTTCCAAAGTAAACAAAATATCAATTTTCCAACTGCTAACACTGCCTGTCCATTGTGCAAATATTCCAGGAAAGATGAACCTGGCTTCCCTGTCTGAATCACAAATGCTCATCACAAGATAGAGATCAGCCCACCAAGGAGAATGCAGATCAGCGGTACAAAGCAGAGAACCAATAAGGCACTGAGAGACACAGGTTAACGTTAAGCTTGAATGAACATAAAACATTTCTGTGTTCAACACATGCAAGCATTTTGATATCTCCAGATTGAACATTTCTTTTTCTGAACTTTTCATTCACAAGATTTTCTATTGATGCTTTTACTTTTTAACTGTAAACAAGAATAAAAACAAAAGGTAAAATATCAGCATTTTCTCTAGGCTTAATTATTCTAGTATTCAGACTCATTTCTTTGTTATTCCACTTGCAGAGCCCCATTCTTTTTTTGAGTGAAATTTTTGTGGAGGAAAAACCTAAACTGTTCAGACATTTGTTCCTTCCTCTCAAGAAACCAGAAGTGTTTAAAAACCCTGTGTATTAGCAGTCTGTCCTGTTGTAAACATCTTACTGTAACAATACCAGAAAGGAAGTGAAATGAAAAGTAAATGACTCATTCAAGATAAAACCCTTCCTATACTAGCACAGCTACCCCAAGTAACAGTAAGTGTAACTGTAATTGTCTCCCCTCTGCTGTGTAATGAATTAAGTAATTTTCAAGCAACATTCAGGAAATATTTTTAAAACTTTTTTTTTCCTTTTGATAGCAGATTCCAAATGCCACAAAGGCAAATCAGAATCTGGCATCTCAGGTCACTTTGCAGGAGGATGATGAAGGGTAAAGAGGAAATTTGGGGGCTTCAAATCCTTAATATGTAGCAAAACTCCCTGAATAAAATGTAAATTTTTTGCTTAGCAATAATGCATAGGTGCACAGAATTCTAATATAGAAACAAGTAATTTCCTAAATATAGTTAATAATGGATATGAACTAAATTCCTGTGAGGTAACTGGAGATATCCTTTATTGACTTCACTGGGCTTTTAATCAAACCTAGGATCCAAGGGGCAGTTCTAGTTTATACCTTGCTGCTGCTAGTTCTTGCAGCTCCTGGAGTCTTGAATGAACTTGTTCCTTTGGTGCATCAACCTCAACATACTGGATGGAGCCCATAAGAGGAAGAGTTTGGGCACTTTCACTCAGTTCTTTCATAAAATTTTGGTAAATGGCAATCTCATGCTCCAACGTCTAGCAGAGAAAAGAAAGGATTGAGAGCCAGTTGTCCAAGATATCCACTGTCAGAACTTTTGCACCAGCATATGGTGTAGTCACTGAGACATTAAAAGAGGAGAAAAACTTTCTGGAAGCACGTGACATTTTCAATCAGTTTTAGAAAAATTTCTAGCAGTAGCTTTTGGAGGAAAAAAAAAAAAAAAGTGTACATAAATTCAAATATATTAGGTGAATAATGACAATTAAAAATTCCTGATGCATTATTAGGCAGAAAAAAGTATTCTTGGAATAATTATCTATATATTTGATTCTAGGAAAAAAAGTAAATAAGCCTTCTTCATGCATCTGTTGAGACTGAAAAGCTGATATGAGATCATAGTCAGTTTTGGCCTCAGAAAAATAAGATGAGAACATTCACCATTCTCCTTTTTTCCCCAAACTACATTTTTTCCAACCATATTAGTAAGATGCATTGATCTCTTCTATCAGTCCCTTCACATGTAGACATACATCAACACAAAATATCTTGTAGATGACTGGACACTGAAGTACTTAAGTACCAATAAGAAAGTTTTACAGCTGCAAACAGACCAGAAGATCAGGCCAGCATACAGAATTCAAGCAGACAAATACCTTATGTTTCTTGAGGAGTTTCAATGTTCCATCTTCATCCTTACCATAGTCCTTGCTTGTCACAAGTGGATGTTTTTCTGCTATCCAAGCCTCCAGGTCTGAAGTATTCATTAAAAACTGTCAGTTAAAGAGAAAGCAAGTTAGTTTCTACCTCAACTTTCAAAGTACTCATGTCATTTTTTTGACTTAATACATTCTAAGTGGAGTGTGCACTGTAAGATTTACTGTGATGTTTTAGTAAATAACAAATAAAAAATATTTAATCCCAAGAACCACTATTCAACACTGCTGTTCTGTCAAATCATGTGAAAGTGAAGGAGGCCATAGATGGAAGACTTCATTGCAGGATAACTATGGTCTTCTCCAGGCATCAAAGCTCTGTCAGTAAGTTTCAAGTTGTCTCACTTTTCTTCCTTCACATCCACTGTCCTTACTTGACTTCTTTTAACTTATTCACTAAGGGTAGGGGCTAACTGCATAATATCAATGTGATATTTCTCCTTCCCTTTCCCAAGAAGTTCAAATCACATATAAAAATCAGGCTTCATAAAGAGTATAGTATGGAGGGCTGTTTTTATAGATGGAGGAAATAAAAGCCAGATGATCAAATTCCCCAGGGAGCATACTTTATGGGGGCCTGTGAACTTTTTGCAAATGCTGTTTCCGTCTACAAAACTGCATGTGTTATCTGAATAACTGCACTCCTACATGACACATTGACGATAGAAAATTTGGATTACTGAGATAAATATTTGCATGCTTTTTTTTTTTTTTAACAGGCTAAACATAAAGGTCCAGTATCATGTTGAAAATAATAGGGCCAAAAGTCCTAACTCACTCTGAGAGTGAAACTGTTATCAGTTTCTCAGTATCATTTTGCTGCCTGAAACATTGTTGCCCGGAACAGGCAAAGATTGGATGGCACAAGAGATCCCTTCTTTTCTGATTAACTTGTCATAATTCTCCAGTATGAAGGGCCAGTTCAGGATCCATTGCATTACTTCAGTCAAAGTCTGAGGCTGTACAAAGATAGTGAGAAAGGAGCTACTACTAGGAGAAATGTGTTCTACACACAACCACAAGGGATGGCTAGAGAGTCCAAGGCAAACCTCTAGAGCAGCAGCTCTAGACTGGGGGCTGCGTTCAGCTACGCAACCTAGCCCTCCATTCCTGTGAGTCTGGCTTCAAGCAACTGAAGTCAATACCAGCCCCAGCAAAGCTGTTTTGTTATTCACTTTAAAACTTTGGTCCTCTTGTTTGTCTGAAGAAGCTACTGTGTAAGCACTTTGCTGCAACTTGTACCTCCTGGAAGCCAACTGAGTGCTGCAGCTGCTTCATCCTTTCCTCACAGGCCTTCTCCAAGCCCTGCCAGGCAGTCACAAGCTCCTGGCATTTCCCACTTATTTTCTGAGCTGATGGGTGCTGGCCTACAACCATTGTCTTTCCTTTATCCAGGACCCGCTGGACTTGCTGTTTGTGGGCATTCACTTCTGCCTGCAGTTCCTGGGAATGAGATAAAAGGAAAAATAAGAATAAAGGAAGGGCAAATAAAGGAAGGGTATGTGAGGGCAAAGAAATTCCACGTGCTCCTAGTCCTAAGCAAAACTAGCAGCTGTTGAGAGTGGACAGAGTATAGCCAGTGGACACAAGAACTGTCTGTTTCTAGAACATCTGCAGCCTCAGCCACCAGTCCCAGCCCTGCTCCTGTGCAGCCATTGAGGGAGGAGGTAAGAGTCTGTAAGGGGGTAGCAGACATTCCTTAACTTCCCTACACCCTCAGCCAGGTGCTCTGGCCTGGTTCTACCCCTTCTCCTTGCCACGTACCTGCCCCTTCTGCTGGCCAGTAGCCAGGAAGGTTTGGGAGATGGAGGAGGACAAGAGATAAGACACAAAGCTGGGGGATTTAGAAAAAAGTGTTGAGCTTCTGGTGGGAAAATAAAATATCCCAGAACATGAATGAACTGGGGAATATTGAGAAGAGGGGTAGTACTGACAGAATTGTCAACAGTAGCATAAAAATCATTATACTCCTGCTCCATAAAGCCTCCTCGATGGTTTTACAACCTTTCTCATGGAACTTGCAATCCAGGTGCTGCGAAATCCAGTGTTGCCTGTGGTGCAGGGCAGCTCTGAGGCGCCCTTCTGGCTGTGAGGAACTGCTACAAGGAATCAAACTCTCCAGAAATCAGTGTTAACTTATCTTTATAAATATGTGGACTGTGGCTTGTTCAAAGCATTTTACAAGCAGTACAGAACTAAACCAGACATTAAATGGCTGTTATCTGCTCTCCTAGAGAATCTAGTGTGTGCATAGCTCAAGACTGCATGTATAAGTAAGTGTAGGATGAGCATATAACAGTCAAAATATTCAATGCAGATCAACCCACAAAGCAAAAACCTGATTTCTTCTATTTAGTGCAAGGTACACTTTTAATGAGAAGAGCTACATATTTTCTCTGAACAATACTGCAAAACATAACAAATTTTGCAGTTCCCACAGGAGTTTCATGTTTTCTCTGAAAATCACCACATTGCTGACTTGTCTCAATCCACTGGAACCATTTTTGCTGGGCTAGTGCTGGAATCAGTGAATGTACTAATTGAAAGTGTGGCAATACATTTTGCTTGCAACAGCCTTCCTGAAGGTTAAAGGAGAACTGTGCAGGTGCTGGTTTGAAGGCCGAGGTGAAATGCAGTGTGCCAACAGTGTAGAATTATAGAAACATAGAATGGTTTGGGTTGGAAGGGAACTTAAAGATCATTTAGTTCCAACTCCCCTGCCATGGGCAGGGTCACCTTTCACTAGATCAGATTGCTATAATGCTATAATACACTTGATTAAATGAGTTACCTTGTGTTTTTGCAAGAGGCTTTGAGCCACATCCAAGGATTTCCCATATTTGGTGGAATGGGCAATAGGCAATCGCTCATTAATCCAGTTCAGTTCCATGTCATGATAATGGTAGAACTCATAGAGACCCACTGCAGCTTCCAGCAGTTTACGCCTCTCATCAAGAGGTGCTTGCAAAGACTCAAACCTAGGGGTCATCCATTAAACATATGTTAAAACAAAGCTTTATCCTGACTCTTCTAAGGGAATTAGGGCATGACACCACTGTGAAGATTAGAAACCACTGGACACTTTGCAATTAAATTTCAATGGTTAGTACTACCTGCACATACAAGAATCCCTCTCCAGAAGGTTACTTTTGGCAAGTAGACTTATATGATAATACTAAATGTAAGCAGAGGAAAAGTGATTTACACTTTTGTGTAGTCCCAGGCTTGTCCTGTGAAATTTTAAGGAACTAGTCACTATTGAATGCTGGATCACTGCCCCTCTTAGAAAGCAGTGGATGACCCATGGATAAGCAAAGGACTAGAGGAGGAGCGCAGCAGGCAAGGAACAAGGTCCAGTAATAAAGGCTGAGATGGGTCAACAGGCAGCTATGTAGGTGCAGATGAAAGCACAGTTGTGGTACAACTGGGAGGACAAATCATCCTTGAATATGGGTTAAACCTAATCAACCAAAAGACATTTTCTAGAAGGTAGAACAAAAAATGCTATTTGTCACAAGGGGAGAAGACAAAAAGAGACTGACAACTCACCTTTGTAGATATTTTTGTGTTTCATCCAGAATCCTCTGGGAGTCAAAGTGGTTGGTGGCCATTTTCCTCGCACGAGATACGATAGAGTTCATTTTCTCTGCCAGCTCATGTGTCTCATTTTCTAGCTGTCTGTGCTGCTTCAGTAGATCACGACTGGAGCGCAAATCATGGCCTGTCTCGGATTCCTGAAGAACTTTCTCAATTTTCTCTATCTTCTTTTTGGCATCCTGCCAGGAAAAGATTATGGCACACTTGTACTGACCTTTTAACAACATTTGCATTCATTCAGACCCTCCCATGACAGCTCCCTGGACACAATTCTAAAATCTGTATGTCCTTTTTTGGTAACATGATGGCCAGGTCTCTCTAAAGGCATCTCCTGGGAATATTTTGTTTTGCATGCTCTTTTGGAGTACTCTTCTCTCTGAGACACTAAAGCACATCATTAAAAGCAGTCTCTTTGAACTAGCGTCAGTGACAGAATACAAACCAACCTAACAATCTTCAAAGGCTTCATATTGTAGCTACAACACAACAGCAGTTCCATGATACATTGGTATTGTAACAGCTTCACAGCACATTGTTCCTCTCATACAATTTGCCCGAATGACAATGTACTTAATAGTGCCGTGCCTCCAACCCCCAAACTGACTCCAAGCAAGCAGTTATGTTTGCACAGCATTGACCCATGCAGAGAATTTTGATTTCTCAGTACAGGATGGCCACATAGACGCAGTGCTGAGCCCAATTTCATTAGCTTTGTGTCTTGGTGCTGTGCTGGTACTGTTATTCTGCTCATAGCTTTGGAGTGAACTGAGTCAGCATTATATTGGGTTTTCTCTCCTGAGACTGTAGACAAAACAAACACCTTAAAATACACCTTTATCTGGACAGTTTTCTGTCCTTTTTTGCAAGGACCACACAATAGATTAGCCAGGGTTCCCGGCCATACCTCCCCCTGTTTACCATCACCTCCTGACCTGGAGCAGTTCCATGAGCTGTTCTTGCTGCCCAGCTTGTCTCAGCTTGTCACCTCGTTCTATCATCTTGCCATACAATTCCTTCCACTTCTTTTGAAGCTCTGACATCTTCTCCTGAATAGAAACTGCAGCATAATGGTTGTCTCGAATGAGTTGATTTCCTGTCTGAAGAAAGACATTACATCATTTTTTGGAGCAGATCAGCATCTATTGAGTTTGGGACATGATGGACACAGCTCCAAAACTGCTTTCACCTTTATCAGTGTCACGAAGTGCTCCTCATTAGCCATCATTTCCTTCTCAGCAGCCTCATGCCACTTCAGTTTGCGTAGAACATTTGTGGGATCACGATAGGATTCATCTGAAGCAATCTTGTACTTCTCCTCCATCCATATCAAAAGCTCAGCAGCATCACGATTAAACTCCTTACAGAAACAAGCAGGATTAAATTGATTTAATTTCTGATTCTGTGTGGGTTTGCAGCGCATCCTTGCAGTTAGGATCAAGCCCTGATTATTTATTTTTCGAACAGTTAGGAAACGTGGTATATTTTCATATAAAAATTGTTCTACATAATCAACCCTCTTAATTGAAGATGTATGATCTTGAACCGTTGACAAGTTTTTAAGCATTCAGAATAATATATCTTAGTCTCTTTTTTACCACATTTAGTAATCTGTTGCCGTTAATTGTCAGTGAAGGTTTGCATTTTTGATAGAATATTTTAACCATAAGTGGTCCCATTCGCCAGTATAACTGTATCTCAGCACTGGAAGGTAAATGTGGTGCCAAACGTACAGTTACTGTAAGTAACTACCAAATTACAAAGGCCCAGAACAATAATAAGTAATGAGCAGAATAAACTTATCTAGTAGACAAAATATTCTGTTGATATTTTTCATTCAATACCTCAATTGTTGTTTTGGTATTTTGTTACAGTTATGACTTTGTAAGATTTATCACCAATGTATCACCCATTCCCTGTAAAGTGAAATTCTCTGTCTCACAGTCAAAGTGAGCTACAGTAGGAATGCTTAGCAGTTTGAGATTTGTCTCATATTAAGACAAAGGGTAAAATTATTTCACACATCCCTGACCAATCTGCAGTATCAGTCCTCTTACCTGCAGCTGTAGGGAATCCAACAACCTCTGTTTTCTCTTGGCATTGCTTTGTATCAGCTGCTCCCACCTTTTCTGGAGAGTGACAATTCTCTCTTCAATACTACCAAGAAAAACAGGAGGTCCAATACAGTACTAGTCTTATTGGTTCCCCTTGGTTGTACTGTAGTCATGACTACAGTATAAGTGGAATCTAGTTCAACATCTCTGTTGACAGGATATAGAGCCCTGTCCCATGACCACACTGGGCTCATCTGGAGACCAGCTATTGCTTGTCAGCTGCTCCAGATTTTCTTTTTTGTATGGCTGTGTTACGATAGTGAATTGTAGTCATGTATGGTTGACTAAAACAGCCAGACCTTTCTCTTCCCCAAATATTCCACCTTAACTAATAATTATCTCTGTGACGTAAGTGGAACAAAACTCTGGAATGGCCTGATGGTGGTAGTGCTGACAAAAAAACAGATTTTAAGAGAAGTTTTATGAATTTTTGGAGGGAATTTTCAAGACATTATCACTTGTAATGACAAGAACATGGTCTTTTTGAGCAAAGAGGTCCATTCTGACCCTGTATTTCGAATCTGTGTTTATGCAGAGGTCTCCTTACTAGATTGTAGTGGCTCTAGCACAGTAAAGGAATTACAGATGAGAGTTCAGCTTTGACAAAAACATGAAGGGGCTCTTCTGATAAGTTATTTCCCTGTGAAGTCCTCTAACTTTTTAACAGCAAACATTAATTCTAATATGTGATACGGATAAATCAAGGAAAATGTTTTATGTCAGCATTTAATGAGTTTACATTGAAGAAGTTTTAACACAACATGTAAGTTTTGATACAAGGGGAATTATTCTACCATTCTGTCAAATGCCACTTTTAACCTAAAGCATTTCACTTATCCTTAGAGCACAGGAAGTCTCTATTTTCTTAAAAAAATCCCTCTTCTCCCCCCTCATTCAGCAGATCACAGCTTGGAGGTCAGCTAAATCCTAGCTCACAGAAGGTTTTTCATCTCAATCTAATCACACTGAATCGTTTATTAAAGCTAAATAAAAAAGGAAGGAGTTTGGACTCACGTGTGAGATGCAAAGTGTCTGCTCTCTATTAGATTCACCCCATTTTCATTAAGTGCTTCAACTCGTCTCTTTAGCACCATCAGCAGTTGTTCAAATTCCTGATGCTGCTTCAGGAGGCTTCGAACAGCATCTACATGGTCCTGCATTTAATAAAAAAAAATTGATCAAGTTTTCTCAGTCATATGTTATTTCTGTAACAATAAAAAAAAAAAATTGGACTATCTTCCCCCTTCTTTTTCAGGCAGGAGATATATTGTATGTTTTGCATTTGCCAAAGGTTGTTCAGGGTTACAAACAAGCAGAAGGTGTTTAGGTTTGTATCATATGTGGTTCTTCTGTTTTGTGTTTCCATTATGGTTCCCTTTTCACCTTTTAAGAAAATCTGCATTTGGAATTTATGCCAGCACTCTAGCACATCTAGGTACACGTAATATAGAAGGCTGTAACTAAGTAAAAATTTATTCCACTTAATTGATCCAAAAGTATTGAAGTTTCCATGTCAGATGAAAATATAAAAAATGGTGAGATATAGCAACTTCTCCTTCACTGATCTTGTGAATATTGCCTGCATTTGTTGGTTTTTTTTTTCCTTCATTTGCTTTAATATTCTCAAAATACTCAATTAAAAGAAAAAGCTTTATTTTTTAAAGTCAAGTTTTTACTTCACTAAAAAAAACATTATGTTCAGGTTGAAACCTCATTTTAATGGTTAGCCTCGAAACGGATGTCAGTTGTATATAAACCAGCTGACATGTACACACACAGCAACAAATCACAACTTGAGTTTAAAAAATTGTTTGAGAGTCAAGGAGCTTCACTCTCATTAAGATGAGCAGGAACATAAGAACATTAATACAAACCTGAAAGTCTAGTTTCCAAGTATTGAAATGCCATAACCATAAGAATGAGGAAACTGATCTAATTAGAAAAATGGTTGCTAATCCCTGAATGGGGAGATGAAGTAGGAGAAAACAAAATCAGCTGCTGTACATACCCCAAGGTCATCCCCCCGAAGAAACACCTCATGGCCAGAGAGGGCTGCATTGATACGGTCTCCCTCCCTATTGAACTTCTGCAATTCCAGGCCATCCTGCAGCTTTTTCCATCGCTGTTCCCACAGTTTCTCCAGCTCTTTGTTCTCCTTGGCAAGCCTCTCCATGCACTGGTGGACATCTATGGTCCTGCCATTACTGGGTTGTTCGTGGATTACTTTGCACCCTAGCTCTTCCAGCTGCACAAATCTTCCCAGAGTCAAAAAAAGAAAAGTGAGACCTCACTGCATGAGGGAATATGAATTCTATTGCATCACAGCTCTTGGCTCTCTTGGCAGTGCCTAGACATTAAGCTTCCCTCCCTCCCTTTCACTGTTTTCCTGCCAGCCATGGTTGCACACTACAAAGTGCAGCTGGTTGTTTGCTTGGGAATACATGCTGGAGGCAGTATGTGCGATTTCCCCCTTTGGGTTGAAAGCCCATATAAGCAAGCTCTCCCATTAAAAGGGAGAGGAGGTATCAGTATCTGGAACTTCATAGTGCAGGAGAACTGAAGATGATAGTAACTGGAAGCATAAAGCCTGAGAAGGGAATGACTAGGGGAATTGAAATAAAGTGCACATGGAACCATTCCAGTGTCAGGAGAGCTTATGGAATACTATTTCAAAGAGAGAGCTCCTCCCTCTCCCTCCATCAGCCATCAGAATAAGTATGCAAATGCTAATTGGATTTTGTGTTCTACAGTCTCCTTTTGACACTAAATTTCAAAACCATTTGAATAAACTGTTGGCATCACTTTCGTACACAATGTATGTACACAATAGACATGTTTCATCTTCACAGTACTGTTGTCATATCTGCCCACCCTGACAGATTCTCTCTACCTTTCTTTCTGAGACCTAATTTCTTTTAGCAGGTCCTGATGTTCCTTCAGCAGTTGCTCTGCAGAACCCACATCCACACCCATTTCTTCACTGTTCAGTTTCTCCCGAATGCCTTCTGCCCACAGCAGGAGCCTGCGACTGTCTTGCAGGAAGGACTGTTGATTTTGGGCCCACTGCAGAACATCCTGCTTCTTCTGTGTCTCCAGTTTGAGCTTTGCCAGAAGCCTCTCCATGTTCTCCACCTGCTCAGTGATGGCCCTGCTCTCTGCAGGGTTGGTATCCTTAATCCTACAAAAGGAAATAAGATACATTAATTAGATGAACACTTCCGGCATTTACAGCTTGAACCAATACTCTTTAAAAGGAATGGATTTGGATATTTGCACTTCCTTTCAAAGGAAAGTCAAATAATGCAAGGAATGCTCCACACTAGCAAGAAATACTGGTGTGAATACGGTGTATTGCAGAAAATGTATCCCTGTGAAAGACTCTGGTAACACTGTTGTTAATGTCACTATCAATGATTAATTCCCATTGTGAACATACAGAAAACTTAAAGAAGTAAAAAACTTTAAATTAGTATTTAAAATTCAAACTCCTGTGCACAGTTCTCTGCTATCTTTCTTACTTCATCATCGCTTCCCCTTATTACCCTCTTTCAGGACCTAAATGATACCTAGTTCAAAATATGGAAGTAGCTCCCATTAGTAGAGATAATTTGCTAGAGCCACAGACAATCCTGTGGTTATTTATCCTCCTACAACAGTGAAGTCTGGAAGCAATCACTTCACCCGTCACCCAGCCATACTCAAGAGAGAGGATCTTGGTCCAGCAGGCAAGTCAGGTCTTCAGGTTGCTAGAAATAGAAACTTCAAAAGAAAGTTCACAAGCTGCTTTATATATATATATATCTATATCTTTATAGCCATAATTTACAATAGGATCTTAGAGAACTAGTAAAGAACATGGAACAAAGAGCAGGTTCCTTACGATTTTGCAACACTCCTCAAGTATTCAATTTTCCTCTCTATCACCAGGACCTCTCTGTCAATTGTGGACAGTTTGCGCTTGTCTGACTCCAGCCCAGCAGGTGAGTTCCCTGGTTCCAGATCCCTGAGTTGGACCATCTTGTCTTGCAGTAGTACTCCTATGCTCTGACAGTCCTGAAGAAATGTCCTCACATCAGCCACTCCAATCAGCTCAGAGCCCTTCTCCTCCTTCAGAGTTTCCATGCATGCCCACCTTGAAGAGAGATAACCCGATTACTTGCACCTAGCCTCAGCCACTACCCTAAAACTTGACTTTACCTAGAGAGCAGATTCAATTTATATTTTTTATTTTTAAATTTATATTCATTATTCATGATCTATATGCTTTTTTTTCTATTCAGAAAAAAGTGTTGTATAAAGATTTCATCAGGACTTAAGTGGGCTGAGGGGGTGAACACTAGCACATCCCCACAACCTCAAAGTTCATCTCTGCCACTTCAAGCAAGGGGACCCTGCTCAGGTGACCAGAACACACTGGACACGATGTCAGTAAACAACAGTGGTCAAAATCAGGGCCCAGCTGTGCCTCTCTCAGTTCCAACTGTGCACCAGGAATACGTACTCAACAGGTACTAAACATACTTGGCGAAGACAAACAGGGTTTGACGTTCCCTTCAAGATTTGTGAAGGGCACCCTCACCCTGATGTTTAACTAACCAAACCAGCTGCTGCAGTGCAATACAGACAGAACTGCTCTGAATCCACTGCTGTCACCTGCGGGTGGGTTCACACTGTGCTTACACACAAACACGCACACACATGCAACCACGCTGCCAGGCAGCCCTGAGGACTGGGTCCCACTTCTGGCCCTCGCTACCATCCTGGGCCTGCCCTGCGTGCCCCCCTGTGGGACTGGCCCTGAACGGTGAGGCCCCATCCCCGTCTGGCCCTGACGGACTGGCCCAGGCCCAGGCCCAGACCTCACTCCAGCAATGGGCTGCCCAGCCAGGCTGCAGTCCTGCCCCCTCCCCACAGACTAGTCCGCCATGGGTACAAGGGGCTGCCCCACCACCGCCTGCCCTGCGTCCTGGCTGCGGCAGTGGGACAGGCCCCGGTTGCAAGGCCCAGCCCAGGCCCCAGGGATCAGCCCCTGCCCCTTTGCCCCAGTCCCTGTTTGGTGGCAACAGCCACACCTGAATACAGCAAGCCTCAGCCACATGTGAAAACCTCCCCCCAGGCCAGTTCTGGGAGTTAAATATCTATCAGATGTGTATTCTCTCAATGTAATCTAGATTGGGTGTGAAAGGTCAGCTCTCGCTGCCCCCAAGAGACAATTCTCTATTTTAGCAGACGTATGTTTACCTGTTGTAGATCTCTTCCAGCCAAATTTGGATTTCAGAGTATTTGCTGGGACAGATCTTTCCATATTTAACAGCTAAATTTTCAATATCTCCCAGCTGGCCTTTTCCTGCAGCCAGCTCCGTTAAAAAGCTCTAAAATAGGAAAGATACAAGAATGCAGAACTTGAGGTTTTCCCATTTCTATGAACACAGTTCTCAATAATCCCTCACATCCACTCATCTCCCACTTTGACAACTGGCTTCTTCGTTTACCTGTCTGCTGACACCACACCCACCCGCGCACACTGTTCCCTACAGCCCTCCTGACCTCCCCTGGTGTGCATGCTACACCTATGCACGCATGTCTCATTCCACTGGGATACAAATGCACTGCACAATTTTTTCCTCATCTGACATTTTTCTTCAAGTGGTGTAAAATAAAGCACAAAAAGAGTCCTTTTGTACCATAATATTTGCACAGGGTACCACATACACAGAAGAAGTTAAAGGGAAATAATTACAACAGCTTAAATAAGCTTGGCATAGTTTATACAAAAATATCTGTATATTATATCTGATCTATAAACAACTCTATAAATTGAAATGAATGAAAAGACTCTTGATTTCTCAGCCTTATCTATTCTCTCAAGGTCAAGCTGATTTAAAAGGTGTCATCTGTGAGCGGGGAAAAGGGGTACCTGATATTTCTGTTGCATGACCTCCACATTGTCTGCTTGAGGCTGAAGAGTCCGGAAAATGTTCTCTTTCTCTTTCATCCATGACTGAAATTCTTCGCAAGAGCTACAGAAACGGTAATATCCAATCATCTCCTCCAGAGCCTTTTTTCTGTCCTGTAAAACAGATGAAGTCTTCATTATTGCTGTAATAACTCCTTGCTGTTTGAAGACAAACCAGAAAGTTCCTTGCATTTAAACTACAATACACAGGTAGTAGCTTAGTAGTTTTGCCAGACACTGCTGAAAGAGAACAGAACATGTTACCTTAATATCATAATAGTTCTTCCCAGAGCAACAGCGGTTTACAAGCATAAGAGAAGCAGGTGCAGAGTGCTCAGCCCCTGGCAGGCAGCAAGGCCACTGTGCTGCTTGCTGCTGATGATTGAAGATTTGCCTCCGTAATATCAGGAATATGTAAAGTCCCATATAACACAGGTTTAGGTTTTTTTTGTCTTTAGGGCATGATTGTGGCAGGTGAAAGTCAAAAGTAATAAGTGGAGAATGCAAATTGTGGTTGTTTATATTTTTTTGGTATCAGATAAAACAGCTCAAAGATTTAGGAGCTGCAGCAAGCAAACAGGAAAAAGAAAAAAGAGTACACAGAAGGATCAGCTCTTCATCAGGTAAAAGACTAGAAGGTAAACGGGAAGTTTGCCAATATAAAATGCATTTTGATACAAAACTTCAATGATAATCTCAAGCCTTGAAGTCCCACAGGGCTTCACAGGATTAAGGCACATTATAAAACTGAAAAGCAGAAGCCAACACAGCACTTAACCTCACTTTGCATTGCTTCAGATGACTAATTTTGTGAGTTGCAAAGCATTGGAGGGGATATTATACCTCAGCCATACTCTGTAGATTTTCGTAAAGTGAATCTATTTCATCTTGGGTCTTCCAGATGTTCTCTGGAAGAAAATGAACATCTGGACCAGAGGTTCCAGGGAATGCAGTTTCAGATGTTGTCCAGGTACGACTGATTGATAGCTTAGTTGTCTTTTGAATTAAGTCACTTGGGGCTTCTGTCTTCACTATCTGTGAAGAAAAATTTAACAGAATCAATGGGTGAACATTTCTGATTTGGATAAAAATTTCACATGGAAGGAAAATTTGGACTTGCTAGTTGAAAATACAGTGTTCTGACCCTTTAAACAAAATATTTCCAGCATTTGTTTGAATCTGTTTCCTTTGTTTTATTCTGACAGAATGAACTAAACTGAAAAAATTGCAGTTTTGTTTAAGGAAGTTTCACTTAGCTTATTTTAAAATATGTTGATTCAGTAAAAATTCTTATTTTGTGCCCACATCAAGGTTGGTTTGGGATTTTTTTTAACTTTAAAAATTGCCAACAAACCAAGGAATTGACTATACTCACAGTTCTATTTGTGGTGATGTTTTAATACCTGAACATTTCCAGTTTCAAAGCCTGAGAGTGCCCTAGTGAATAAATGCTTCTATTTGCACATCAATACCATCTTGTCACATGCTTTTTCATGTTTAATAACAAAGCAATACAATCTTTGTTGTAATAAATATTAATGTCGGAATGATGAGCTAAATGGAAGACCCAAACTGGTGCTCATAGCTCTCAAACTGGTTTGGCTAAACACTGAGTGATCATAGAAGCTTGAAAGAAGCAAGCAATGAAATGTGTCATTAATCCCCCCCGGCTTCTGTTGTCAAACGAACTGATCTCAATCAAAATTTCCCTTTCTAGTCAGTGAAAAAGAGGGGCATCTGCAGAGGTTGACTTCATACCATGTGCCTTAAACATCCATTCTGGGATCATATGAATTTTTTCTGGAGCTGTGGGATGGTTCATCACTACATTAGAATGCAGAAAGTATTTGTAAATATGTTTAGATTAAGCACCTGCTTTTTAAAGCTGATTTAAATTAATATTGTAACAAGAATAAAGAGTGAGAAGGTATTTGTGAGAATCAGGAGAAGTGCATTTGTTGCATTTCACAGAACACTAACTAGGTGGACTACAAGTGGCCAATAAACTTTCTTGTCATCTAAAAATTTGCCTCCATTTTAATTAAAAATTTCTTCTGAATTAAAAAAATATGATAATTTAATAGGTAATTTGGAATATTCTACTCTGGCAAAATCAAAACAATTCACATAATTAAAAAGCAGCTAATCTATATCCTTCAACAAAATGGGACACAACCCCTTGTCTACTTACTGCAGCTGGAGCTTGCTCTGCTGCAGTGACAGCCTGCTCTTTCAGGCGTCTCATCTCAGAGGAGTAGGCTGCAATCTCCTTCTCCAGGCGCAAGTGACGATGCAGCAGTGCTTCGGCACTTGATTCATCTTTTCCATAGTCCTTGCTGGCCAGAAGGGGCTGCCTTTCTTGCAACCATGAATTTGCTTCATCAATGTCAGCAAAGTACTGAAGGAACACAGGAAAGAAAACATTTTATTTCACCCTGAAAGTATCATATCCAGATCCTCCTTCTTTTGAAAATAATGAATAAGACAGACATGCCATTAGATCTGTAGGTATAAGGTTACTTTCAGGTGTTGTGCAAGCTATGAATAAGGTAGCTCTAAATCTGTGATATATTTAATGATCACATCAAGCACATATAATTCAAAGAATCAAAGTGAGTAAACAGATTCAAGGATTGCCTATATAAATCTTTAACAATTCATAACTAAATAAAACTTTATGGTGCTTAATAGCAGCAGGAAAAGGAACCCACAATGTATGATGTAATTCCAGATATTTACTAAAGGTTCTAAGGAATAGTCCAACAATGAGCAATGAATTCAGTCTACAATTAAAGCTTTCTTCTTTTATCAAGAATTTTCCATCTGCCTGGCTACTGCTGTAAAAAAAAAAAAAAAAAAAAAAAAAAAAAAAAAAAGATTTTGAGACATAGAATAAAGGTAAAACAGAAGAAAAGAAAACCCATAGCAGTGAAGGAAAAAGAAGAACTAAGACGCCATAATGGTGTATAAACTTATTAGACAGAAGACAGAATTTAGACTTTTTCAAGAACAAAGCCGTTAAGTTTTGTTCAAGTGTCTCATGGGAATAACAGACTGAGCAAAAAACTTAGGGAAGGCAGAGCTATTTCCATTAGCATTTTTAAAACTTAAAGCAACTCCCAGATGCTCAAATCTCCTGCCTGGTTGGCTTGAAGCAGGATTGAGACTTGACTGCTGGAGATCCTTTTGAAGACTGAGACCTGACGGCTTTCTGTCACTGTTGTTCCGCAAGCAGGAGCATGGGGCAGAACTGAACCACACCTGTGTCCCCTGTAGCACACACCACAGCAGAGCCCTGTTTACCTGTTTGATGAGAGCTGCTGCCTGCAAGCGGCTTTTGCGATCAGCCACCTCATCTTGGAGCTGCTGCCACAACTTCTGGAGGCTGTCTGTCTGCCTCAGAATGTCCTCCTGGCGCACAGGATTCTTCAGGCTCAGGTCCCAGCCCCTCCTCATCACATCTGCACATACAGCCCTGTGGGAATTGCACTCTGCTTCGAGAGCCTAGAAGTAGTACAGGAGACATGTCAGCACAACTCACTCCCCATCAGCAGAGAGTGAGGAGGGAGTCCTATTCTCCGCTACTGTAATACATACGTTTCCAAGAGCCCTGCGTCTTATTCATGCCTATGATTTTTCCCTGAGCCCTGAGATGTTTGGCCCTTGGCTCCCCCCCCGCCAAGTTACTGTGCTACTTTTTGCCTTTGATGTGAAACTTGTTATGCAGTCTTCTCTGAAAGAGATATTTGTTTGTCATCCATCAATTCAGTTGTCTTATGCCTTCCAGAAGCAACAAATACACACACAGATGCATGAAAATGTATATTAAAATTACAGAAGAGGTTTCCATTTCAGTTTCGCCATGCAGGTTCTCAAGTCCACGGGTCTCTTCGCTTGTTTACAGTGATTCTTTGCCATAAGAAGGTAGTAGCTCATACAGCTAAACTTTTGATATTAGCCCACAGCAAGCTCTTAGGGAAAGTAGTAACAGATTTATAAGCTCACACAATATTATTCATCCTACCTGCTAATATCTGTCTTCTTTTCACTACGTCTTTCTTTCCTGACATCTCTTTTGGCCAGGAAAGGTGGGTGGGCAAAACAAAACCCATCAACCTGCTTTCCTTCCTGTCCAAAGTGAGCCAGTATGAAGCCCAGTGTCTTCACTAGAAGCCGCACTGGTCCACTATGAAGTGTATTCCTTCTCTATCCTTTCCTTCCCCCCTTGAGGAAAAATCCTTACCCTATACATTTTTTAAAAATTCCAAATACTGGTCATGCCACTTGTGATAACGCGTGGTTTGACAGCTTTCTTATAAGTGCTGTACTGACTGAACTGAAGGACACAGATATTCTAAAACCTGGCTGTAATATAAAGACAAGGCACCACCAGCAAAGTAAGATACCTTGTGCTTCTGAATAGAGGCTGTAATCTGGCTGACATCTTTCCCTAATGTTGTTGTTCTTGCTAGCTTCCATTTCTCAGAGATCCACAATTCTTCCTCTTTGCAGTCGCGGAAGAATTCAAAGAGCTTCAAAGCATCTTCTAGCTGAGATTTTCTGAAACAAACAGTATATCTTAGTCAGAATTAGGATCCCATGGAGACAAAGGTAGCATAATCAAAGTAGTATTTTAAAAATCCATAATTTGAATTGCCTTCAACTCCTCTTTGTCACAGACTAATTTGTTCATGGAAGAAGACAAAGGAAACAAAATTACATTTCCCTCTTCCTTTAGGAGATAACCACGTGGTATTCAGACTTCACATAAAGCAAGTCATAATAAACGCTGAGAATGAAGCTATTCTTCATCTATGAAAGTGAGTGATCTCTTGCAGTCATCTGCAATCAGGAGACTCAAGTTGCTTGTGCTACGTCTTTATAAACGGAGAAATGAAAAATTTCAAATGCTGGGAATCTGTGTCTTCTGATGAAGGGAGAGATTGGCCATCCTAAACAGGAAGAACAGAGCCACAAGTACAGCCCTACCGTGACTTGCTCAGAGCTGTAAGGTTCTGATACAGCTGACGAAGCATCTGAACTTTCGCATAAAGCACTTCTGCTTTAACTGTGCTGTCCTTTCTGATTTCTGCTGTCCTCCGGGTGATGTGTGTCAATCTATCATCATAGGAAGAGATCTGCGAGTCAACCAAGTTGTGCTTCTGCAGCAAATCTACTACTTCCAGAAGCTGCTTCCCACAGTCCTGGGAATTCACTAGCACCTGCAAACAAAGTGAGAAACAAAAGGCATTGGCAGAGAGTGCATCCAGGGGCTCAGTACAAAGAAATTAGTTGAAAGGTTCCTGTTCTTCTAAATGTAAAAGAATGATGTCAGCTACGCAAAGCTGAAAAGCTGCCTAATTAAAGATATCGCACTTCTCTTTCAATTTCACAAGCTAATGGCAACAACCCAGTTTCTGTCTACTGCCGTGCAAGTAATGGTCTCTTCAAATAAGCATCTGTTTTCACACTTAAGTTATTTCTATTGGTTAAGCACTCAAGATCTCATAATTCATGGGCACAAGGAACAGCCCTTTGCTATACACCCATGTGTAGACAGATTGATTCACAGTCTGTATTTGCAGAATTTTACAATATCCCATTTTATGGTATATTTTGACTGCAATGTTTTTTTGTTTGTTTGTTTGTTTGAGGAACTTACTTGCATTTGCTATCTATATAATGAAATTGAGTACTTCATAGTGTTTAATTGGTGGCTGATGAAGGTACCAAGTTTTTAAAAGTCTGTCCTCTTTCTGATTGTATCAATGGATACAATTATCAATCCTATTGTATGATGTTATCTTTCCTTACCAATCTTCTCCCTGATCCTCAGGCTTTTATGGTTCCAACAACATTACTACTATTAGGTGTTCTTTGCTTACTAACATTAGAACAGAAAGATTCATAACTTTACAGATAGCTCTAATTTGAAATTCACAACTTCACATAGAATGTTGACACTTTTGACTTAGGCATGAGGCAACTTGTAGTCATAAGGATTTCTCCCTCTTTAAATAAGACAAAGCAAGACCAAAGCATGCATATATACTTCCTGCCATTACAAAATCAAGATGAAATCAGTTATTTCCTATGCTAAAGAGAAGACTTTGGGCTCTGACACTGGTAACACTTGGAAATTCTTGCTAAAAGCAGTCACATTGCATTTACAGTGGAAATTTTCTCTCTCACAAGTTTAGATACCTGAAAGCAAGACATATGCCTGAGCTAGTCTCCACCTGTATAATCACTGGAAGTACTTTCAGAAGGTAATTTGTAAGCATTACATTGAATAGGAACAGCAGGCTGTTTTATTCCACTTTTGCTATTACACTTCTAAATTTAGGTGAGATTATTTCCCATCTTTATTTTACTATTTACAGGGTTCACTCCCTGTAATTCCATATCTGCCTTTCTGATTAGGGAGAGCCCCTGTAGCAAAGCCTGGTTTTCCTCATGTAGTTACCCGCAGTGATGAACTGAAATGCACAGTTAGGCATCTACGTAAAAACGGTTTATTTTTTCCTATAGCCGATAGACTTATCTTCCGTTGACACCAAGCAGTCCCTGGAATGTGGGGGCTTTTTTAGAGATATGCAGTGGTAGCAGTGCAAGCTCTGTACCAGTGGAGAGGGCTCAGTACCTGCAGCTCTTTCAGCTCTTCCATAATGGCATCAACGTCCCTCAGGAGGCCCAGGATTTCCTGCATTGTACCCAAGGAGTGTTGTCGTCTCTGCAGCTGATCCAGAAGTTCCTGCCATTGCTTTGAAATGCTGTTTTGCCTACAAAGGAAGGAAGAGAAATTACTAATTTGGACCAAAGACTTTGGGCAGCACTGGGAGATTCTCGGTGCTTGCAGCTTCAGAGGAGCTAAATGAACACACACAACTATTGCCACTAGTGCAAGAGGACAGGCCATGATCACAAAACAGGTCAAAGCACTGTTATCTAATTAGTGTGATCACAGAGAGGAATTTTCACTAGCACATCAACTGTCATTGACTTTTTAAAATTTAGACATTGTTTTTATGGATCCTTACACCTGACATCCCACATTGCTTTCATCTGATACAATGGAAAGGCTTGGAAAAAAGGAAGTGGTCTTTAACTGGCTGCTTAAAGTAAAAAACTAATCTAAACCATATCATGGGTCACAAGCTGATGTCATAAAGAGTTTGGTTTACTCTTTTATAACTGTTTTTCTTAGTTTTCCAGTAGGTTTCTGATTTTGTCTGAACTTAGAAAAGCACTGAAATACCACAAGAGAAGTTATTTGTATGGCATTCTTTGCTACTGACAAATCAGGCTATATTGATAATCAGAGAAGTCATAATTTCTCAAGATTTTTTCCAAACTGGAGTCAATCTGAGAAGACTTTGTGCATTAACTAATCTGTATCTCCCTAGACTACACACTGAAAAAGAAATGTGTTGATTTGCAAAAAAAAAAATAAAATTATCCCTCCAAGCAGTGTGGATGGAAGACAGAATTTTTGACAGAACAAGTATTTTCATATATAATGAAAATATCTTTAAACTATTTTTCACCAGAAATCAGTCTGAGGGTTGGATCATTCAAGAAAAAAAAAATATTAAAGAAGATGAAGCATTTGTCTTATCTGCTGAAACTGTTCACAGGTAGAAGAAATTCCTGCCAGTTCTATCATGAGGAGCAGAGCTATGATACATAGCTACAATTTGTTTTCTTCCACCACACTACAGAATTTCAAATAATTTCAACATCCAACACTACAGTTACATGGCTGTGACTCACTTCTTCTTGATTTGATCTTTGCCATGATAGTTCTCCTGGCTGATGACTGTGGCCATTTCATCCAAAGCTGTGAAGCGTTCCCTCCTGGGGAGTACATCTGCCACAATGGCTTCCAGCTTCTTGCTAGCAGCCTCCATCCTGTCTGCGCTCTCTGGCCAGAAGTCCTGGGTCCCAATCACTTTCCTCATGTCTTCCAAGTAGGACTCACGCAGGGCTGCCTTCTTCAGGAACCTCTGGACTAGCTGTTCCAGCCTTTCTAGCCTCAGCATCTCCTTCTGCAGTGCTTTTCCCCGGTTGTGCTCTGCCTTTTCCAGGATAATCCAGTACTTTTCCACATCCTGCAGTGTCCTCCCCTCTGGGGGCAAGTACGGCCGTTGGTTGTTGGCTCTCTGCTTGGTCCTGATGTTGAAGAGATGAGCTTCAATCATGCCCTTCTCTTGATATTTGGGGGGTTTCTCCACAGTGCGGAAGGTCTTGAAGTTGGCCATGAGCAGCCACATTTCCTGAAGAGAGTTGGGGAAATGACGGTCATCCAGTTCCATCACCTTCTGTTTAATCCATTTCAGGAGGTCAGAGACCATCTGCTCATATAGAAGCTTCAAGTCATCTATCTCCTTCAGCAAGAACACAATCTGTGATGGGAATATGAAGTTACAAGCCACATAAGGAACAGAATGAGGCAAGGTGGATGAACAGAGAACATCATCTTCGTAAACCAAGTTTAGGATTCAAATAGTTGAATATGTGTCAGATATAGTATTTAACGAGCAGGTTTCCACAGTCATCGCATTTTTATACTAATGTGACAGTTGTCACATCTGAGGCCAGATGAAATCCTAGAATAACCTTCTATAAAACACAGACAAATAAATATTATTTAATGTCTCATTTCAGTTTTTATTTATGGAGAGGTTAATTTTGGAATAAAAAGCATGCATACGGAGACTGTCAGCAGTTCCTACATGGGATGACTAAAAAGCAAGAATCCCAAACTGAGGGTTCAGATTTTTTGTTTCACAATGAAAAAACAGATTTTTTTTTTTCATTCTCATTCCTAAACCCCCCAAAATTCTATCCCATGTAATATGCATTTACTCTCTGCTAGCTTCACCACCTTAGGCTGTTAGGAGACCATCTGACAAGATCCTGGTTCTGTCACATGCCCACAGCAGCCTGTGGTCAAACAGCCCCTTCTCAATCTCTTTTGTTGGAGCTCTTTCTCTTTATATAAATAATTAAAGAGTGTCTTGTAGCTAAACAGAGGATTGATAAGGATGTTAACTCTGATTCAATACTAATTTTCCAAGTCCAAGACATTTATCTGTTTCATCTGTGGTCTGACCTACCTTAATTTCAAACTCAGGTTAACACTGGAGCAAACATTTAGAATGAAATCATAAGGAAATAAAAAGTGTTAGAACTAAATCATCCTTTCTTCCTATTTCACATCTTTTTCCATCTTTGTCTTTCTACTTTATATTATATTTTTTCCTTGCCCTAACTTAGTTGTCCTCCTACAAATGTCAGGTTTAATGCTGAGCAATATTGTCTGCCTCTATCGTTCCCCTGACTCACCTGCTCCAGCCAAGCAGATTAGTGAAGACTCAGTCCCTGCAAATTGTAATCTGCTTTTACCTACCAGAACACACACTTGGCAATGACTAAGTGTCACAGTGTTGGAAGAAGAGTAAAACAGCACCAACCTTTAGTGCAGGAAAAGCAGCCCGTGACATCAGGGCTCCCTTCTGTATTTTCTGCCATCGTACCCAGTTCTCGCTGAAAGATCCTAGCAAATGCATGTTCACCTCACATAGGAGGAGGAAAGGAGATTTATCTCCCTGAGCTGATTCTCTCTGCCATCCTGGTCACACACAGAATCTGAACTCAAAGGCTTCCTTGACACATTCAGACTTCCCTCCCCAATCCTATTAGTAAATTCAGAACTGCCTATTTGATGGGACTAAGGGCATGAAGAGATTAATATCTGTTCCATTCTCTTTCTGAATGTTTTTGTGTGTCAGAAATGCAGGAAGACAGGAATGGGATATTAGAGACAGGCTAAAAATAGGAAAGGAGGCAAAGAGAGAAAAAGAAGCCGGTAAGTGGAAAGAGAGAGAGGAAAGAATAAATATACCTATACAAAATGGAAAAAACAGTGGCGCACAACAAGAACTGAAAAAGGAGAGAGTAAGAAATAACTATTTTTTTTCCCATAATACAAAAGTTATGGCCTATTTGATAGTTATAGTTCCTCTAATACATGCTTGGTGACTCAAGGTCTATTTCAGGTTTATCAGAGGGAAAATAATATCTCCTGAACAAAATCCAGAGACTCACATGTAGACGAGTCAAATCCTACTGACCACTCTCCTCGCTGATGCCCAGTCTTTGTTTGACCAAATTCCAAGTCCTGCTCTCATCTAATGCCTCTCTTCAGAGAACATCACTGTTACTGGCGCATGTTTGGGGATCATCTTGTTCTTGTCCCAGACCACTTTGTTAGCTGAGTAAACCTTGCTTTGCAAAAGCTTTTCACCTTGTTACCACCAGGGAAGTCTTAGTTTGGATTTTATTGCTTCCCATTAAGCAATATATTCTCCCTCTCAACTGCATAGGCAATTTTCTGAGTCCGGATGTTCACGTAGAATCCCATCCTGCGTGTGTAGGTTTTCTGCGGGCTGTTTGTTTTGTATTTTTTATAAAACCAGTAGAGATTATTCTGAAGGTAGAAAAGAAATTCTCTCTGAGCAAAGTGGTGTTCAGTGGAACAACTACAAAATTCCTTCAGCTTTCCATCAAAAAGATGCAAGTAGTTTTTATATAACTCATCATCATAATTGAGACAAAAATGTATGTGGAAACTGACAAAACATTTTTTTAAGCTTTGGGTTTGTTTGGTTATTTTCCCTAGAAGTGTTTCCCCTTCTTTTGCACTCCCTCATTTTTCATGTCTTTTTTTTTTTTTTTTAATTTTATTTTATACCTAAGGAGTTAGAAAGAAAGGATAAGATTTTCACAGGAAATAAAAATCCAAAGTAGTGTCACAGAATAAGGGATAATCTTTTCTATTAAATCAGAAAATTATTGACTAGGTCTGATTTTGCCTAGCTGTAATCCTCCCAAGATTAATGAGGTCTGTATGCCTCAATCTGCCTTGAAGCCACATCAGTTCTCAAACAGAAACTATGAGGTCAAAAAAGGATTCATTTTCAGTGAGATAAATGCAATCCCTTTTAGAGATCAGAGAGTCTACAGACACTTCTCAAGATTCAAGTGACGATAAAAGGTCTTTCAAATGGCTGTGACATCTGATTCACTTCAAAGGATCCGGAAGTTGAGCTTGCACAAAAAACCCCCACCACATTTCCAGTATAAATTTAACTTTATGATTTAAATTTTAACAGCTGAAGATAGCAATGCACTTACTTTGGTAAGTCGCTTTTGTATTGTCTGTCCTTGTTTCAGTCTGGAGAAGTAGTGGTAATAGAGTGACACATAAGTCATGATGGATCTCTCATCTGGGTAGGGTACTGCCACATCCTCAGCATCAAGCAGTTTGCTGATTCCTAGCTCTTTCTCAGCAACATCAAAGGCATTGTTCAGGTTTTTGATGGGTTGGTCCTGCCGCAGTGAGCTATAGTGGATAAGATCAGGCCTGGACAAGGAGAAGAACAGGGTGTGGAGGGGAAGAAAGATTTATGTTTGTCACAAATTCTTTCAGATTATAAACCATAAACTGTTTATTAGACTATGGAATGTGACATTAACGCAAATTACTCTGTCTGACCCTGAGTTTCATTCAAGAACATCACCTCTTGCCTATATAACAGGAAGAAAATTGTCCCTTATGAAACTGAAGTACCACTCCCAGAAAATTTCTGCCTGTCACTTATTTCTCCTCTTCACTGATGGGTGAAAATCAAATCCCGCTAGAGAGGTAATTCTGAAAAGGGAGGTGACACCCAGCTGAGAAAGTTACAGGATCCCACCATGGTATCCTGCCAGAAGATGTAGCAGAACTATTAACGGGAGAAGTGTTCAAGGTTCTCCCACGTGGTTTCTCTCTCCTGCCTTGGGCTGTACTCTTCACACTTTTACAAATGGCCAGAGAAGGGAGAAAGAAAGAGACTGGAAGGTTGCTTAGTCTGTTACAGTTGAATCAGAAGGTATATATGCTCACTAAGTTCATACAATAAAACCAGTCTCTAAAATAAAGAGCAATGGGAACATGAGAGAAAATATCCATTTAAGAAAGAAGAGTCTCCAATGGAAAAGGGCAAAGAGAGAATTTGGCATTTTCTTGACAAATACTTGTAATTCAGACCCTGGAACAACTTGTGCTTGAGATAGGAACAGCAATGAGCCACTCCTGACTGAAATGATCCATCATAACTTGCCTGTGAGCGTGTATGAGTGCATTGAAGGCCAGCCCATCACTCCAGCTTTTGGAGAAGTCCTTCACATTCACATTGGAATAGCTGGCAGTTTTATGCTGACACCAGAGTAGTAAGGCTTCATTGGCAAACAGAACATCAGCTTTATTTCCAAATTCTTCCTGCGAAGAGATCAGGGAAAAGAAAAATCAGTGTGAACAATATATGGAAGTAACATCAGAGCATTAGGCTTATGTTCTCAAAGATAACTTTGTATTACTTCTGTCTGATTCACAAATCCCCTCAAAGTCATGACCTGCAGACTGCATCTGCCATGAAAGTAGGATGATTTAACACAAAGGTAGAAGTTCTCTATTAAAATAAAAGTGAACTCAGAAATTATAATGGGAAATGCAGGTGTTGAAAAGTTTTAAAATGTTTGTTTTCTGCAAGGTTTGTAGAAATTAAGTGGAAAGCAAGTCTCAGTTTACTTGCTTCCTTCGCTGTGACCTAGAACTCAGAAACAAAATATAATGTATCCAGGTCCAATACTAGAAATTTTAACTTTGATTTCATAATACCTTTATAGAATCTTATGTTTCATGCACTTAGAGTACATGTTAAATAATTTTAAAATCAATACTTTTCTTCAGAGAAAGCGCAAAGGAGCAGCATGCAGTTCAAACCTAGAAAGAGCTATTTTCAGATAAATTGCTTCTGGAGTCAAATCCAGTAAAAAGCTTGTGGAAGAGTGAAAAACATGAATATCCTATCTCCAAGTTACTGTTTGTTGCCTTTGAGAAAATATAAAGTGGATTCAATTGCTTTTAGAAATTGCTGCCTGAGTAACTGGGTAATATTATAAGAACCAAATGATCAAAATATTTGGGTAACATCAAAATGGTGCCTGCCAGCCTGAATCTCTACAAAGTCTCTGAAATAATCTAAATCAGGCAAAAAGACAAAGACACTGTTTTACCTTATCAAGTTTGATAGATGAAATCTGAAATCGAAGTATAATGATCCAGATAAGCCCCAGGATTAAGGTTCTGTCACCATCTACGATATTCTCAGGACCAATCACTTTTACTTGTACCTGCTAATAAAGCAATATCCACTCAGTACAGAAGTACTCATGTCCAGCTCTCTGAAGGAGGTATCTGTGTACCAGGCTGTTATAGAAGAGAGTGTTCAGGGTGCTTTCTTAAGGAAACAGGTTTTACGTGATCCCTTCATTTATCTATAGAACTGCAAGATCCCATGTTCACACCCTAGGTCTTGTGCACCAAGGATGAGTTTCTGCAAAAACCTGGCAAAGGGACAGTGGTCTCAAAGATTTAAAGTTCCTGTAAGGGTTTTGAAAACGGGTGGTTGAGAGGAAAGAAACACAATCCAGTGCTCCTTTCCTCCAAAGGAGTGACCGCAGGGCAAATTCAGAGACCATCTTCTCTGTTTGGTCTACAGCCAGCTAGCCAGTGTTATATCTCTTGGGCTCACCAAACAGCACAAACACCCTACTAAACAAGACATGGCTGCCTTCTTCACTATTATTTGAGCAACAAGCAGGCTTGTAGTTTATGCCAACAAGGCAATACCTCTTCAAGAGGTCTGAGCACGCTATAGTGGCTCCTGCTATCTGCATGATGCCCTCTCTGGAGTCTGGAGTCGTGACAAGTGATGGTTGCCTGGTCTGGCTGGCAGAGCCTGGATGTACACATGCCACTGGGCCTTACACAGTGTGTACCCTTAGCGGGCACGTATTTACTGGAACCCCGTGCTGTACTGCATTTGTTTTGTAATTAGCAAAAATACATACTTTCCCATGTCTACTGCTATGAAACCCCTCTGCTCCTTTGGAATTCATAGCAGAGTTCTGTGTGATGCTTTCCCAGAGAGGTCTACAATAAATTGTTTGCTCAGAAAAGAAAAAAAACAACATACTAACTTGGGGCTGCAATGAGGATGCACAACTGGAATAAATAAAACCACTGCAATGACTTGCTGAAACTGTTAGAATCAGAGCTCTAAAAATCTCCATTTTTATACCAGGTAGCTTCCCCTCTGCCTAATGTTTGCTCTCCCCCAGCATCTGGGAAAACACAACATCTAGAAAGGTATAGAAATGCAGTACATTTTTAGGTGTGACATTACCTGTTTATGTCTTGTTACTCAAATAAAGAAATTAAAATCTGATTAATTTTTTTCTTTTAATAAAACTGCTAGCCTGCCTTCAAAGAATACCTTATCGTGTACTATAGAGGGAAATTATAATGAACATAATACTATAATTACTTAATAATATACATAAACTGTTGTGATCTCTAATATAAATACTTATTTACCTTGGATTTCAGAAATGTGATGGCTTTGCTGTTGTTCTCTAAAAAGTGCACTCTCATCTTTCCCCGGTTCGGTCTGGGCAAAGCTTCTCCAGAGAGCAGCTCGAGGAGTTGCATGAGAGAGATGCCATCCTTTAAGTCTCTGTAAATATCTTCTATTTCAACCTTTACCTGTGAAGACCAGTCAGACAATACAGACTCTGGCTGAACTTCTGGCCCTTAGAACCCCCTACTTCTAATACTAAACAAAAAAACCCTTCTTGCTGTTTCACTGAGTGTTATGTATGTCAGCGTACATATGCAAAAAGTGTTGAATCTTACGTCACAAAAAATCGATTTGCAGGAGGACAGACATTATTTATGAAAGTAGGCTGAAGTAAAAAAAAAAAAACCAAACAAACACAACTGAGCAAATAAAGAAAAAATAGGAGATTTTGAAAAATAATTGAAAAAAAAAAATTTTCAAAATAAAATATTTCAGAAGTGCTGACATTTAAAAATTCAATTCAAATGAATCTTTTCAACTTTTTATTGAGAAAAGTATTTCATTTAAAAATTGAGCTGACAAACCTATTGAATGACTCAGTTTTTATTCCATAGTCTCAACAGTCTGTCACATCCTGCTTAGACCTGTGCTACCACCCAAAGTCTCCATATTTTAGCCAGACTCTCACACTAAGTAAAAGATTAAGATCTTTTACAAAAATGTGTTTCATTGCTGCCAGTGGTGAAGTCACCCAGTGCTTAGGTGATACATGATGACATAGTGTGTACTCTGACCTGACAAGAACTTGCCTTGGGTGTTTCCTTTTGGCCTTATGCCACTAGCCATCAAGAAGTGACATTAAAACCATACCACACACCCAACAGTAATTTGCTGTGATTCTGAAATCACGATAAATAATCTTTTTGTGTTTAGAGAAAAAAAAAAATAAATTCTGAAGTCGCAGCTTTTTTAATTCAGATAATAGTTACATGTAGCAGGAAAAAAGGACATGTGTTTTTTCATTCCTGACTAATTATTGAGCAGCTGAACAGATCTTTTCTCTAGAGAAAGAAGAAAACACTGGAAGTGTAAAAGCAACTCAGAGAGACTTTAAGTCTGTACTGTGTGGAACAAGAATTTACAACTTTCTCAGACTGACTATCTCCATGAAAAAAATCCCTGTTTTGTTGCCAACTTTATTTATTTTTACATATGAAATAAACTTAAAATTCTGCCTATGGTATATTATCATTTAAAAAGTTAAAGCTGTTATATTCTGTGACACTTCTGTAAATGAAGAATAGTTCCATTTACATTTGTAAAGAGACAGTCTTCATAGATCTCCTTTATGCCTCACCCAGCAATAGTTTGAATATCTTTGTTGCATTGCTCTTCTCATAAAGATATCAATCACAGATTACTTAACAAATTCAATCCAATAGCATCCTTAGTGCTAGACCTGGAGTAGTCAACAGTGCAACTGAGAATACTGCATCGTCCTGTAGTATGATCCATGTTACGTGTGTGTTGAAAAGCTGAGACTACACTGCTGAGACAACCTAGATAAGATGTCAGTCTCCACACCATTTCTTACCATATATGGTTTGGAAAGCTCTCGCAGGTTTTTTTCCCCTATGCTTTTACGATACATGAACAAGTACTGTGCAGAAAATTAAGACTGACATTTTAATCTTTCAACTTGAAGGCATTTTTAAAGTGAGAAAGTATATATATTTATCTGTAGCTAAACAGAAATAATTTCCTACGCTGTAAAAATCTAACTTTGTGCAGTGGCAAAATAAGAATGCAGTTCTTCTCTCATGGTAAGAAAAATAAGTTTAAAAGTTTGTTGTGCTCTGAGGTTGCCTTTGCACCGATCACCAACTAAAAACATTACACTGAAAAAAAAGGCATCTAATACTGAAACATCATATAACAGTGATGAGCTAGAATGGAACCAAGCCTGGTCCTGCTTGGTGTTGCCAAGGTCCATTTTCATTAATATCAACTACTGACTCTAGAAAAGGGAATTGGGTTTTGGATGACGTAATTCCCTACCGTGACAGCTACATCATTTGTGCCCGAAACAAGCTTATCTGCAGTAAGTCTGGAGACTTTTGAAATATGCTGGAGTTACCTTGCACACACAAATCAACTGCACACTAGCTCTGAAACTTTTTGGAAGTCTGAAACTTACTGCAAACAAGCTGTTCTGTACTTGCATGGTAGTGTGTCTGAAACCGCTAGACTTAAGACAACTTTTTCAGAGCCACTGAGCAGCGACTCAAGCTGGACTGATCAGGCAAAGCAGAAAGTCTTAGATTTTGGCCAGGCAATTAAGAATTGAGCACTGTTTGGGGAAATCTAGACATCTGCAGATAATTTACTTTTATAGGAAAAAGAAGAGCAAATGAAGATCTTGCTCTGAGATGATCACCAAGATACAGTGGACATTGCAATATGACAGGGTTACAAAAGTGAACTCTGATTTCAGGGGGGACTGCTAAAGCAAAAGGTAGAGTTTGGAGCACTTTGGTTAGTCCTTGCTTGCTTATATGCGTAACAACACCACTCAGGAAAAGTATGTGAAAGATAACATCAAAACCGAATACAGCGGGTGAAATAAATGAAATAAAACCCAGAAAAAAGTCCCCAAATTTAAGGAGCTACATACATTATTCCTGAAGAATACATTGTTCATCCAGTTGGTGAAGGTTTTCTTTTGCATGGACATACGCTGCTCCTGCAGCTTTTTGATATGATCTTTTTCATATTCAGTAGCCATGGTTACCTAGGAAGTCAGAAACTCCAGTGAAGCGCTCAGTGCTGAAGAGATCTGCCTGTCCAGCTATGAAAACCAGTAACATGCCCAGAGTATGTAAGGAACCCATCCCCAACGGGTACAAGATTCAATACCACACCCAGTATAATACCTTAATTTCCTTTTGCTTGTACTTTGCACTTTAATTTCACTCAGCTTTATTTTTAACTTATGTGAGTTGTCCCTTTTAAAATGCATCTCTATTTTCAGGATGCAATTGTGACATGTATCTATGTAGCTTTACTTTCTTTCTTTCACTCTCTCCCCAGTCACTTGATCCATGAGGAGCACCATGATCTGAAAGCTGTCAGTAACTTCCTTGTGTGTGCTGGAAGCACACGACAGAGAACCAACCATAAACCCTGTCAGAAAGAGGGATCTGCAAATCACTTTCAATGCAGTGCTGGAAAGTGTGTTACGTTCTCTGAAGACTGGTTGAGCTGCTGCTGCTGGTTTTCAGACCACAGGATGTCCAACAGAAATCAAATAGCTGCTTAGGAAGGAAATAGAACCAGCTTGGTTCTTTCCTCTCAGGAGTTCGCTTTTTGCGTATCTATCACTGTAAGGATAGTGACACTAGTGCATAATCACATGGACAAAGTCCTCAGCTGGGAGTTGGGAAGTGTCATTCCTCTTCCCCACGCTGCCAGAGACTTGTCTGCCTCAGCTGTATCAGTGAAAAATTAGGCTTGTAATTCATCATAGCACCCGAGCTGAACATTCAGGAAGGTTAGAAAGGATGAGTCTTTAGAGTCTATGATACAATAAACTGGATTTCAGCTCAACCCAACAATTCTTTTGGATTCATTTGGCTTACGGTGTAAACCTGTAACAGCGGTGACCTTGCTGTTATGAAGGCAAGAGTATCACTTATAAAAAAAATTTAAAAATCAATGTAAGGTCTATAGTTATAGTGACCAGACATCATCTGCTTGGACTACTGCCATAATTAGAAGTATTACCTGGGTATCAGCCTAGCTGTGAAACCAAGAAACTTCTTGTAATGGTGGAAGAGGAGAGAGGTGTCACTGTAAAGAGAGAATGGAATGAAAAATTAAAACCCCTGACAAACTGCAGAGGTGTGGAAAAGGGTGACCAAGGGTTACCTACTTCCCAAATATTCTGTGTCCATTTTGTGAAGGCCCAGTTCTGAGCTATCCTGGGCTCTGTACCCTTTTAATTCATAAACCATAAAATACTGAAAAAAACCCCATTATCTGTCCTAGCACGAGAAGACAGCAAGAGGGAAGTAGCAACAGGAACTGCTGCAAATGGGAAGTCTCTTGCCTGATAGTTTTCTGTGCTCTAATAAATCTGAAGAATTTTGCCATTTTAGAAGATGAAAAGGTGTGGGAAATGCAGAAGATTTTTACTTTTTTTTTTTTTTTTTTAAGATATTTCTTAACTGCCAGTGCTTGACTTCTACAAAATAGGGGCAGCAAGCATTGAAGCCTGACAGTTCAGCAACAACAGAGAGAAGGATCAAAACCATAGATGAAAGCCTTATGAAAGGAAGAATTTAGCAAAGTTTGAAATAGACTATAAAGAAGATCCTCCACTTTTTAATCTTTCAGGCTAGTTCAGCACTGCCTACTTTCTCATATGGAGAGCAGGTATTCAAAGAATTGCCTTTCCCTGCCAGAATGGTGATATGAACTGTAATAAACCCATATAGTTAACCCATATCACAATGCCATTTGTGAATTTGTCAAATGGTTCTTAGAATATCTGTCGACTCCTTTTATTAAAAGAGTTGTTATCCAAGCATTGAAGCCACCCTGAACAATGACCGAACTGATTTTATTTAGGTGCAGAGGAAGCTTATGTGTTAAGGTACTGTCTCACACAAAAGCTCACCTGTTTTATTAAATTAGGTTAGAAATGCTCCCCACACTAGTAGATTCCTTGAAGATAGATCTGTAATAGATTACCTGCATTTCCAGGATGAAAAGGCAGTGCTAAGAGCCAAATCTGGCTATAATGATATATAACAGAAAAAAAAAAAAAAAAAAAAAAAAGAGCATGAAAAAAAAATTCTTACTCAGGTTTTGAGGAACTTCTTTCCGACATTCAGCAGCTGGTCATCCTGAAGAATGACTTTTAGTTGTACATCCACTCCTATTCCTACATTCAGTTTGCTGCTTTCATGCAAAGCGACCTTTGAATTCAGGAACAGAGACCAAGTATTTATGATCTACCTATGAACCTTTCATCTGATCTGAAGTAAATAACCCATCAGAACACAATGTGTAAAGGTTGTCACAGGCCTTGTCCAATTTTTACGCTCAAAAATAATGTATGAGCAGCACCAAAATTGCTATAAAGCAGTGAAAACAGTCATCCACCATGCTGATGCTTTGGTAAAGAACATCATAATTGCACTGAAGGCTCTGACTGAGCACAGTTTGCTTTTCTAGAGGACTTCTTACCGGGGAAATTGAACCTCACAGTGGAGTCTGAAAATGAAAGCACAGCAGAGGGTGCAAAGATCAGAGCAATTTCCAAATAGTTAAATTGGGATACAGCAAATGAGAAGGTGAAATTGTGAAGTGTTAGGAATTTGCCAGTCGCTGCTTTGAGGAAGCTCATGTACACAGATACCTGCTGCTGACAGGGCAAACTGGGATCAAGCTGGCAGTGCCAGCTTCTTCTTGAGTATACTATTGACAGACTTCTCATTAATAAAAAAAGGGAAAATAATTCTGATAACTGATATAGCAGTGAGTCCTTTCTCTCACTTATAAGGTCACACAAGCACAGAACACATTGACCTGGCAACACTGCAAGGAACCAGAGGGTTGTTGCTGGGAATCACAGCTAGAAAACGGGCAGGCATCTGAAATCAGAAACTGTAAGTGAAGATGTCCAGCTCAGAGATGAGGTAAGGGAATAGCAATCTTTTCCGTTCTGGCAAGCATAGTTTAGTTAGCATCTAAAAGTGATGAGAGGAAACACTTAAAAAGAAATTAACAACCCGCCCCAAACTCAGTACAGATAAAACTTGATCAACAAAATCTGTACCTTCATACACAGCTGTCCTGGTTTCAGCTGGGATGGAATTAATTTTCTTCCTAGTAGCTGGTACAGTGCTGTGCTTTGGATTTAGCGTGAGAACAATGTTGATAACACACTGATGTTTTAGCTGTTGCTAAGTAGTACTTGCCATAAATTAAGGATTGCTCAGTTCCCCCTGCTCTGCCAGTGAGCAGGTGCAGAAGCAGCTGGGAGGGAGCACGGCCAGGACAGCTGACCCCAACTAGCCAAAGGGCTATTCCATACCGCAGAACCTCATGCTCAGTGTATAAACTGGGTAGGGGTTGACTGAGAGGGGCAGATTGCAGCTCAGGCATCGGACAGCAGGTGGTGAGCAATTGCGTTGTGCATCATTTGTCTTCTCTTGGGTTTTATTTCCCTCTTTTTTATTATATTCCTTTTCATTACAATGATGATTGTTACTATATTTTATTTTAGTTATTAAACCATTCTTATCTCAACCCACGAGTTTTACTTTTTTTCAATTCTCGTACCCATCCCACTGGAAGCAGGGAGGAGTGAGCCAGAAGCTGTGTGGTACTTAGCTGCTGGCTGGGATTAAACCACAACACTCCTCTAGAGAAATGTCATACATAGTGTCACATAAGACAGCTAAATATAAAATAAAAAATCAAATACATATGTTACAGGTATTACTCAGAATGTTCCCTCCAAATTCCTGGACTTGTGTTCACCAGCCAACTAATGCAATGTAATTCTTAATGATCATTAAATGGGAGTAGGATGACAGGAGGAAAGGGATATAAATTCAGCAACTGGTTACATCTCTTCTGTAAGCACGTTGCCTGGTTATTATTCCACTCTTTTCTGTCTTGCTTTTAGTTCTACCTACATTCTTCTAAAGGCAGCAATATAGATAGTTGGCTTAAATCTGGTACAGGTTGGCTAGGTTGTGTGTTTTGAGAAAATGTCCTTACTCCTATCAAAGAGAGGGCAGAGGACCAGTAGGTGAATTGACCCGGGATGCAGGCATTTCTCCCTATTGCAAGTTAATTATTAACTAAACGATTAAATGTGTAAAACACTGCCTTTGCTTTTTATGATGATACAAGGCAATCAAAGATCTGGTATAAAATTTCACTACCTCCTGAATATCTGTCTCCTTTTGTAGTATCTATAGTTCAAAGTTAAAATGGTGGACATTTATGTGACATTGACAAATAAAGCCATTTCCTCAGTTATTTATATCCTAACAAGGTAAGAGGAAGGGCACAGCAATATTTGTGTGCAGTTTCCTGGAGGGACCAGGAAAAAAAAATCTACCCTCCATGCTAATTATGTGCCTTCTCTTGCTGCCTTCTCAGAGAAGGGGAGCCTTGCTACCAACCTCAGGAAGGAGAATGGCCCAAAGAGCACACTCCCTGTGCCCTGGTTTCAGTCTGACATGGTTTTCCCTGATGGCAGAAGTGTTTTCTTGTTTCTTAAGAGGAAGGACCCTGATGCTGGATTCCCTTCTGCAAAGTAGCAGTCACATCAGACATGTTAGGTTTTTTTAGCACCCTTTCTTATCTGCCCACAATCTTATAAAAAGAGACCGTGGGGATCAAACAGACCTCATGCCCAAAGAGTCTGGTTTGCAGCCTCAGAGCTCCTCTGCCCCCAGCCCTTCGCCCACTGCTTTTCTACTCCTGACAACACCATGTAAAATAAAGAGGGATGTGATGCTTCCTTTCTACCTATTAGAGATTTGGGGTTTTTTTTTGAAATATAGTGGCCCTCCTCCTCCACAACGTGTATGTGAATTCCCAGCTCCTCTCTAAGGCGGGAAGAAATGTTTAATACCCCATCACAAAGAGCACAGAAGTGAGAGGATGGGCAGAGGGGTGCAGATGTGGACCTTGCTGCTCCCACTCCCCCCCCCGAGCGGAGCGAGGGCTGATCATCGTGAGCTTTCCCAGGACAGCAGAGCCCTGGGTCTGCAGAGGCCTCCTTGGCCCCACTCTGTGGGTGCCAGTGCTGGCTTCCCTCTGGCACTGCCCTTGCCTGCTTGGATGGATGGGGGGGTCTGCCAGAGGGGAATACATTTGCACAGGTGGGTGCAGAAGCCTTCATGTGCCAGTGTCCCTACATGAGGCTGTTCACAGTTGACAGTCCAGTAACTGAGCCCTTCATTGTACCAAGCTACTCATCCATGCTCTGAGCTGCCACTGAGCAAAGCCAGCTCCCATTGAAAAGCCATGTGGCCATACTCATGCCTCTTACAGAGGACTGAGTTTATTCACATGGGTCAGGTAGAAGGTTTGGCACAGTCCATCACCCTCCATTACATATGCTTTGCATACACACATTCCTGAAGGTAGGTGAAAATCCTTTCTGATCTCTACTGAGAAGGTTCCTCAAATCTCAAAGAAAATAAGTATGTTAAGTGTAAACACGTGCACAACAGCTCAGCCCTCTGCGTCTCCACACATGTTGTTTCCACATGTTAAGAGTCTCAAAACAACAAACATCTGGGCCTTGACTCTGTGAAGTAGGAAGGCAGTCACCTCTCACGGCCATGGTCTTGTAGCCACCTGGGTGCCAAGTAAGCACATAGACTAGCCTGCTGCCTGGGGCCAGCAGCCTGGGTCCCACAGGTAGCCCTCCCCTCTGCTGCCCTCCTCAGCTCCAGCAAGCACTGATTAGTCTCCATCAAGGAAGCGTGGACACAGGCGAGATGAACCGTGATCCCAGAACATTTCCTAACCACATCTTGAATTACAGCAAATCTTAGACCTCATTGTACCACAGAGGAGCTACACTTTGGATACTGAGAACACTGGAGAGCAGCAGGCAATAATTATTGCAAGAAGCTGTTCGCTCATTTGGGATACTAAGGCTGAAGAAAAGTTGGGGAGTTAGTCAAAAGCAGCTTAGGAGAGGCACGGAGACCTCCAGCTGTCAGTCTGCACTTTCACAGGCCTCTCAGCTGAACTTTGTCCTTTAATAGTCAAATACTTCTCTCAGCTCCTCTCCCTGCAGGGCTCCATCTCACCAACCCCAGGCACACCGCCCCCCCAGCCCCCACATACCTGCCTTCCCAGCGCTACCGTCACCAGCTGCCCCGGGGGCAGGGGGGTCCCGGTGGATGGAGCCCCAGCTCCTCTTAAAGCTGAACTCTGCTTGGGAGGATCTAAACCGGCATCCCAGGATGCTGGGTTGTTATAAACCTCAGCCTCCCCATGCTCTAGTCTAAACTAGAAGTTGCTTTTCTCTTTGAATAGTTGGCTAGCGGCGACATGACATCAACAGGGAGCAGAATTCAAGCAGAACAGTCGAATTACATCATCCAAAGAAACTGGAGCCCCTCGCTGCATTTGAAAAAGAGGACAGCTTAAAGCAAAATCAGATGGATTTGTTTTTCCTGGCATGAAGAAGTTCAGTCATCTTTTTGAAGCAGAAATATACATTTGCTTGTTTAGTCATGAATTAAAGATATTTTCTCCTTGGAGCTGTTTACATTATCTTGAAATTATCCTTCTGTTTCTGAACCTCAAATAGTTAACATAAGAGCTTCAAAGGCTTTGTGGCATGAACACATGGGACAGAGGACTTCAATTCTCTTTCCATTTCATACAAACATAAAGGGTTTCAATGACAGAACAGCCTTAATATTTTGAACATCAAACTGAAAATGGGCCTTAAAAATTGCTGCGTTGGCAATACCAGATCTAACTAGTGTATTTTTATCATCTGGTTCAGATGTTTTCATTTTTATTCACTGCTACTAAGGAATGCCACTGCATGAGGACAAAACTTCTTTACAGCTGTATTTTAGGGGGTTGTTTGTATGCTGGAGTGATAAAGCATTTAGCATATCAATGAAACAAAATTATGAGACTTACATGCAGACTGGCTCCCAGCACCCTTAGTACCAGAGCACTGTACCCTGCCCACAGGGATGGCATACGCCACAGCGCGTGCTCAGGTTTTGGTCCCCCACTGCCCCAGTCAGCGGAGTATTGACTACAATCACAGCTCCCTCCCAGCCCAGCCAGCCCAGTCTCATTGTGAAGGCCACCCAGCCACGTAGAACAGTTGAAAGTAGCTGGCAAAAGACACAGCATCATATAAACAGTTAACATTAAGGGTGAGGATTTTAGCAGGGAGATAAGACAGGGTAGTGCAAAATGAAGAAAATTTACAATTACTCCTCATTGTAGGCTAAAATTGCCAAGTCCTGAATTTACTGGTTATATTTACATTCTTAGTTAACTTCTAACTTTCAGACTTGACATGAAATGAATACATTTTTTTAAAAAAACCCCACAAATGATCTGAAAAGGAAATCATTAAGCATGAGCAGCATCTTTCAACAGTTCCCTGTTTAAAAAAATGATAGTCAGAAATCTTACAGTGCTTACAGTGAAATACAGTATCCGGTGAGAGATACATACCCTCCATGTAAAACGAGCTGCTTTCACTACAGTGAAATCTTCAGAGCTCCAGACTAAAGTGGAATACGGGTTGCTGAGCTAGCAACACCTTGGAAAGAACATGGACAAGCTCTATCTCAGAGAAAAGTATAGGTGGGAGAACAAGTTAGACCTGGCATTAACAAGTTTGCAGTATTCACTGGACCAGAAAGCAACTGAGTCCACGGTCTACTACCAGGTACAAATCTGTGCTAGCATGAAGTCCTGTGGAGAAAGGGAGAGGAACCCATGTCAATACTTTGGTTTCCATGAGAGAAGATAGTTTTCCTTCAGAGGTCAGAAAAACTGCGTAACAGGTTAAAAAAAAAAAAAAAAAAAAAAAAAAGCTGTAAAACAGGTGTTTGCTGGGTTTGGGCATTTGTTATGGCTCATTGCCATATTTATTTCAATACTTTATTTCAATTTGTTATTTCGATAGCTTATTTTAATTTATTATTTCAATAGCTCATTGCAACGAATTCTGAGTGAAGGGAGGCACTATCAGCAGGTGTGTTTGTGCATCTGGCTAAGCAGGGCAAGGCAGCCAACTCCTTCAGCAGGGGTTTAAACCCTCACCTTCTCCAAACTATTCCTGACTTGGAACAATTCCAACAAGCCACTGCCGCTTGCTAACACTGCTACATACAAACCCTTTGAACTCTGCAGCAACTTAGATTTGACAGTGGTAGGAGCAATAGCTAAACTGTAGTATCCTGGTGGCACAGATCTATCTTCAGAGATGCTTCAAGTTGTGTGTATACACAAGGGCAGGAGGAATTCATTTAAGCACAAAATTAATGTTCTATTGATAAAATTGGTTATTTTTAAGTAATAAATAGCTCTGGGTGAAAGATGCCCTTGGCTTTTTTTGGGACAAACACATCAAAGTACTTTTTGCTAAACTGCTACTTAATCTACTCTTACTTTTTAAGGTTAGTACCCCCACTGAAGTTAAAAGAAGTGCCTCTCAGCTCAAGTTTCAAGCTTTCAATCCACACAGGAAATTTTTTATTTATCTTTCACACTTGGACTTTAAGGAATTTCCATGCTTAGACATTAAGAAACTCCAAAATTACATTCTGCTATGAAAAGCTAATTACAGAGAGATGGTGGAGGTCGGGGTTTTTTCCTTTTTAAATATAAATTTATTTCTGGAGTCAAGCTTTGGTGTGGGCAGTAATTTCAGCAACAAGTTCAAGGACACACAAGAGAAACAACCATAACCTATTACGGATACATAAACTGAGGTGGGAATGTAAGCAGCTTGCCAAACAGCTACCATGCTTATAAGTAGCAGGATTATAAAATTCTAGTCACTGAAAGATTAACTTCCAGAAATCAGCTTACAAAAGAAAATCTCAGGTAGTTCAGTATTAGTTTATTAAATCAGCAACTTTTATCACCACTTTCTAAAAATGATTACAAAGCATATTAAAATATATTACAGTATCTGCAAGGAATTTATTGTGTAATAAAAGTGCAACAATAATAAACTTACAGGGCTGCCTAGTTGGACAAACTGAAGCACACTGCACAGATCAAGCCTTCCCTCAGAATGCCTTTGAAGTGAAAACAGTATTTTAATAAAAATATTAGAAAAGATGAGCATGTGAAGTATAAACCAAAGTTTATGTTCATTCTCTCAGTGCTAAGTTACACATACTCATCAAACCATACACTTCAAACTCTGCTTGAATTCCAAGAATATAAAGAGCCAAAGTGAGCACACATCGTGAAGGGAAGTGAGAAGAAAAAGAGGGCACATTTCAAGTACTGGGGATGAACAATGTTGTTGAAAGTCCAGGACTAGATACTGATGCTTTGAGACTGGGTTCCACACAAACCCATACCATCCCCAACTAACAACTGGGACCTTGCTCTGACCTAAAAACCTTTGTAAATTCACAATTTTCCAGCTGTCACAGCTTCAGAAGGCTCTTGCTGTCCTGTCGTGTGGTTATGAGCTGTGACCCCCACATCTTCTGTTCCAATCTACAGCAAAATTCTAATTAATTTACATGGGAACAGAACCATGGTTGGGAATTAAAACTGTGTTGTGGAATAGCTGGAAAAGAAGTAAAAGCAGCAGTCTCTATTTTGGTTTATGGCAGCAGACCATACCTGTGGGCACTGACTTCACAGGATGAATTATTGACAGTTTTGAATAGTCTCACAGCAAACGTAAGCAAAATCCTAGGCATAAAACGTCCAACAAATGCAACATCTTATTCCTTCTTCAGCAGAGATTAATAACAACAAACTGAACACCAAAGGCTACATCATACTGCTGTTCCAAATAACTCCTAGAGCACAATTTCATGAGAGAAGTTAATCCTGCTCACTTCTCATGCTTCTAACACAAGGACTCACTAACTCCACAGAACATTATCCTAACTGGTGCGTGTGGCTGGTTTAACCAACTGAATGGGCTTGCAGGATCTGACAAGCCAGAGAGCCAGCAAGGCAAATGGAATAGGCCCACAGGTCTGTGAGGAGGTAGTGAGAAAAGAGATCCCTTCCCCTGAGCAACAGCAACCAACTCTATTAGTTTAGCTGTGCAAGAAGCTGCTGTTTAAAGTCCACATGAAATGTACTTTATTCCTATCAGCTAAGTACAATGCTAGTGCACTGCACCACATACTCAGAAATACATTTATGCATGTAGCTCTGCATGCTGATCCTGAAACACTTCTACTCCTCCAGATAAAAGAGAAAATCCACCTCTACTGTTATACATGCTTCATACATTCCCCTTCCAAATTCTATAGGAAAACATAGGAAGACATTTCAATCCCATCTAGACAGAATATTTTAACTTATCAAAATGATGCGATTCAATTCATCTCCCCTAAACCCAATACAGCACACTGTCATTGAGACTGAAGAAAAGGCTGTGTTCTCCATTTTACTACCAGTAAAGCTAGGGGAAAAAAAAAACCAACAAAACCCAAAACCCAAATCACTGAGAAACTATTCTGCTCCTCTCATGCAGGGAGGATATTTCTACTGGCAGGGGATCATATGGCTCCAATGCATTTGGAGCATCACCACTGGAACCTACACACAGTGGGAACTCACACATGGGTCCACCCCTGGAACCCTGTGCTGCTGAAGGGCAAGGTAAAGCAAAGGTGGAAGATCAGCAGCTTCCCAGATTCTCTCAGCTTTTCCCACACTACAGCAGTCACAATACACAAGCTTGCTTGCTTTTTCCTGGTGGCTTTCCTTACTAAGCTAGTCAGGTTGGTCATTAGTGTATGAATTTGTTGCTGACTACAAGCACTACACACTAACAAGCATACATTACCACTTCTGCAGCCTGTTTTTTATTTAACAACTCCTGCAATGTCTATAGACTACTTTTTGTTCAAAAATAAATTACACAGAGCATCAGTTACTCTGCAGATGTACAGTCACACAGGTAGACTCATGGTCCAGTTTCACAGCTCCACCGAAGTGCACAGAGATGCACTAAGGCTAATCTGGCTCCTAATTTAGGTCTAACAGAAACAAAGTTGGTATGCTTGAATGAGAGGAAAACCTAAGAATTCAAAAAAGGCAAGCAAGTCCTCAAGAACAATTTAATTATGCCAGGATATCCTTGATGCAGGCCCGGAAGCCTGGCAAGGTAAAGGTGTTCTTCTGTTATTACTTATAATAGCTTTATTGTTTTCCCATGGTAGAGACCTGGCAAAGTTCATGGTAATTTCACATCAGAACAGATGCAGAAGATAAGAAGTCCAGAAAGATCTGAAGTATTAAACCTGAATGACAACTTACAAATGTACAATTTGAAAAAAGAAGCTGAGGTTCTTCTTAAGTCACCTACAAGTCTGAACACCTAAGTGTGACTAAAATCTTAACTGGCAGACAACATGCAATCTACTCCCCCCTCCGGCCCCTACTACAAAGATGCTAAACCACTTTCTGGCTTGCTCCGTTTCAGAAGGCACTGTTTCTACCACTTCCTGAGACTCAAAAAGTGCTCAGAACTACAGTACCTTTGATGTGTAGGGGATTTCATACTACAAACAGAATACGAGTCCATTCCTGCTCACATGTGCAGAGCAAAACTGCCAAGTTTGATTTTAGAAAAGAACTGGCCCTCCCTGAAAGACTCAAGTTCACAGGGCCAAAAATTTGTGTTCTTTTAAGGTACTGATAAAAATCAGTTGTAAGCAGCCAGTATGTTCAACTTTGACTGTGTTAGAAAAATGGATGTTTATTAAGCATCCATTCCTTTCACAGATTGTTTTCAAGAAAGGAGTAATATCTGGAGGGACCAGGCTTTCATTATTACAGTCAATGTAGATTCCCCATCTTTCAAATATGCCACCATTGGAATCGAATATCTCTTTTGTGGTTGTCAGCTACATGTTGGCAAAAGAAAGAGTTAAAACCTTTTCTTAAAAGTATTATATATAAAAAAATATACAGAGATAACTGTATCATTACCTGTAAATAGAAATTAAATACAAATGAAAATTTCCCAAGACAATTTGATGTGCTTTGAAGAGGCTTTGAGCAATGCACCTTTTCTGAATAGTGAGGCTTCATTTCAACGGAAATGTGGGGTTTTTTAAGCTTATGAAAACATTCTGCTGTCACTTTGAACAATTCAGAAATTTACTGTCTACAGAGAAGCTAAACTGAAACTTAAAAAGAAACTCCAAATCCAAGGAACAAAGGAGATTCAGTTCTTCTAATGATAATACTGAAGAAGCAGTTCTTCAGAAAACAAGACACAATGACAGATTGAAAGAATCATTTTAATATTTTGCAGCTCTAGCTATAATCAGCAAAGTTTTAAAACAAGTCTGCTCACATTTTGAGCACCTAAAAGACTCTCCCTGTTACTCTTCTTCTACTAATCCCTTATTAAATAACGAAAAGAATAAAAAAAGTTCCTTTTACATCAGCCTTTTCTTAAACTCTAGGTATGATGACTTGATGCCTAAAGTATTTTTTTAGCATAGAAAATATTCCTTGCATGGGCAGGTGAATTTAGTATTTAGAGCTTCCCTGCACTATTTAAAACAGGCTGGAGAAACTTACAGTTGATAAGTATTTAGATTTGGTGAAGGTCAGTGATTTTTCACACATGGTCTTTTCTGCTTCATGGTTATAAAGGCAGCAAGACATGGAAGCAAGACTACAAAAACTTTTTCACCTTACAGCAGAGCTATACAAGGCACTTGTGTCAAGCATGTCTGAGTGAAGGTGCAGGGACAGCTACACAAATGTTTCCCTGCTACCACGCTTCTAATTTCAGTAACTTGCATGAGATGTGGGATTTAAGGATCTAAGCCTGATTTCAAATTCTGGTGGTTTCAACACATTTGTTGAAAGATTTCCAAAATCCTCATTCTTCTCGTTGTATTTTTCACTCTGCTGTCTGGAAAGGTTTCCTGTGAGATGGTGGCACCAGGTGGGAAGGCAGTGTGCCCGGCAGTTCATACCCATCCAGTTTAATCTTGATGAGATGTTTTGCTAATGCAAACTCCTCATCATCCAACATCCCATCGCCATCACAGTCTGAAAGTTTCCAGATCTTCCCCAAGACACTGTTGGGTAATTTGGAAGTCACCATCTCCTTCTTTGCACTAATCCCAGATATTTTGCCATTAATCGGTGACAGAGTGTAGAAAATCTCATCATAAGCAGGTTTATCTTTGGCAACAACCCATTCTTCTTCATCAGCTCCTTCCTTAGCACCTTCTCCGTACCCATGGCCAAAAGGTCCTGCCATGGTGCCATCAAATGCTCCACCTTGTACCATCTCTGTGGGCATGCTGCTCTCTTCCTGTCTGATCAGGCTCATCAGGGAGGCAATTTTGTTGGCCAGCATGTTATCCACAGCTTCAATTAGCTTTGGTTTCAAAGAATGAAATTTGGTGAAATCACAAGTCTCCAGCAGCTCCTGTCAATAATAAAGGTTTCAGGAACAGTAGTTAGAAGCATTCAGATACATTGAAAAGGTTAAAGAATGAACTTTAAAATAATCTGTAAGCTTTTGAAGCAGGTTTCAAAACTGAAAGGCCTCCTGAAGGAGAAGCAAAGCTGACATATACCAAATATATTAATGAAACACACTAAGACATTTTGCAACCATGTATGAGCCCATCTATTAAATGACACAATTTTCAAAATGGCAATGCATAAAAACATGCAGTTGATGAATGTTATCCAACAGCTTTCCATTTGGTGATTTTCTTCCAAACATCAAATAAAGTATTCAAGTAGATCCTCAGTCCTGCTAGCACTTATGCAAGTGTTTAAAGTCAATAATAAATCCAAGAGTTTGCAGGACTGATCTGATTTTATCTTCTTGTTTCTGGTTAGGTCATGAAGAAGTATCCTTTACCAGTAAAGAAAAACTGAGCTGGGATAACAGCAGCAGCATTTTTATAGAACTGCTGCCAGAATTCATGAAGTATGGTCTCTACCACATTTTCACCTTGTACATAAACTCCTACTAACCTCAGTGAGATGTTTAACTAGGTGATATGAGCTATTCCAACACAAGACCAAGCATGTTTTACACCAGAGCATTGGAAAGTTAAAAATGCTTTAGGCAATTATTAAATGATTTCTACAGGCAAAATGTTATCTGGGAATAGAGTTACAATGGAAATTAAAAAAAAAAACAACAAACCAACACCCAAACAATTCCCCCCAAAACCCTTCTCAAAATGGTGTTAACCACTTTAACAAGTCACATCTATCACCACAGGGAGCTGCTCTCATACATATCAGAACCATAATGATACAAACCCAAGAAAACTGAAGCACAGGCAAATGGCTTTGCCCATGCACAGTGAACTTTTGATTTCTTTGAGGAAAATCACCAACCAACAGCCATCACTCTGTTCAGGTGACACTTATAGACAATCACCTGATTTACAGCAACTGATCAATATAAATTTATGACAGGCAATACATCTTAGAAAGCAAAGGTCAAACCTGCTATCTGTTTTGGTACAATTTTATTTTCTCACAATTTTGCTCCTCATTACAGAAGGGACTGATCTCTGATGTATGTATTTGCTGCCATCTGCTGCTGAGGAGCAGCGACATGCACTATTAGTTTGATAAAGTTCCATTCAAATTTTGTTTCACTGTTCAAACTGACAGGTGATCACTTCTCATTCTCTTATTTTACATCACCAAAAAATGTGGCAAGGGAAGAAAGAGCCAACTTTTTCTACACACTCCCTTTTGAAGCCTAGCTCATTAAACCCTTCCAACAATCCTGCCTGTGAAAACCTAGCTAAGATACTGTGCTTCATCTATAATTTACTGCCTCATGCCAATTAGTGATTCCCAAGTTAAATATTTCAGTTCACAAAGGAAATCTGTGCACCCCTATAGATAGGTTAATGAGCCAGTCATCACTCTATGATTAGCCATGAAAGTGTACCACATGAACTGCCAGAATGATACATGGTCTGGAAAATATCCTCCATCGTACCCATCACCAGCCCATGGTCAGACCAAACTCCCAATCTCATATTTTTCAGCTTCCAAGCTCAATTATTTTCTGATTTGAAGGCCATTTAAGCAGCTTATGATCTGAGATCTGAAACTTGCAAATTGAGGCTTGAGGAATAAATTGACAAGTATTACTAACACAACATTAGCTGTTCTTCCCTAGGGTACTCTCTAAACAACTCACCTCAAATCACAGGACAGAAGTAAAAACGTGAGAAAAGTGACAGAAAGTTGGTAGTTAGATTTCATAAAGTTCAAAAGAGGAAGAAGAGACAAAAGGCATTTAAAAATTAACATAAGCGTATAATTTCAGAACTTCTGCCTTCATGGAATTCACACTCAGAAAGACAGGAAAAATGAAAGGCACCATTTTCAGAAGAGATCGGTTTTAAGTTGAACTTTTCAGATCACACATTGCCTTTGTTGCTCACTAGCAGACAGTATCAGTAAGAGCAAGAAAAGAGTAGGGTAAAAATTAATAATATGTGACTAAGGATATCTTGACCTACACAAGTACATGACAGCATTACAGGAGTGATACAAATACCCACATTTAAGACACAAAACAAGAACCAGCTTAACCAGCTCTTCTGGTTTCAGCTGGAATAAAGTTAATTTACTTCCTAGTAGCTGGTATAGTGCTGTTTTTTATTTCAGATGAGAATAACGTTAATAACCAATGTTTTAGTTGTTGCTAAGCAGCATTTATACTAAGACAAGGACTCTTCAGTTTCTCATACTGCCCTGCCAGCAGAGGTTAGGAAGGGACACAGCCAGGACAGCTGACCCAAAGAAGTCAAAGGGGTATTCCATGCCATATGACATCATGCCCAGTATATAACTGGGGGAGTTTTCTGGGGGACACCACGGCTCAGGGATTGGCTGAGCATTGGTCAGCAGGTGGTGAGCAATTGTATTCTGCATCACTTGTTTTATATATATTATTATTATTTTCCTTTCTTTTCTGTCCTATTAAACTGTCTTCATCTCAACTCACAAGTTTTACACTCCCCCCCCCCCATCCCACTGAGGTGAAGTGAGCAAGCAGCTGTGTGGTGCTGAATTGGCAGCTGGGGTTAAAAGCACAACATCTGTAAGTGTCCACTGTCATTTTATCAAAACCTTTAGTGCTATCTGCCATGAGAGACCAAGAGGTGGTCTGATTCCTTATGGCAATTTCTATAGTCCTGTATCAGTGGATGTACATTAAGCAACTAATTTTTTCTGTTCTGCAGTGCTTCCAAGTCATGCTAACTCCGTGACACATGACTGATTGTCACTTCAGCTGCTCTACTGCTGAAGACCCTAAACTATAATGCTGAGATGCTCTGTCCTACCTCTTCCAATAGGGTGATCCTGTTGCAAAGTTAGTATTATTAGAGTGGAACTGTAATCTTACCTGCATTTTCCTGACTTCAGGGAAGTCCCCTGCTGAGATTTGGTATTCCCTTTGCAGCAGCGTGTAGATTTCTGGTAATCTGCCGATCAGTTCCTTCTTCTTATTCTCTTTTCCAAATACAGAGGGCATTTCTTTTTTCAGATAGCTGATGATATAAGCATGAACCTAAGAAGAAGCAAAACTGAAATCAAGACTACTGTTTATCTACACTTAACATTAGTGTTCTTCACTCAGGTCATAAAAAGAAACAGAAATAACGTTGCCCTATGTCAGCTCAAGGATAAGATATTATCACCAATTGTTTCTGGAACATCTTGCTTACATGAACAGTTATCGACTAGCTTTTGCTGCTTTCAGCATTCCTTTGAGGGGTGAAGAAAAAGCAAACACACTTTAAATAAATACAGATACACACCTGCAGTTTAAAGAGAAGCATGATACAGCATTCTGTCAGTACCAACAGTGAGAGAAAAAGCAAGGTCCCGAAACCACATCCTGACACTACATGCATGGATCATACACAGAGCACCAGCCACACAGGTCCATCTGTCTCAGCGGTAGAGATCTGTAACTCCATTTGCTTTGCCAATTATTGTAGAAAGCAATGGAATAACGCCTCAAGTAATACAAGTATGCAAAGTGGCAGGGCTATCTATCTGAAGTGTCACTGCATTCCTACCTGTTTACTCCCAGAAAAGTGAGTACCTAGAGTCTATACCTATGCAGCCACCAGAGGATGACAGAGCAGTCAGTGTAAGAACAGCGTGTCATGGCTGCCTTGCAAGGCCTTAGGGAAAAAAGTAGAGCCTTTCCAGCAAATAAGACATTAATTTAGGATGACGTCCTAAAAACACACTGATACTTGCAGAACTCTCAGTTTCCCATCTGCCATGATCAAGATAATCCAGCACTGCCATCAAAACATCCACCCTGCTTGTGTACCCTCCTTCCACCCTTACCCTGAACCATTCATCTCTTCCTCTTCATCACCCTCCCACCACCTTTCACCACCAAAAGGATCTGCTTGGCCACACAGCAAGTGGTTCAGGACAGAAACAGTGGCTGTGCTTCTTAACTGAGGCCAGTTCACTTATCCAGTTCATTGTGTGGACACTGATAATCATTCTGTACATGAGAGGGAAGTGCAAGAGCAGCTTTTTTTTAGAAGCAATGCACATCTATCGCAACTTAACGTAACTAAACCACTTTCCTAAGGTCTGATTCTGACCACTGAAGTCAAATGACCTCCGCAACAGGATAAATCTTTACATAACTCAGACCCTTCTTCATTAAAAATGGATGAAGCTGTTCCCAAAACAGAAGTTACTTACAATTTTCTCACACACTGAAAAACACGTCTATCAAACCGTTGACCAGTAAAAAGCTGAAATTTTGAAGACTAAGGGAAGACAGACTACAACAAAAAAGCATCAGTAGCAAAAGAGTGATTATGTAGATGTGGTGTAAGTATAATACTTAATACATAGCAAAACATGACAGAACGTGCCTTTATAGTGTTCTGTACAAACATTACACAGTCTGTACAGGGGAAGTGCTCCTACTTTCCTTACTTATTTAGGAAGCTTACTGGAAACTCAGAGGAAAAAAAATATCTTTGTTTTTAAAGAAAAACAGCAATACCAGTTTTTATTTGCATGTTTTAAGATCACAACTTTCACACAACATTACTTCCTCATAAATAAGAGGAGTGCATGCATTTTAATTGCAGGTAAATTTAGATTTCTACAGAGGAGAAAGAAAATAAAGCGCATAAATAAGAAGTGTTTCTGCATAAAAATGACATTTTCTAATAGGGTAGATATGGCTATTTCTCCACAATGACAGAACTGATTCAACAAGGATATTCCACTTCACTCAAGGGAATTTATAAATAATTGTAAGTAACTTTATGGATCTTATGTTTAAAATAATACTTCTAGCAAAACCAGAAAAGTATGTTTATAGTTCAAAAGCACTAACAGTTTCATATGGATATGCTAAGCGGTCTAAGGTCTGCCAGCATGCACATGTGTTTCTTGTAGATAAGAACAGTTCCCATCCTCAAAATCGGATAGTGAGTCACAGGACTTAAAAAAGAGAAAAAAGCCTAATGCCCAAATTTGGCAGCAAGTTGACAGTTTGCTTTTGGTTTTAGTTACTATACATGTTTTAGAAGAGATTAAGAACAGAGTGGCATAGAAATAGGACCAAAAAATGCAATGCTGTAAAAAATTATTTTTGAGTGTCAGTACTTTAAGATCAGTTTGAAAGACAGAAAGAGGTCACTGGAAAGATTACATTGCTGCTTTCCTGCAGATAAACAGTTTAGTCCCCTTCCACAGCTGTCTAATTAGCAGGTCCTATGAGCATTGTATTTTGTATTTACCTTTATCCATTTTTATTTTACATTACACAGAAACACTAAAGACAATCCACTTGACACTGTTCCACTTCCAAAATGACTGTAACAGGCAAAAGCAGAAAACTGCCAACAACATTCACAAAAATAATTGAAATCATAACAACTTTTAACACAACATCATCAGGAATGTGATATTAAATGGAATTTTCAAAGAAACAACTGCTACGTAGAGCTCAGGCCACAAAAAAAGCTTTAAGTGTGTCATTATATCCAGAGAGCTAATTACGCCAACATAGGAAGTGGTATATATCCCCACACAACTATTCTTATATCAATGTAAGTGCAAGTCCTCTTCATTTTTGCTTAGAAGTCCACATGAAAATGTGTTCCAAGACAACTTCATTTACTCAAGTCATTAACTCAATTCACATTCTGTCCAATAACTGCATAGGAAACCAGAACTTCTGTCTGCTACCACTTGCTTTCTCCCCAAATATTTCTGAGGTTAGTTTTCCTTTTTTTCCAATTTTCCAAATGACAAATCGTTATTCTTGAATCACCAATTTTTATTTTGTTCTTGAGTTTTTCAAACTTCAACAAGAAGGTTGGCAGTGCTTTTAACTATTATCCTAACAGCAGTTGCAGTACTACAGTAAAAGAAACTCTCTGCAGAATCAGAGAAACAGACATAGAAGTATTTTAGACTGTAAACAAAGCTTATTCTAGTCAGGCTGTGAGAAGAAAGGACACATGAAGCTAGTGGTGTTGTTAAGCAGGGAGTCTGCAGATTAGTAAAATATAACCAGAGGGTTTTACAAATAGGTAATTAAAACTTGGTGATAATTCACAAAGCTTTAAAGTGACATCCACTCAAAGATAACTAAAGACTTATCAAAAACATTAAACAGGTTTTCAACAGCCAGCTGTAGACAGTCACAGCACCCTCACACACACCCTGCCTGCACACACGAGTTAGTGACTGTGAATTGTGCACAGTGCACATGCTCCTCCAGAGCCAAAACCAAGGAGAATGGTGACAGGGGCATCCTACAGTGGGACACATAACTCATATTCCTGATCATGTGAGATGGGTTTTTTTGGATATGACGACACCAAGTGTCTCTCTGACTGGGATGTAATCTGAGAGGCTCAAGAGTTTCAAACTAATGCAGAAGCACCTCTCCAATTCATTAGTACCTGTGCTTCACTTAGTGAGGTGTTTAATCAGTCTTGTATGCCAGGGTGCAACATAAAGGCATTTAGTCAAAGTGTTTTTCCACAGCAGCTGATTGACAGTGTGCATTAAGGCATTAATATGCAAAAGAGAGTACGAAAGGTTACATCTGAATATGCAAAAAAGCATATGAAAGGTTGTGGGTTTTTGTCCCACCCCCCTTTTTATAATGTTCTCTACATACCAGATATTGTTAAAAAAAAAAAAATAAAAAAAAAAAAAAAAAAAAGAAAAGAAAAAGAGTGGTTTATCTCCAAAAACTAACATTAAGATTACCTCACTGAACAGTGTAAAAAAAAATTCACTCCCCTACCAAGCAAATAATAGCTTTAACAGCTTAAAAATCATCAAAACCCTTCTCTAAGGTTAGGGAGGCATCCCAGTACAAGTCTTGATTTCCTCCTACTTATTTATATATCCTGAGTGGCTACCTCTTCCTTGAAAAACTGACAATTCAACTCATTTGCTGAAAACCAGTTTACAGGTATAGAAAAAAACTGGGAAGGGTGAGAAAGGACACAATGAAAGAGACAGAAGAGACTACTCATTTCAATTAGTGTAGTTGTCTTTTCTTACCTTTGCAAGTCTTGCCCTCTTAATGAGATCATTGAGTTTCCTCACAGCAGCCTTTTGTGGGAGACTCTGGATATCCTTGAAAAGATCCTGTGCCTCGGCTTCAAACAGTTTTCGATTCTCTGTGTTTCGGAGAGGATGGGCCCAAAAGGAGCCAATGTAGACCCGCAGCACCTCTGGAGTGTTGATCACTTTTCCCAGGGACCACATGAGTGCACCGTAGACCCTCATCAGCTGCTGGGTATCCACTTGGTCAGCCTTATTAAGCACCACTCGAATCTTGTCATCCTGGCCCCGGAATGACTTAATAGCCTCTGAAAACTCATCAGATATATCCAGTTTATGGGCATCAAAAAGGAGGATGATGCGGTCGACCCTCTCAGCAAACCACTGGAGGACTTGGCAGAAGTCGTAGCCTGAAGGAAGAATACACTATTACAGCCCTACCATTCAGAAAAGCGAGTCTCAGAGAAAGTAGGGCTTGGGACAGAGAGCAAGGGGATCACAGCATCTACCTGGGGGAAAAGAAGAGATGGACCACCTGGAAGAGGGTGTCTGTGGACGATGAGGTCAGGACAACTGTATCCTACATTTCTTAGACCAGTCTCACTATTACCACCTTTTGTTTTTCTCACTCCCCTTCCCATCCCTCTCTTGCATCAATATCTTTTGTGCTGCTGTGAGTTACCATCTCACACCTATGTTTGCATCTTCCCAGGAGTTTTGGCTCCAGCAGAGTGCCCAAGCTAAGGAGGTCTGTGGGGCTCTTACCACAAGCTCTCCATCACTGGTAACACTGACCACTTTGGTAGCACTGCCTATCTGTACTGACAAGGAAAACAGCACAAGTGCAGCACTCCAAGCGTAAGCCAGCAACCAAACATATTTGTGATTTAAAACCATTTCCAAACTCATCTCATTGCAACACTTACTGTTGCTTCTCCCACAGCAGACTCAGAGCAATGTGCCTGCGTTGCTGATGGCTTTGGGGATGTGACATGTTACAGAACATGAGCAGTGACCTTTCTGATCATCTGAAACAAACTTTTTGATGTTCTAAAGGAAAGCCTATTCATAGCACCTGTCTGAACACTTACGAGTGCAGCTTATATCCACCTAACAAATAGCATCAGGAACTACTTATTCACAAGTGACACATTTAAGCCGCAGAGAGTAACCACTAGTGATGTGGCATTGAGCTTGGTGTGGATGTGACTCATCTTGTTTGAGTAAGGAACAGTAAGGTATGAGCTGGGAGCTCACATTCCACCCCTCCTCTTCCTCTCAGAAACAAATCAGAGCTAAAAGAGGGAGCAGTCAAAATGCAAGGATTGGTATAAAGTAACCCCAACAGAATCAACAGTTTTGCTCCCAGCAGCATATATTTAAATGCCAACAGCAAAGGAAGCTCAGTTACCACCAGTGAGCCCTCCAGGGTGTCTTTGGTTATTTCTCAGCTGTGCAAGTGTTTAAACCTCAAATCCCCCAGGAAATAAAATCCACTTAGACTGCTCAATATGTGAGCCAATTATCTATCCAAACACTTCACACAGCTGGTTTAGAAACAAGAAAAAGCCTCTTCGCCACTCCTCATTCTCCCTAGCACCTTTTAAACTGTATAAATAAAAGGGTATGGGGACATTGTTAAGTTGCTTAGCTTTTCTTAAAATAATGATGGTTCAGTCAAGTCATCACTCATTATACCTTCAGGTTGTTGGTCTTTAACAGGGAACCCAAAAGCAAATCAGCTTTTTTTGCTTTCCAGTAGAACATAACTAAGGCCAACATAAATGAAAAATGGGGAATGCCACATTTGTCATAGAGACTACTTGTGCATGTTTAGCAACACAGGAAATAACTCAGTCATATATTTTATTTGAAAATTGCAAATAGCATATGAAATGAAATCCAGAAATTCTAAATAGTGACAAAATGTCCCCAGTTACCTGTCTTCCCTGCCTCACCACCCTCCCAAAAAAAGGACCACAAAACATCACTAAAAATCCAACACAGACACATCAAACTGAAAGAAGAGGGTCATGTTAAAAAGGTGTTATTAGGATCCAAAAGGATGCAGGTCAGACTCATTAACTGGCTGTACAAAAAAAAGCCAACATAATCTTGCCCACTGAAAGGATTACTTCTTAAGGAATGCAAAATCTGGCCCCTTTCCAGATAATACTGCTCTGGAGCTTTCATACTTCTCTCCTGTGACCAGTTCCTGGAGGGCTGAATGCAAGATGAAAGGTGCAGCACAGAGGAAAGCTGCACAAAACACTGCTGGAAGAGAATTCTTTTCACTTTACACTAACAAACTCATCAAAATCAGTATGCATTAAAAAAAATAAAATTAAAAGATACATATCTTTTTAAAATGTATATATCTTTAAAAAAATTTAGCAGAAAAGGGAGATCTGGTATGTCACTTTCATGTCACAACGTAGTTGAAACAGTGCACAAATCTGAGCTACGCAATAACCTGTTCTGATTTCATTCATGTAGAAGGAAATAGGCTTGAAATGAAATACATAAAATTGCAAAATGGAGCATGTTAAATTCTATTAAGTTTCCCACAAATGAATGTGAGAAGGTGACTTAACGCTTGAGAAATATATACATTCCCACCACACATTTGATGGATTTTGAGCTGTAAAAACAATTGTGCAGGCACAAGTGTATGCTAACTAGCAATAAATTTATTTAAAATATGAATATTAATGAAGCATTTCCTTTATTAAAGAATAGTCCACTTAATGAAAATGGGCAAGAAAAAGACCTCCAAAAAATCTGAAAAAATAAATTAATTTTAATGAAAATTTGTCATTAGAAGTGAACCTGTTTTAGATAGAAATTCAGTGATTACACACTGGAGTATATGTGAACTACAGAGAAGCGATAATGTAGCTAAATATTTCAGCACTGAAACACAACACTCTTAGGATCCTGTCACATAAGAGTACATGTGTGTGGATTAGGGCTTTCAAAGTTTAACAGTACTAGGTCAACACTGACCAGTTTGGAAACGACCAAAAAAATTCAGTGTAGCTACTTCCCAGCCTCCTGCTGCTCTATTGTTGCTCTTTCTTCAAAGGTTTGTTCCCAGTGAGTGATGTCAGCAATTACATCCAGCCTGAGCATCTCTCACCAGGTACATCATATGTACTTGCAAATGCATATCAGGAAGCCCCAAGTCACCCTTGTACCCAGCTAGGGGACAGAGGAAACAGCAACCCACCAGCAGCACTGCAGAGCTCAAGCTCATGCCGAGCTGTGGGGAGGGAGCAAGCTGGTGCCTCCGACAAAGGCATAACTGTTGGGCATCAGTAACGGGCTGAGCAGACACCACACAGAGGAGAACAAAATGAAGCAATGCGGAAGAGGTGAAAAAGCTGGAGTGAAGCTGCACATGGTTACCAGCTCTGGAAACACTGATGTGAGGAATGATCATGAGCTCTCATGTGTTACTAGCATAGGGGAAAGTGCCAGCCCCATGCATGACAGCCACCAGCCACACTCAAAGATACAGCTGTGCAATCGTGCAGTATGAGCGTGGGTCGATTTTCTGTGCCAGTTTGTAATAAAGATTTAAACAAGCAGTAGGCTTTCCCTTACTGGCCTGTGGTAGATAATTTCCTACTTGCCCTAATGCCATTTCCCAGAGCTTTTGCAATTTAGAAAACAATTAGGGAGGCTTGATGGGCTCCACCCGGCCTCTGTGAGAACAGACATCAGTGTCCAGTTCTTCCACTCCTGGGTCTGGCGCTACTGGCACAGCAGAAGAGAGGTGCCTCTCAGATGAATGCTGTGGTGAGGAGCCTCCAAACTCACACAACAGTATTACCCACCTACCAGATGAATCAGGGGTGGGCAGTGCTGGAGTGATCCCTCCTGCCATTGCTTGCTAAGTACCACACAACCAATGCTACAACACACAGTCTGGATGTGGACAAGAGCAGCCTACCCAACCTGCTGCTCTTCTAATGCTTTGCCACAGGTGAGCATCTGAACTTCAGTCTTTCAAATGGAGCTCAGACCCACATGGAAAGATGCACTTTTGCTGTCTGGGGTGAAGGTTTGCAGTTATGTTAATGAAAGCCTGTCTCAGTCCAGCACTCCTGGTTAACACTCACTGCATTCCTGTCCGTGGACTGATCCTAAAGAGAATGTACAGTATCTCACTGCAAGGCAAAGCCCAACACAATGCTGCCACTACACACATGTCACTTTACTTAATCCATTACTACATTTTCACAAGCCAGATTGAACTGAGAAAATGACCTGTATTTAAGTAACTCCAGTTCAAAAACTGCGAGCTAATCAATATCCTCTGTATTCCTGTGAGCTCTTTAGCTGTACTTCTTCAAACCCTTGCCTTCATGCCACTTGACCCCCTTCCTAAAAGCAGTTCCTCCCCACACCCTGCCAGACAGTGCTTCTCCTTCCTCCTCTCCTTGTTCCTTCCAAATCTTGCAGACTATATGCACATTTCTGTCTGGCACAGGCTATGTGAACGTCACCAGTGATGCTGCAGAAGCAGCACAGGGATGGGCACTTTCTGATCAGGGACAATGCTGGCACACGTCTGCACATTCCCCTCCAGCCACTTATGCAGCCCCTGATCTGACAGTCAGGAAAGGCTCTGGCACATCCTCTTGCTGACAAGAGGAGCTGGAAAGCTGCGTCAAGAGAGACAGCTTTGGATGTTGCACTGTGTATATTTTTGACCCTTCAGAAAATGATCAGCTCCATCCATGGCCTGGATGCTTTCCAGAGTTATATATAAAACATACCGGGAAATAGTGCATATCCTTTAGTTTTCCATAATCCCTTTACGGTTTTCCTGCATTTGATTGCTTTCTTGTTCTCAGAAGTCTTCACTGTACTCCTAGTGATACCTGCCAAATTCTATCACTATGCAGGTGTAGCATCAATTTATACGTAAATAGTTAAGCAGTAGCTCACAGGAAGATGGAAAAAACCAACAGCAAAGAGTGAGGGTTTTACACTGAGATTCTGTAATGTTGTTCTTCCAAACACATTAAAACATCACCAATAAGAAAAGCTGCTGCTCACTGACATTAAAACCAAACTGAACTTCTAGAATGGTATAATAATTTAAAAACTCAGGTATGAACAGACACCAGTAAGGTGCAGAACAGAAAACATCTAAGAATACTTATCAGGTGTTTTTAAATGACATATTCCATTAATGAATTATGAAAAATCTCATTTTGTAGATATTATTTAGAAAATCACAGCAAGATTCATAAGAAACAAGTTTGAGAGAAATAGAAAGAAACCAAAAGCTTAAGTAAATTTGCTGAATTATAAAATTTTGAAATATGAAGTTGTGAAACTATCAGGAAAGAAGTTCTGAAGAATCACCCTGTATATTCAAAGCTTCCCCGGGAAGCACAGAAAAGCATCCCTATGCTTAAGTCTATAATCACCTTCAGATTGAAAGGAAACGGCAGTTCCCATAGTGAAGCACACCAACTGCAACCTTTTTCAGTTAGAAGCAGCCAGTGAATTAATGGGGTAAACAACACACAGTATGTAGGAAAAAACCTTTGTTGTCTGAAGGTGTACAAAGAGAACTTTCTCTGACAGAGACACAATTAGGGACAGCATTAAACATCTTGTAGAGTCCTGCTTACATTTTATAAAGTAATCTAAGCAGCTCAAACTTCACAACATGCTGAATTAGACTTATGGTGTAAATACGTTAAAGTCAGTCCGACTCCTTCAGGAAGCAGGTCAGACAGGCTTCGCATTGTGCGGCACCACAGGACAAGTCAAATTTGTATTCCACAAAACCACCCGTATGGAAACTGCATAAGCAGCCCAAAAGTCATATACAGGAAATGTATCTGACTATGCAGTATTTCAGACACGGGAGAGCGCAGTATTGCCTAATCATAAGGGCATGTTAATAGGTACATGCTATAGGGTCCACGCCGTGACTTGTAGGTACTTCATGTACACCGGTGCCTAAGTATATGAAACCTTAAACTTTGGCAGCTGTCACCCTGCAAGCCTGGGGCACAGAGAGAACTGTGCTCTAAAGCTGACTCCCAAAACCTTATTTATGGTACAGCCACGCTGGTTAAAGCTAAACAGCATACAGGAGGACTACATTTCTGACAAAAGAACTATGCCAAGTTATGTATTCAAGACAACCCTTAACACATAAAAAAAAACCCCCCGTTTCATGAAATGCAAACTAGTCAAATTAAAGCCTGTGAAACAGCTTAGAGTTTGAGGCTATCACTGAGCACTGTCAACTCAGGTGAAAGTTTACCATATCAAAGGGCAGGCCAGCTAGGCCATAAAAACAATTGATAAGGCATCAAGAAATGGAGTTTCTAAACTATAAGGGAACAATAGTCGTATGTTTCGTTAAGTCAGGAAAGCAAATCTAGATGGCAGCGAAGAGCCGTGGTCATTCAAGCAACACAAGACTACCAGTAAAACAATCTGGAGTGAAACACAGCTCTGTCCCACACATGAAGTCTGGGACTTCCACAGCAACCCCTAATGGTGTTCAATTTTGTCACAAAATTGCTCACTTTTTCAGTGGCATATTAATATGATACTTTAGCTTTCTGCTTATTTCATGTTCACTTCCATACTGTTATGAAAGTGGTAACAGATACTTGAACGCTGCCAAGCATAATTTTCCCTAGAGAGGGAGAAAGATGTGCCTACCTTTTCTTGGTGGAGGAAAAAGGTAGCTGGAATAAACAATGGAGAAGCAGAAGTAGGAGGTTTAAGACCACCTTTGATTTTATCAGACTCTATGTAAACTGAGACTTAAACATTTTGTGGACATCTTATGAGAAGGTTTTTCAGGATTAAAGATCATTAGTTATACACTTGCTTATTTCTGCCTAGAAATAAGAGTGCCAACACAGTATTTGCTTTACTCATCCGGTTCCAGAATATTCAAGCCTTTGCTTGTGCAGATGTAGTGCTCATACTGTTCATCTCTACTAGTTCACCAGTATATCGCATACAGGAAAACACAGCTCTCTCCATAATGAACACTTTAACATGACTCTGTGAGCAATAGAGAGGACAAAACAACCCACATTCTGTCACTTAAAGAATGCAGAAACACCATGTGGATCTGTTTACTAACATAAGCATAGTTTAGATTACAGTCCTAAATTAATCTCTTGTTATATTAGTGCAGTGTAAAGGACAAGACCATGGTTGCACACCTGCCATATATTATGCTTATTCCAGGATTTCCTCGAAAAATTCCAAGTGCAATGTGTTAAAGAACTGATTGTTTCCCTTCCCACAGACATGAAACACACGTTTCCATTTCTTAAGCAAGAGGGCAGCATAAGCCACACACTGGATCACTACCATTTACCATTCCACAGAAATCTCCATGAACTTAAATGCAGCTGAAGGAGACAAGGAGGGAAGTTATTTACATTATATTTTAGTATTTTCTCAAAGACAGACTATTTTTTTTTTAAAAAAAAAACAGGGTTCAGTTTTTTTACAGATTTTTCATTTTATTAAAATTATTACCATTCCCTCTTCCTCTTGCCACCCTAACTCTTTTGACTGAAAATTATATTATGGCATGACTGAGCAACCTTAAGAAGCAACACCAGCACCTGTCCCTACAATAAAATCACCTTATAGCCCAACTCCCTCAGTTTTTAAACATGACCAACTTGAAGAGCTATAGCTATTATGAAATATTTCTTCATTCATGAACTTCAATAGCATATATAGCAGTCTAGACATTATTACTTTGTGGAGAGCAATTATAGAAATAAGGCTTTTTCTCAGGAGCGTCAAAGCACCCATTTGTCAGACCATGCAACCATAGCCATTTGCAGCCATAGCAGCAGGACAACAGAAATCTCAACCCAACCAGTTTTCAAGAGAAAAATTCCAAACCCTACATCCAGCTTTAAAACATGGGTTTAATAGGCCTTGTAATAAGAAAGTTTGGCACATACCACCACTAAAACAGGGCCCCAACAGATTAGGATGCTGACTTGTCCAGTATAGCAAAAATAGTGAGCTCTGTTATTTCCAAGCCCTGCAGCTTACCTCTGCTGATGCGCTGCTTCTCTCCAGAGAGAATGCCAGGGCTGTCAATGATACTGATGCTCTTCAACACCTGGTTAGGTAACTGGGAACACATGAACCTGCAGGAAAGGAGGCGAAAAAAACAACATTAACAATAGCTCTAGCTCACACATATATTGTCCCTTGAGAGCTCCCCTTTATGTACCTGCTTACAGGAAGACTCAAGTGAGATTCTGTAAAGTTTCTTAAGTCCTAATGAATCCCTATGTTTTGCAACCATACATGTTTAAGAAAGCCAAATGTAAACAGAGAGCTTCTCATAAAAAAAGAAAACACAGGAAAACCCTGTAAAACTGTAAGCCTAAGTGCTGATAAAATTCTGAATTTTGCAAGAGCTGACAACATGGGCCATATAGACAACATTAAAAAGATTCCATGGAACATTTTGCTGGGACCAAAATAGATACACACAAGAAACAATTCTTTATGTACTCCAGCTTTAGCCCAAATTCAAAGAGATTCAAAAGAAAAGGGAAGCAGGCAGAAAGCCATACTGACAATATTCCAGTCACTGGCATGTCACTGTCTCACCTGTTCCAACAGCATTTGAACACTGTTTGTCTCCAATCCACCACCCTTCTTAGGTGGGGCTTGCAGAGGACTGAAACCAAACAGTATTTCAATTCCCGCAAATGGAGCAAAAGCTTTCACACTGCCAGAACCAAGCGTTCAGATTACACACAGCATGTTCTAAACAATAACCTCCTGCCTCTGTGATGGGAGACAAATTCAGCGACGGTATTATGAAATGTAAATAATTCACGAGGCCTCTGAGAGTCGTGCAGAACACTTTGTGTGTTAAATCCAAACTACTCTGATGCTTCTGGGATCGTGCATGACTGAAGAGACTCACCACCTTTCATCATAAACTGCCTGTAAGAGATTTGCATAAGAGTTTAATCTTCTTATGGGGTAGCAGCTGAAAATGGCACTAACAAACACACAATGTAACCTACCCTCCTCCTGTCAAGCCGCCCAGAGGCTGCCTAGCACAAGGTCCAGGCTCAGGCTGTAAAATGGCTGCCCCGCATTAACCCATCGCTTTAAGAGGCACACTACTGCAGGAAATACAGTATCACAGACAGCAAATTTTAACTGTGCCAAGGACAAACAAGAACTTTACGACCAAGGATAATCTGCGTTAGGAAGAGTTCAGGCAGTTAAATATCTGATAGAAAATGCAAAATATATCAAAATTTGGAAGCTATTGTTGGACAGATAACGATCCAGATGACTCAAAAGAAATCACGAAGGGAAAAAACATAAAATCCTTCTATCTCACTTCACCTTGTGTTTCAGGTGACCTTGTAGTAATGAGTCTAACAAAAGCACATAGCATGTATGTGGGTACAACAGAAAGAGCAGCATGAGCTATGCCTCTCACTGAAACTCAAGAGGGCATAAGGAAATCGCAGCTATGTTGGCCTGATAAAACCTTAGGGTGTGTAAACAGCACTACCCTCTGGGGATTTTGGTTTTGTTTGTTAGTTTGTTCATTGGTGGTTTTTTTGTTTGCTTTTTGGTTTGGGGGTGGGTTTTTTTGGTTTATGTCTGTTACATGGTTTGGGGGGTGGGGGGGTGTTAATTGTTTTTTGGTTTTGGTTTTTTGGTTGTCTATAAAATACTGCATATCCGAAGCAAACTCTTCCACTAAGGCTGATTTTCTACCAGTGTAACAGATGCTTTTCAAAGATCAGTGAGCTACTATGGAATAAAATAACATTTTTTGAACTTTCTAAAACCTAAAGGAGACACTGTGTTAAAGCAAACATATTTTGTTGAAACAGTGGATGTGCATAAGAGACAAATAAAATACATTTGACCATGTCAACCGTTACAAAAAACGCATCACTAGTATGTACAACATGAAGTAACTTTAATAAATTTGGAAGTGTGAAAACTGAGGTTTTGTATGTTTTTTCTTATCACTTTATTTCAACTCTAGAAAGCCCAGCTCTTGTTTAGTATCACTGAGATGTTTCCAGGCCTCTTACAGAAAGACAGACACCATTATTTCAGCTGAACAATACAGCAGTATTTTGACTCAAGCATTGCCCAAACTGCTGGACAGTTGGAAAAGGCCAAGAACTACAAGCTTCAGAAATGTAAAGATGCTGCAGTCTTCACAGTAGTCATCAACGGCAAAGGGAAAGGATATAGGAAAAGGATATGAAATAAAAGGATAAACTCCGAATTAACTGGCTGTAGCTTTTTAGAATATATCCATAATCTAAAGACAACAGATGGGTTAAAAATCCTACATCAAACTAATATTTCAGACAACTCAAAACTGTAATGCTAGTTGTACTTGAATATTTTTTTTGACATTGAGACTTGGCTCTGAACTACTCTTTCTTACACAACCTGTATGAAGTGTGATATTAAGTACTGCATCACAAAAAGCAAAATGGCATTCTATATACCTAAATGACAACAGACCTTCACCAAAAAAAAAAGGGTACAAAAATAGTTGTGCTAATTAGATAACTGTAACTGCTTATGACACATTAGACCTTTGATACAGTCATGTCTTTCATATTATCATAAAACTATTGTTAAAGAAACCCACCAGTATTCGACTATCCTTGCAAAAATAGTTTACATTGCAGAAATGAAATCAACCACCTTGCAAACATCTGTTGTTGTTGGGGGTTTTTTTTGTGTGGTTTTTTTTGTTTGTTTGGTTTTTTTAGATTAACTTTGGATGACTCAAGGAATCTAGTAAGAATTTATACTCTTTTTTGTGTCCATTCAAATACCCATTAGAATACAGCAGGACCATTTGTTTCTTCTCGTGCTCTTCTGCTATACTGCAATATTCTTTCCTCACTGAGTGTAACCAGCACTGAGGAGCACACTAGGTGCTGTCCACATCCCTGTCCCCCTCATCTTGCCTTAAAAGTACTCAGGGGAAATAAGAGACAAGTTTCTACACTCGGGAGCCTTAGAGAGGCATCTATCCCAAGCAATGAGATACACAGGGAAATAAGAAGGGGTCATGGAAAAAAGAGGCAAGGTAACATTAATAAATTAATGCAGCTAATTAGTAAGTACAAGCCTAGATTGCGCTACCAAATTTTTGGTTTCAGTTTCCCCATTGCCTCAATTACTGTTTCCTTTCATGCTATATTTAGATGAAAATGGCACTTAACTTTGCAGTTTAAGTATCCATAGTCTTAAATTCTTCCAGAAAGCAAAACACTAGGATCAGAAAATCGTTTAAAAAGAAGATGGGCAAGAGGGAGGAGCAGAGGAAAACCTATTAAGACAGGAGTGAAAAATGTATTTGGGTATAAAGGACTGTCAGCATGGCAGATGAGAAAAGGCAAAGTAAAAAATGTGGTATGATTGCAGGTAAGAACAGGGGGAAGTTACTCAAAGATACTGAAATGAAGCCTAAGACATTTTCAACTAGGTGAAGTAGGAAAAAGAAAGGAGTTGACAAGTTTTGAAATAGCAGCAATATGATCAGAGTGGCAGGCGGAGGGTAATGCTAGGGGATTATAAACACCTAGATCTCTGCTGCAAAACTAAGGAGCAAACGTTGACCGCTGGGGAAGATAATGCTGCTCGCAGCACTGCAATATAACAGGATCACAGTTACCAAAAGAACTGGAATAATTTAGTTGGTTACTTTGAATGTACATCTTTTTAGCTTGCAAATAATCTGGCTTGCATAAGATTCTGTACCTAACACAACCAGCTAGACAGATGATTTAGCCAAAAAATTATGTTTACACCATTCATCCAAACAAACACGTAGCATTATTACATGTTCTGTGTAATTATTTTAATACTGTGAAAAAATACTATTTACAGTATAATTAGACTGTATAGTGGAGACCACAATGGTGGGGAAAGAGAAACATCTGGAGAACAGGATTTAGCAAATAATCCCACAGAAAGGGGTCTTGGACCACTAATTTATTATTTAAAATGGAACTTGACGGCAGCTTCCCACAGCACATATTCTTATCTCTCAGCAAAGTGATAGCCAAGCCAACTATGAGCAGCTATAAACTTTCTTCTGTGAATAAAAGCACAGCAAGAGATAAGACCAGACATGATGAACTTTTAACACATATGCCAGCACTTATCAGCTAAACAGGAAAGTTTATTGTTAAAAGAGAACTAATTTAGATTAATTGGCTTGCAAAGCCAGGCCTCCATGTCAAGCTACCATCAAATACAGGAAGAAAACAAGGTGATTGCTCACACAATGCGAACAAAGTTATTAATAACTTTTAACTGGAAATATTTAAGCAGCAGCCATCCAGAAGCTAACAACATCATCCTGGTCTATGGGACTGATTGAAGAGCAGCTAGTCAAAATTAAACACTTAACAGCTTGAATATGTATTTATCCAGAAGGTATATTCTCCATTCTTGTAGGCCTTTTCACATATCCCAGCAATTCCCACTTTTAAAGACCTCTGGTGAGACCAGTGGAAAGAACAAGACAGCATCAAAGGGAAGATTTTTTTTTTTTTTTTCCTTTTCTGGACGGTAGTTTTTAATAATAGTACTACTCTATCAATTTTATTCAGCGTGAGAATTTGTGCCCAAACTGATCCTGAGTGCCAGCCAGCATAATGCCTTAGAAACAAGTCAGCTGGTGGAGCATCTCAGCAACTTTCTGTGAACTGCTTTTAACAATGATTTTCTGTTCAGACAACTCAATGTTATCTGTGCTAATGCTACTCTACCTCGTACTGCCTTTTTTTTTTCCAATTCACTTGAACTGCCACCACTCCTGCTTGTATTTGAATATTTACCCCATACTGTTCAAAACAAATCCAGCAGAATAAAACTGGAAAAAAACAGTGATGCTTGAGGATGGTATCAAGTAGAAATTTAAACATAAAAATCAAAAGACAGCAAGCAAACAAATCTCACCTGTTAAGGAAAGCATTTCCAAAGCGGCTGAGTTTGCGGAACGGCTTCTTAGGATCAACAACCAGGGCATTTCCAGGAATGTTTCCTTCTGTATCTCCATACATCACCGCAATAAAAGAATCTGTGGTAGGCTCTGGACCAATCCGCATGCCTGGAAAGTCTTGTTCAAGCAGGTATCTAGAGATGGAGAATACACAAAGTAACAAAATGAATGACTGGGAACTATGGCAAGAGCAAATACCTATAATTTGCTTGAAAACTCCCAAGGATATATACACTCTAGCATAATAAAATTACATTTTTCCCCGTATTTCACTATTTCTATTGAATGGGGGGGGGGGGGGGGGG